>NW_021604579.1:13192633-13228110 GCF_004785775.1 Grammomys surdaster
GAGGGAGAGGGAGAGGCAGAGGGAGAGGGAGCGAGCGAGCTGCTAGTCCACTGCTGGCTCCTGGGTGGTCAGCTAGCATTGTTGAAATTTGTTGAACACTTGGTCTGGTTGGTGTTCTATGCTTTTTCTGACAACGGAAAAGAAAACATCCCTGGTTGTAGGAAAGAGTTATTGTCCCAGAAATGGAATTTCAGACGGGCATTTGTGTAGACAGAAGTTGAGGGAGAAAGTGGGTCTCCACGTAGGTGGCTAACTTGCAGGCATCTGTTGCCAGCAGTCATGAAGATAACTGCTCTTTCAGTATCTGCCTCTCGGGACAGTAGAGCTCTAGAAACCACACAGCCCACAAGCTTAGCGTGGAGCCCAGGGCAGTGTAGCAAGGAAGGGTGTGTCAAGGTTGAGCTGGGAAGATGCTGATTGGCTGCTTTCTGTTCCCTGGTAGTCCAAACCTGAGATCTCCTTGTTGCAGACTGGAAGTTCCTCTTCTAGTTCTGAAAGTCAAACCTGCAATTTGAAAATGTTCTCAAAGCTTTCCTCAAAATGAAAATATTTGTTCAAATCCTCAGTATGCAATAAGAAAATATCCTTCTAGCAAAAGCAATGACTTAGCATTTCGGGCTTGGCAGGAAAATAGGAAAACACAGCAAAGGGAATCTCGCACAGCCTGCCTGTCTATTGGCTGGAGCTTGCTTCTAAGGATTAAATCGCCTTATGAACTTGGCTCACCTTCCTTCTGGATGGTTCTTGGATAGTATTCTCAAGAGCTCACATTTTTTTTCAGCCCTAATTTACTGGGAGAATCTTAAAAAGACATATGGTATCATACCTCAGAGACTAAAGCCCACGATGCCCTTGTTTTTGAGAAAGGAAACTGAGACCCAGAGAGGTACTAGGATTTCTCTCCCTAAGGCAAGGAGGATTAGTGCCAGTGGGAAGGATAAACTCCAGACTCCTATCTCCTTCAATGACCTCCCATCTCCTCTTTTTTCTCTTTCTAGCTTACATGAGAAAATTTGCATCAGTGTTAGTAACGGACTTGGAGCTAAAGCTTAGGGAACTACAGACAGTTTGCCTGTTAGGGAGAAAGAATGACTCAATAAGAAATTAGACAAGCTGGGGCGGGGGTTTACAAATTATCTCACTTATTCTCAAGTTCCCAGCTTCAGAAAGTGACAGGCGTCTATCTGCTCAATGTCTCCATTTTCCAGTTTTGCAAATATGATTTGCGGTTTCTGATGAAGGATCGCTGTGATGGGTTGGCATCAATGACCAGTAGCACTGGGGGTCTGGGGAAAACTGAGTTTCCCTCCTTTCTCTGATTTGCTTTTTTTTTTTTTTTGAAGCTTTAATTGTGCTACATCACAATGGATTCTTTCTCCCCACAACTGAAACTCCATTGTCTTTTCATCCCTCATCTCTCTCTTTCTATAATAGAAGAAAATTTAGAAGAATACAATTTTATATATTTCCTAATCTTGTCATGGTCCCTGCACTGTGCAAATATTTATATATGAAGTTGGCTGTTAACAAATGTTTTCATGCTAAAATGTTACAGTATGTTCCCAGGTCACAGGCAGTCATATTTGACATTCACTAAGCAAGCACTCTACCTACTAGCTACTCATAACACCTCCTGTGCCTGGTGCTGAGAATATAAAGTTGATATAGAAACTTGATCTTGAGAAATGTATGTCTAGGCATTGATTTACTGATAAATTTTATCAAAGTTGTTTGTTTATGCTAGGAATATTCAATATGATAAATTGATACATTTACTTTTAAAATAAAAATGAGAAAGGTGACACATTAGTGTGGGTGGTTTATGGCATTGTTGTTTCTGCAATTAACATATTTATAGAGGGCATCCAGAGACCTCTTTTCTACCTCACAGATGCAGGTGAGAGATCACTGTTTCATCCAGCTCTTGCTCTGACCCACATGTAGCCTCCAACCCTAGAGCCCTCTCAGCCAAGGTTAGTCCTTGATGCTGTCTGTCTGCCAGTAACCCCTGAGTAGACTGTCAAGACCTGAATGGCTGCCTAGTCCACTGTGCTGATCTCAGAATGCCCTGCTAGCTTGAACACAGGTCTGTATCTTAGAGATGCCACTTTCCATCTGCCAAGCAGAGCCCCTTCTAACTTCTCCCATGTTCTTTGCAGCTAATGTGGGCCAGTATAACTGGATTCTAAGACATGATACAACTTCTAAAAGGATTTGAATATGTGGGTGGTACCATAAGCACACTTTAAAAACATCTGCTGATTGCTCCCTCGAAGATTCAGAAGCTCTTCTTCTCTGAAGAAACATCAAGCTGAACAAGAGGAAATGAGGACTATAAAAGGGTATCCTGGTAGCCACATCTGGTGCTGTGTATTTCACATAATTGTGTAGTAAGAGGATTTTAATTCTGTAGACTTACTTTTAATGGGAGCCAGATACCTTTGAGGTTTATCGTCCAGGATGTCCTCCAACATCACAAGCAAACTCTGTATGCTACAAGGGACAATGTTGTAGTGAGGTATTGGAGTGGCCTCCAGAGGTTATGGAGTAAGCAGTGGACTATGTCAGAAATGACAAAATGGCCTCACAGCTTGAGAGTCTGACGTGGGCTAGAAAAGATCCTTGCTAATTCTGATTTGCAAATTCTCTATACCAAGAATTATACTGTTATTTACAATTATGCTGTTATTTTCTATGCTATGCGGACATTTTAAATTTTTAATCTAACTTAAACTTTCACTTGAGTGAAGTTTAGGCAACTCTCAGACACAGACAATGAAACCTACTTTATTTTTTTTTTCCAGAAGCAGACACTAAGAGAAAAATTAAAATGCAAATGGATTATCTAGGTCTTGCAAACAACAGGGAAGTTGAAATAATAAAAGACAGTCAGAAGGGATATTAGTATGTTGGCCAACCTAACATGGAAATACAGTTTAATCCCTTGGTATTTACAACCTGGAATATGGAACAATGTGATCTTCTGTGCTTCCAGAAAGAAAAGGGCATCCAAAGGCCCAAGTTCTATGGGAAGGGCACCAAGAACATCTCAGTACTTCAAGCCACTGGGTCTCAGGACCACAGTTTAGTGCTTGTTGGAAAAAAGAGCATCGATTATTTCAAAATCATCAGGTTCATCAGTAACACCTACAGCATGCAGAGGAGGCTTAGACTCCCTCTGAACCAACTGGTCCTTTGGTAATGAACCTTTCTCTCCTGATAATAGCAGAGGTGGAAGGCGCTTTGCTACCACCACTAGCAAGGATGATAGCAGAGAGTTACAAGCACACATTGTGGAAGCTAAGTTCCAAAGCTTCAGGGGACTCTACTCCAGGAATGGGCTGGCTGATCTAGCAACCCAAGGGCATCGCCAAGTGCAGTATGAGATAACGGAGGTTTCCAGGCAGGTGGCATGGGATTGGTATTAAAGGTCTGAAACACTTTATGTATGTGATTCTGGCTTGTGTCTGGTCAGTTGGTCTGTGAGATTCTTCATAGACTTTTGTGTTTGAGAGATACTATGGTTTGTAGGAATGCTGTTGAATAAGTCAAAGATCTTACCCTCAGAGCATCCAGGAACTCTCCCAGTTGCTGAGAGCAGTCTGTCCAGAATAGTTTGAGTGAGCCTGGTCTACATAAACTACCTTGTGAACATCTTGCTGGCTCAGGGTGGTCTGCATTGGATCCAGTCTAGGACAAGTTATTCAGGTGCAGAAAAGCTCTCTAGTGGTCTCTGAGGGAATACACAGGATGTTGCCTCATTGCAATATCCCATAGATACTAAAGAGCAGCTTAAGAGTCAGATAAATATGACTTTACTATTTCCTGCTACTCAGCTAATGATAGCAAGCACCTATTTTTATCTAAAGGTGCTGCAGTGTTTCATGGAAAGTACAGGAATTCTCCCAGAAGCCATGGTATCTGGATTGGTGAGGAATAGAACACAAAACCATCCACTTTCTAAAATAAGTTTTTATTTTGAGATTTCTGAATCCCAAACTAAACCTTATGTAAGGAAGCTGTGAACTTCCTGTGACCTATGAATGGGGCAGAGTACAGAATGTGCTTCCTACAAGGTAGCCTTCTAGGAAAAATTGCATTAACTATAAACAGTGAATGCACCTGAAAGCAGAGACATGAACAGAAGGCCCTCACATAGCCACACTATCTCATGGGAAAGACAAGGCAGGTGATATGTTTTGTAAAGCACAGAATGGTGAGGTGGGAGGGGGTGTCTCAGCAGCCTCAAGCTGAGACATCCCTCCCCACTGAGCTACCAGCCATACAATGGGTCTAGGATAAAATGAAATTTATTTGGGGGCATGGGAAGGGGGTTGAGAAGGGAGTAGAAGCAGAGAAAAAGAGGGGACAGAGAAGGACACACACACATGCAGAGAGAGAGAGAGAGAGAGAGAGAGAGAGAGAGAAGAGATGCCAAATAGTCCTTTTTATAGCAAGCCAGGCCTACCTAGTTGTTGCAAGGTAACTATTGGCCAGAGGCTACAAGGAATGCTAACATGGTAACACGTGGAAGGAATATCCTTGTCTCTTTTCACATAACCAGAGATGATAAGACATAACTACAGGTATATCCCTAACTCTGCTTGTATTTGCTTAAGCTGACTGTCAGTATCACCTTATGTTTGGCTTGCTTGAATAATAAAAATGAGTAGGACTTTGAATGCACTATTCTTGAGCCCAAAACCTAGGGTCTCCTTGTTATCACCACTCAGATCTTTGGACTATCCTTCCATCCTCAGAGGTGTAGCTTTGCTGGACACAGAGTAGGTCAATGAAACTTAGCTAATTCAAGAGGCTGGCAAAGAGGTCAATGTTGGATGTTCTCCATTTACCCTGTGACTCATACTCTTTCTGCTTCTTCTCCACCCCAGGAAGATAACTTGAACAGGAAACATGGACCAGTTTTCTTATGCTTTATTTCTACCACTGGGAAGGCTATGAAGATTATTTCTTACCTCAACCCTCTTCCAGAGGGGAAGGTTATGTTTCTTCTCTGAACTTATTCCTCCTGCTGGAGAACTGCCCAGGCTGCTGGCTGAGTTCCCTCCCTAAACTTTGGGTTATGGTCATGGCCATAGCTACTAGCTGTCAGAAGACCTATTGCATGCCTTCTCAAGTCTCATATATTCTGAACGTACAGAACATATTTCAATATCCAGTTGGTGTGTGCCACCGTTTCCTGCTCAGATCTTCACTGATATAGAGAGTGAACTAAGCAAGAAACAGGAGAGATGGGTTGACCTTGTCTACTCCTCCTTCATCATCCCTTTCCCCTGGGACTTCACATCTCAGATAGATATGGCATGGGAGACAAAGGAAAGGATATGTTGTCCTCTCTTATATGCCTAGGGGAGTCTGATGCTTCTCTAGTCTGGCTTGGGGTGGATCTGTAACAACTGACCAGCCACCTGATCTCTCTGGTATGCCAAAACCACTCTCAAGTTGTGGTTTTTTCATGGGGTGCCTTTTTGGGTTCTTCAAAGGACTCTGTTGTGGCCATCTCCAACCAGGATCCTAACCTGAGATTGCTGGTTTGCATTTGACCACTTCTCTTCCCATCAACTCTATTCTAAGGGCATCCTGGCAGTCTCTTGCTTTAGGCTGTCTCTTACTATGTCTCCTGGTTCAGGGGTATCAACGTGAGAGAGCTAGTCAATCCACTCAGTAAAGAAGGAAAAGTCAATTGTCTTTATTGTTCTTTGGCACCAAGCCCTATCACTTTTCTTTCATTTCTGCACTGCCTGGGAAAGAGGGCAGGCCAATGATTCCCAGTTTAAGCAACTCCAAGAGGATAAGTCCCCAGATTGGGGAAGAGACCTAATATGAGCATCTCCAGTCTCTGTGAGTATTCTCTTGGGTCTTTTGCTCCTGAACTACAAGAAGAGAAAATACATGATCTTCTCTTATGGAACTGGGAAGGAGAAAACAGTGTTCTCAGTCAGACTTCTTGAGAAAGGGTTGTCTGCAGAATTTGGCTTTCCCTCCCCTGAAATGCAAATGTGGGTGGCAGGAAATAATTCTTTATACTTCTCTTTGTATTTTTATAGCAACAGTGAAAATCAAGAAAAGTCCCACTCCGTTCCTAACACTCATTTGTTAAATTAAGTTTTCATTCCCTTTGATTCTCAGAATAAATTTTAAGGCTACCATGAGTCCTATCTCTCAGAGAGGAAAACTAAGAATGAGGAATGACATGAAAACTTCATTAATACTGGCATACAAAGTTCAGGAGAGAGAGCAGGTCTCTTTTCAGGTAGGAACAATAAGTCATGGTCTCCCTCCATAGCCCTGGCTCATCTAGAACTCACTGTAAATCCCAAACCAGACTCAAAGCCAGGATAATCCTTCCGCCTCCACCTCCCAGTGTTGAAATTACAGATGTATCTGGTAGTTGAACCACATCTCCAAGTACACCCCCTCTCCAATGCAGCTCTTAGAACATTAAAGTCTATAGTCATAGTCTCTGAATGTTCCTGTCCATCAGCCAAGTAACTACCATTCATATCATTACACAAGGGATTTTGCCTTGACTGTTTAGTGGTCCAATTCTCAGTCATTGTCAACTACAGCATAATTTGTCCAACGAGCTAGTAATCCCTTCATTCAAAGACTCCTCTTTAATAGAAGAAATGTGTGGGAAAGGTATTGTAGTTACTGATATTGAGATGAGAAAACTAAAACTTGCTAATGAAATAACTTCTCCAGCGTTCTACAGCTAGACAATTATAGTGTCATAGTCTGAACTCATGCTCGTATGATTCCAGAGTCTGAGGTTTTACACATGACAGCTCTCAAACAAGATCGCTTGTTTGTGGTCTCACCAAGACAGTGGACATTGGAGACACCAACCCCTTATTCTAGAATACTACCCTTATGTCTGCCTACCATCTAGGAAAACATTTTTGTCCATAATGAGAAACAGACTCTTGCCTCTCTGTACTGTCCTGAAAATACAGCTTTGTGGCATTCTCTGTTTTCATGTGTGGTTCTCTTGCAGGCGCTCCCATTCCATGAAGATGTTAGTTTTGAGAAACCAACATCCATATCTCTCTCCATGAAGATCTAAGGAGTCGGGTGGAATGTGAGTGAAACCCTTTGACATATCACTGCTGACCATACAGGGAGGCTGCCTCTGAAATGCTAACTCATCTTGTCCTGAAGCAATCTGAATGGGAGACTTCTGTGTGCCTGTCTCAGCCCCATATATCCTGTAACCACAGAGTAATTCCCCTGCAGAGGTTTCTACTATTTGGAAGACACTCTGGGGCCTGGAGACATTCTGACTGCATTGCCGTTTCCCCCATTTGATTGGGCAAGCTTTAGGAATTCTCCAGATTGACTCCTCACCATATAGAGGAAGATATGAGGGCAGAACAGCAGTTTCTCCTCCAGTGTTACATAGAAACTTGCTGATGTGCATAGCTATACTCGTCTCATCTCCAGCCTTAGCTCTTCTCACTCGATACTCACCAATCAGTCTTAGTGTCAAATGACTGATTGATGATGGAAAAATCAATGGAACCACCATTTATACAGTGATTCAGGAAAAAAAAAAGCCCACATTTTTTCTCAAAAAGTATATTTAAGAACTTGTTTATTTCTTCCCCTTTCCGTGTCATCACCCTCAGCCTTGACATAACCATTTACCACATCAAATGTCTTTGAATTTGCATCTGTATCCTCACCCCTTATACTGGAGGTGAGGATATACCTTTGTACCTAATGTTGTCACCTCTTGACCTAGAATTAATGACTTCTTTCTTCACTATCCATGGGACAATGCTGAAAAATTAGTGTTCATGAAACCCTCTAGGCCCAATGTCCCTTTTCTCCTAAGCTCCAGTTTCCCCTGGCCCTCTACTTGCTGCCCAGACTTTTCATGTGTTTAGAGGCATCTTGCCAACATAGGATTCAGAATTCAGGTTGGAGCTGAAATTTAACTGTGTATATCTCTGGACTCTTCTAAATCAGTTGACATATGTCTTTTGTACAGTTGTTTTTTGTCTCATTCGACCTTTATTTCTGTCAACAACCTTTCTACATACCTGGAATCCTTATAGTCCCCAAAGATTATAGATTTTGTGGCTAGTGAGTTTTGACTATATAATGTCCTCTGGTGTCACTAGCACAAATTCCAGTGCCTAGCATAAGGAATATGTGTAGTTAATAAATCATGGTTGAATCAAAAGATTAACTTAACTGGAAATATGGGCAGAAGAGGAAGCTGAGATTTCTACTAAAAACAGCCCACAGACTACCCCTTTATGAGAAGCATAGAACCCAGGTATCAAGTCTGGTTGGTTTTGCATTAATACATTTTTTCTTTTGTGTTTCAAAATGAATAGTTCCATAATAATCAATATGTAATGTAGACTGAGTTTTTGGATTCATTAACCCTGGTCAACATGATGAATCTAATCATTGCATGCAACATATTGGCCACACTTTATTCCTTTCTATTGCCAAATATTCAATATGTGCTGGCTTTACTTCCTTCTAATGGTCCTCCTTCAGTGATAAATAACCACCAGGCCAGCACATGTGTGTAAGTGTTGGCAGCAATATTTATATATAAACACGATGTGCCTAGATGCAGCCACCCAGAACAGCAGAGTGCTTGAAGGGACTCTGGGAGTCATTAAACACAGCCCTCTTACTTTACAGACATAAACTCTGCTCTTCTAGGTCAGAGGGCTAGATTAAGAAAATGTGGACATTACTCTTGCTTTGTTGGGCCATGAGTTTTAAAAATGTTTTATCATTTAAAAATTCTAGCAATTTCTGGATAAAACATTTTTAAAATGCTTGAGCCAATGACAAAACAAGGGGGGTGGAATCCCTATGCTAGAACTTTAGAGAAAAGTTCATGGAAGCTGAACTGTTCCTGAGGGGATTAGACCCATCCCAAGCCTCACCAAAAGCTGCAGGAACCACAGTTCCATTGCTGATGCTGAGAAGGTGTTGGACCACAAGACTTAGACCACAGGACGCTGAAGCTAAAACCTTTGTGTAGAAGGAACAGTTGTTTTTCATCTTGAAAAAAAAAAAAGAAAATCTCCAAAACAATAAGCTAATGGAACATGTGTGACTTGAACAGATAAGAATATGAGGGAACAAGCAAGAGAAAGGAAGAAGAGACAGAGAGAGGCAGAGGGGAACAGGTGGATGCAAATAAAGTATAATGATTTTATGTATCTAAACACTGTAATGAAACCCATTACTTTGTATGTTAACTTTAAAGCTTTGAGAGTTTTAAAAGGAAGAAAAAAATATTTTCACACTACTGCCAGGCCAAGCTTATCCACCACGGTTAAAGATGCAAACACAATAGAAAAATAAGGGATTCCACAGTGTGGTGGTCTAAATGAGAATGGCCCCCATGGGCTCATATATTTGAATCCTTGATCCCCAGTAGGTGGAACTGTTTGGAAGGATTAGGAGGTATGGCCTTGTTGGAAGAGGTGTATCACTGTGGACCAGCTCTGAGGTTTCAAAAGCCCTCTGCATTCCTAGTTAGCTCTCTTTGCCTCCTGCTTGTGGATTGAGATGTGAGCTCTTGGCTAGCTCTACACCTGCCTGCTACCATACTACCTGCCATGACAGTCATGGGCTCTAACACCCTAAGGCTCCGAGGCCCAAACTAATAATTTTCTTTTATTAGTTGCCTTGGTAATGGTGTTTCTTCACAGCATTAGGAAAGGAACAAAGAAACACAGAAATGTCTCACCAGACACAACTGACTTGACTTTTCACTGTGGAAACTAACAGGGAACAAACTTTGTAGGCATTGCACAGGGAAATGTTTCATTCTTTAGAGATATAGAATCCTGCACAGCCTTTAGAAGGGCAAAAGAAGACCAGGAAGTTTTCTGCTGTGTTTCGAGATGTTTAGAACACAGCAATTACGTGTAGACCAGCACTCCAGAGTCTAGTAGCCTGAAGTGGCTGATAGGGCACTACTCAGTAGCAGGAACCAGTGGTCTATCACCCACAGGCTGTGACTGTCCTTCTGGCTGAATAAGAAGTATCTAATTAAATAGAGAAGTAGAGATGTTTTATAAGTAAAGTCTTGAAAGACTTGCAAAGGTTAAAATATGAAACTGATTCTTTATAGAGAGTGTTTCTTCAGTATGTGTTCATCTTCCCAGGAGAATATCTGGAAGGTGCTGGAAAACCTCATGCCTGCTATCTTCTGATGCCCTTAAGTTACCCCTGTAGAGCTGTAACTGGAGAGCTGTGGAGTCTTTTACTTTTCTACTTTCTACATCTTTTGGGAGTGAGTCCCATAGTCAAAATTGACCCAAGGGATTCCAAATACTGGAATTCTCACTCTTCACTCCTAGATACGATACATGGAGCATACTGAGGAACCCAGACAGAAGTCCACAGTTCAGTGTGAATGTGGTGGGAGGGAGATCTGTGTAAGGTTATTTACACAGACCATCAGCTCACGATGCAAAAATTCCAAAACATAGACAACAGTCAGTGCATACAAGAAGGATTGCCAACATCCAAAGCTGGAGAATTTGTAGTTAATAGTTATTTGATATAAATAGTCTAAAATGTGCAAATAATCAAGCCAAAGAAGGACAACAAAAAGATTTTTGGAAGTATATGTTGAAATCAAGTGACCATGAAAAAAAATCTCTCTATGCTCACTTAATCATAAAGCACTTCACTAAGAGAGAGAGCTAGTAGAAGTGAATAGGTCAGAAATAAAGATAAGAAAAATAAGAAAGGGAAAATGAATTGAGTCTAAAGAAGCACTGGATATGCTATAAGGACAATAAAAAATAGCAACCTTTTTTAATGTATTAAATAAGCTACAAGTATAAAACTTGACAACAATATTATGACAAAGACATGTTAAAGACGTATGTCATTAAGCATGCACATCACTTTTGGAAGTAGAGATTGGCTAATCTTAAAGTCCATTAGGAATTTTGAAATTTAGGTGCATATGTTACAGTTGTAAGGGTAGCTGGGTGGTGGTGGCACACATCTTTAATCCTGGCACTCAGGAGGCAGAGGTAGGCAGATCACTGAGTTCAAGGTCAGCCTAGTCCACAAAGTGAGTTCCAGGACAGCTAGGGCTACATAGAGAGATACTGCCCTAGAAACACTATCCTGGAAAAAAAATGGCAATATATATAATATAATATAATATAATATAATATAATATAATATAATATAATATAATATATACACATATATATATGGAAATGCTAAAATTAGTTTTATAAAATATATAAGTACATTATCAGAGAATATAAGGATTAAGGTGACTTTGTTGTTCTGCTAGAAGATGAGATAGGAGAAAAAGCAGAGGATTTCAAGGCCCCTAAAGGGAGCCAGGTGAAGCTAACATTGTGCCACTAGTTCAAGATGGATTAAGAGGAATCCAGGAGGCACGCCTCCCAGCTCGTTGCTGTGTTATTGATACTAAGTGGTTCCTCTCCCATAGCCTACTGATGGTCATTCGATGGTACCCTAAAAAACAATGCTCTGTGATCCAGCTATGCCATCCACCGCTAGTGTCATTTAGTTCTTCAAGTGTGAAAATATCATTTCTGGAACTAAAACAGTAATAGCTATCTCACAGAGTTACATTATTCAATGTAGTATCTGCCATCACTCCTGATGTTTCATATACCTCCAGTAAATGCAGCTGAAACTAAAGGATGAGGGATTTCCAAGCAGGCAGATGGTGGTGGGTGCTAGAGAGGCTGCATTGAGTGAGTAGAAGCTTGGAGGAACACAGCAAACTGACCTACCAAACAGTAATGATAGAAATTACTGAGGAGTGAGAGAAGATGAGGCATAGGTTGGGAAAGCATGATAGACAGTGAATCACAGTGAGACCTAATCATGGAGTCTTATGATTACTTCTCGAGCTCAGGGGCCCTTGCTCCAGGCTGGTTATCCAGCCTGGAGACATAGCCTTCCCACACCCCCACCAACTTCCAGAACTTAGCCTGCAGGCTGACTTCCATTTCCTAAGTGATTTGGGTGGAACCCAGCCACACCTTTGTTGACATATTATCTGTGGCTGCTTTCCCTCTATAATGATGCAGTCCAGTTAGTTGCATCAGAGATCATGTTTCCAGCAAAGCCTAAAAGATTTACTATCTGGCACTTTTAGGGAAGGTTATGTCTGCCCTGGCTTAAAGGAATATGCAATGATCTGATGAGCTCTACCACCCTGAAAGGAATGAAGCCAATCCCCCATCTTTAGACCAGATCAGTGTGCCATGCAGTAGAGCCAGTTAACAAGAGCCCTCTTGCAGCCTACTTGCTCCAAGTGTGGTCAGCCCCCTTGCTGTTTCCACTGAGGATGAGATGCCTTAGGTTTCCAGTTTTATTTCTAGTTTCTGAGCTGGGCTTCTGATCCCTTGGTTTAATTGATAGAACCTATTTGAAAACACCCAAGAGGTTTTTTTTGTTTCGTTTTTTTTGTTTTTGTTTTTGCTTTCATACATATTTTTCTGCCCTGTCTTCCTCTATAAATATGCTATCTTGTTCAGACCTAGCATCCAGAAAAGGTTAGCTAACAAGCAAAAAGGCAGATGTATGCTTTGTCTTCCAAGGACCAGCTAGTAGTAGGAAAGAGCTAAAAAGTGAGATTTGACCAGGAGAACAAACCCAGCTTCAACAAGGCTATGTGTACAAAGTAAGACATTGAGCTCTGGTTTTGAAAACACTGAATGGTTTAGGATCAGATCTGGAACAAACCTTTTATCATATCTGATGTTTCAGTGTCCTAATAACTAAAGGTAGAGGGAGGAAAGATGGTGAGATTGGAGAAAATAAAAGGAGAAGTTCGAGGGTCATTCTTCCTCTCCCTACCCTACCATACCATGTAGTCCAAAAAGCTGACCCTGTAAGCTCTTGTTCTCAGGCTCTTGTGTCAAAGTGGTATCCTGTTCATTTTCCAATCAGAGATGCTGGGAAAAGGTTGGATGTCAAGAGAAGATGCTGGGGTCCTTCTATACCTCCCACTCTTCTTGGTGTCTAGATTGTGTCTATGGTGGCCTACGCTCTGCTATCTTAGCATCCTTGGTCCAGCTCCTCCCTCTGCATCCTCATTATGCTGTTCTCTCCAGGCTTCAGTGAGGAGCTCATCTTTCATGCTTCCTACAGCTCTGTGAATGGCTGCCGCTTGTCCTGTCCTTAGTCGCAAAACCACTGTCTCTCTGTCTCTGTCGCCTCAAAGTTCTTGTTAGTTCATTGCCACTGTTAAATTTGCCCCAGTGAACTTGCTTCGTGGGTTCTGCTATTTTGCCTGGAGGCAGATTGAAACAGGGATGAAAGATGGAAAAAGAACTCACATTTCTTTGTCCCAGCATCCCTACCACTTACCATTGGCCTGCGGAGCAGATATACTCAATAAATAACCACAATTCAACTAAGAAAGACAGAGAAAATTAGTCCTCATTTTCCCAGCCCCTAGCAATCATGAATCCAATGAAGATGAAAATGAGGGTGTGGCATGTGGTGGGCTAGGGGGACCCTGGTTTTGTAAATCCCTAAAAGTGAAAGTCTGTCAGTTAGACAGCTCATGAGACAGGGCTGCCACACATGCTGGGACCAAGAGGAAACCACCTTCCCACAAGACTTGGTCTAGACGAGGCGGAGAGCACTCTGAAGCCTTGAAGCCACTCCAATTTCTGGGGAAGATCAAATGTAGATAAAATACTGGCACTCTAAAAGCTTTGTGGTTCAAATCAGAAGATGGATGTCAGTTCCTCACTGCATGAGGCTCAGTGGGGAGTCAGGAAGACCTGAGGACAGCAGGCAGGGCTCTCATGGTTTCCAGGGTGGGATCTAGTTCCTAAACCAACCAGTCTTTGTAACTGTATATTCGATCAGGCTTTCCAGGACTCCAAATTTTGATCAGCACTTCCCTCCAAAGTAGCAAGATTCGTAGGAAGGGACACAGACTTGAGATCTCAAAGCAGGATTCTGATTTTCTTTTTGCTGTTTATTGATCTTCAGATCTTTACATTGCAAGGACTTTTACCTGTAAGATAGTTATATAGTATCAATTAAGAATGCTTGCCCTGCAGAGGACCCGAATTCTCTCACCCAGTCCATATTGAGTGACTCACAGCTGTCTATAACTCCAGCTCACGGAAATCTGATGTCCTCCACTAGCTTCTCTCGTATATATGCACTCATGTGTGTGTGTGTGTGTGTGTGTTTAACATTATTTAATATTTTAATGAAAATAGTAATGGGTTAAAGAGACATAACAGAAAGTGGATTTCCAGGTGGGGTCTTTGCTCTGGCCTTTGTAGTTAACCTGTCGTTTCTTTGCTTGACAAAAGATGCTGATAATAGCATCTACTTACTGTTGTTGTGATCCAAGATGACTATGATGAAGCACAGTTCCTGGTTCCTTGTGAGTATTCAACATCTTTAGAATGAGAGTGTCCCACTTTGCACTTATGAGACATGTGCCTGTGTTCTTTCAACCTGACACTATTCTGCAGGTTAGTGTTGATAGCAATGTTACCTCAAAGACATTTGCACAGAGTTGTAAATTGTCAAGGGTTACATAAATCACCCTTGTCTAGGGTCACATAATTAATCACATAGTAAAGTCTGACTGAGTACAAAACCCTTACTTAAAAATAATTGTACATTATTATTTAATCATTAATGATTAATACGGTGATTACTATTATTATTGAACTATATATAAGGTATTTTGTAAGATCATTTATTTTTAACCTACTAGTTTCCTACTCTTTACATGTAAAGGAGTACTTGCTATCATCTGTGATATGTTCCTTTTTTTAAAATTCTTTTTTTTATTTTTTATTTATTTTTTATTTTTTCTCAAATAGTAATTAATTCACACAGGGGTTATAAACACAGAAAGGCAGGATGTGGGGAAGGGAATGACACTGGAGTGTGGGTGTTCAGGGGGAATACAGATATCTTCAGAACCGGGTATCGGCTGGATGAAGGTTCAGGGGACAATTCACTATGACTCTGCCTATGACTTGCTTGTCCTTATCTAAGTTGGTATTGTCTGCCAAGGCTACCTATTTACAAGGTCTATGACTACTCAGGCTTATAAATTTCCACAAAAGCTGCCTGTTGACATTAGCTTATAGCCATCTGTTTCAATGTTTTTCCACAGAGACCCAAGACTTGGTGTTAGTATACATGTATGACAGGCCTGTTGCTGATTTTAGGCCTATGGCTGATTTTAGGCCTACAGCGTGTAAGCAGGGCTGCCCCTGACATCTCCTCCCTTCTCTAAGTATAGAAGGGTTATGGCAATTCTAAACTTGCGAAGGCAGGGATAGAGGCCTGACCTCCAGTATTTGAAGGGAACCTTGTAATGGCTCCAGTCCCTCTGTCGTTGTCCAGTGAGGCATGAGGGCCATACCCATCCTGATGTCTTTTTCCTGGAGAGGGGATACTTTTGACATCAACCCCTATGCAGTCAGGCTTGTCCCTCAGGGAACCCAGAGAGATATTTTTATCTTTTATTTATATTCCCTTGCAGTGCTTAGCCTCACAGCCTAAGCAAGAATTCAGATTGCCTGTCAGAGGGGGTTCTGGGTGGCCCCTCTCTGCTTGGTCTAGAGGCAGAAGTCCCCCCCCCCTTTTAGGTTGGGTAGAGATGGGTTTTGGAAACACCCTGTATAAAGTAACAACCTCATCTTGAGTCTCGTGGTCCTCCATAGCTAACTTATGATAACGTATCTGAGTAGGTTTTGCTAACAAATTATTTATCTGTTGTATCCCAGAGTTAGTCCGCCTATTTGAGGGCCAGGGACCAGCAGAAAAAAGCAAAAAGAACCCAAATAATGGTCCCAAGATGGAAGGAAATAGGGTTGACAACCTTGGAGAGGCTGCAAACCAATTCTTGTACCAGCATCCATCTGTCTCTTTCTCTCTCTGATTTTTCTTAGGGCCTTCACTACCTATTTCATGCTCTCTTTAACCATCCCTGTCTTGTCTATGTAACGGCAACCTTCTTCTTTGAGGGCTGTACACAGTCAAGAGCTGTATGCAGCCTTTTCTATTGTACTAGAGTAAATCAAGTCCAATAAGGATCTTTGCGATTTTAGGAGGTCTCTTCAGACGGCGAAACGAGGGATTTCTTCAGATTAGTGATGTCAATCTCTAGCTGTTTGATGTTCTTGTCAGTGGCCCTTCAAAGGTCTGAGTAGTATAAGTTCGGAGGCCAGCATCTGGATTAGAACTTCTAACAGCAGACATCACGGGTGATTCATTTTTACCTGGAAAGGAAAAAGAAGGGGATTCTCAGGGAGATTTCTTTCTCTTCCCTGGATGTAAATTGTTATTCATCGTATTTATGGTTGGGCCTGGCTTTTGTGGGGGTATCTATTTTTTTCATTAATCTTTTTGGTAGCCGGTTAGCTGTGCCTTCTGTGGTATTGGACAGGCATATCAGTCCTCGGCCCCATAAGGGAACTGGGTCTGGGCCATTCCCTTTAAGGGTAAGAGGGTCCTTCCCCATATCTGTGGCAAAGTTTTGTTGGTCTTGGTGGTGCCAGAGGCAGTCAGCAGCAGATTTGCCATGAGCATTCAGCTTTAGAGAGATAAAAGTGAACAAGGCATGATGGAGAGTATTTCAGGGGGACTCCTTCTGAGGGGGTACCGTTCCCCCTCTTTTGTTTTTAAAGCCAATTTTTCAGAGTTCTTGTAAAATCAGGGCAGAAGCGCCAACAGTCACTCCTTCCACACTCAGAGAGTCATGAAGACCCTATTTAAGGATATATAAATCTATATTAATAATCTTTTGTCAAAGGACTGTTATAGCACCACTGACAACTAATCAGACTATATAATATATTGATTAGTAATAGCTTCTTCTACTTTTTGTGAGATTACCTCTCTTTTGTCAATTAATTGTTGAGGAAAATTAGGGTTTACCTCTCTCTTGAGAATATTGAACAGAGACTTAAATTCTTTTGTGGAGAGCTTAAAATAGGATCTTAGCCAATTAGCAACTCCTAGAAACTTTTGAAATTAATTTAAAATAAGTAAACTCTCTCCCTCTCTCTTTTTTTTTAGGCCCTTTATCTATGTGGTTTTTTTATTGGATATTATACATATTTACCTTTCAATGTTATCTCCTCTCCCATTCTCCCCCAAAACCCCTTATCCCATACTCCCTCCTCCTAATTTTTGTGAGGGTGTGCTCCAAACATCCTCCCAGTCCCATCAAGGAGTAGGGTGTTGTTCAGTTTCCATGTGAATGTGGGCTTTCCATTGTCTTTGTCATTTTTGAAGACCAGCCTTAGACCATGGTGATCTGATAGGATGCAGGGAATTATTTCAATTTTTTTATATCTGTTGAGGCCTGTCTTGTGCCCAATTATGTCATCTATTTTGGAGAAGGTACCATGAGGTGCTGGGAAAAAGGTATATTCTTTTGCTTTAGGGTGAAATGTTCTATAGGTATCTGTTAAGTCCATTTGGTTCATAACTTCTGTTGTTTTCACTGTATCTCTATTTAGTTTCTGTCTCCATGATCTATCCATTGCTGAGAGTGGGATGTTGAAGTCTCCCACTATTATTGTGTGAGGTGCAATGTGTGTTTTGAGCTTTAGTAAGGTTTGTTTTATGAAAGTTGATGCTCTTGTATTTGGCACATAGATATTCAGAATTGAGAGTTCATGTTGGTTGACTTTTCCTTTGACAAGTATGAAATGCCCTTCCTTATCCTTTTTGATAGCTTTAAGTTGAAAGTCGATTTTATTAGATATTAGAATGGCTACTCTCACTTGTTTCTTAGGGCCACTTGCTTGAAAATTTGTTTTCCAACCTTTTACTTTAAGGTAGTGTTTGTCTTTGTCACTGAGGTGGGTTTCCTGTAAGCAGCAGAAAGCTGGGTCCTGTTTGTGTATCCAGTCTGTTAGCCTATGCCTTTTTATTGGGAAATCGAGTCCATTGATGTTAAGAGATATTAAGGAGAGGGTGTTGTTGCTTCCTGTCATTTTTGCTAATAGTGGAGACATCGCTTGTATGGTTATCTTCTTTTGGGTTTGATGGAAAAGGATTATTTTCTTGCTCTTTCTAGGGTATGATTGCCCTCCTTGTATTGGAGCTTTCCTGCTATTATCCTTTGTAGAGCTGGATTTGTGGGAAGATACTGTGTAAATTCGGTTTTGTCATGGAATATCTTAGTTTCTCCATCTATGGTAATTGAGAGTTTTGCTGAGTAAAGTAGCTTGGGCTGGCATTTATGTTCTCTGAGGGTCTGTATGATATTTGTCTAGGATCTTCTGGCTTTTATAGTATCTGGTGAGAAGTCAGGTGTAATTCTGATAGGTTTGCCTTTATATGTTACTTGGCCTTTTTCCCTTACTGCTTTTAAAATTCTTTCTTTGTTTTGTGCATTTGATTAGTATGTGATGGGAGGTATTTCTTTTTTGATCTAGTCTGTTTGGTGTTCTGTAGGCTTCTTGTGTGATTATGGGCATCTCATTCTTTAGGTTATGGAAGTTTTCCTCAATAATTTTGTTGAAGATATTTACTGGCCCTTTAAGTTGGGAATCTTCACTCTCATCTATACCTATTATCCTTAGGTTTGGTCTTCTCATTGCGTCCTGGATTTCCTGGATATTTTGTGTTAAGAACTTTTTGCATTTTGCGTTTTCTTTGACAGTTGTGTCAATATTTTCTAAGGTACCTTCTGCACCTGAGATTCTTTCTTCTATCTCTTGTATTCTGTTGGTGATGCTTGTGTCTATGACTCCTGATTTTTTTCTTATGTTTTCTATCTCCAGGGTAGTCTCCCTTTGTGATTTCTTTATTGTTTCTACTTCCATTTTTATGTCCTGGATGGTTTTGTTCAATTCCTTCATCTGTTTGTCTGTGTTTTCTTGTCATTCTTTAAAGGATTTTTGTGTTTCTTTAAGGACTTCATCCTGTTTTCCTGTGTTCTCCTCAAGTTTTTTGATAGTGTTATTTATTTCCTTCTTATAGTCCTCTAGCATCATCATTAGAAGTGATTTTAGATCTTGTTCTTGCTTTCCTGGTGATATGGGGAGTTCAGGACTTTCTAATGTGGGAGAACTAGGTTCTGATGATGGCAAGTACCTTGGGTTGCTGGTGCTTGTGTTCTTGCACTTGCCTTTTGCCATCTGGATCAGCTTTGTGCTATCTGTGCTGTTCTGACTGGGGCCTGTCTTTCCTATTATATAGGTTGTGTCGGAACTGTTTGGGATGGGTTTTGCTGCTGGGGTTAGAGCTGAGGCCCAAGATGTGCTCCATGCTCAGGTGGAAACCGGAAGGGGCCTGGGCCCAGGTCAGCAGTGGATTCCTGGGTCCCAGTGGGTCCCGGTTGCTCCCTGACTGGGGGCAAGTATTGCCACCTCCTAGCCTAAGATACTGCTTGAGTTAGAGCTACTGAGAGCCCCACTTCCTCTGGGTTCTGTGAGATTGAGTGCAGAGCTGACTCCCGGGATCTGCTGAGTGCTCGGGCTCAGACTGGAAGGAACCCATGCTCCAGGCCAGGAGTGAATTCCTGGGTCCCAGTGGGTCCCGGTTGCTCCCTGTTTGGGGCAAGTGCTGCTTTTTCCTTACCTGGGATGCTGCCTGAGTTAAAGCTCCTGGAAGTCCCTCTTTCTCTCAGTTTTCTGGGGTTGGGTAAGGAGCTGCTGCCTGTGACCTGCTCTATGCTCGGGCCCAGACCTGAAGTCTGTGATATACTCCTTTAGGATTCGAGAGTTACTTTCTCAATGGACAAGAGCCACTTCTTCATACAAACTGGGATCTCTTTTTTGCCCTAGAGAAAGAAAATGTGTTTTTACTATTTGGTGTTATCTCAGGGACAGATTCAAAGGCAGAGAGTATTTGGAGGAAACTTTCAGTAAAAACCATGTGTATATTTGTATGATGAGTTAGAAAGACGGTTTAGAAAAATCAGTGGACTTGGGAGTCCAGGAAGCAAGAATTTAGGCCCAACTTTGGATCTGGAACATGAACACACATACACTCACACAGAGGTGGAGGGAGGGAGAGGGAACACTTTTCACAGAGCCTCAGTTTCTTGTCACATGAACTCAGGATATTGAACAATGTGATTTCTGATATCGATTTCAATCCTAAAACCTGTACGGTACTTTGCCAACAATGTCCGTATCAACTTGCTTAACTGGACACTGCAAAGCTTTCACCTGACACCACTAGTGTGTCTCACATCCCTCAGCCCCTGGCTTGGAGCAAAGTGCCAGTTTGCAATTACAGCTCCCCCAAACCTTATTATTCCTAAGCTTTAGGCTGAACCCTAATACTTGAAGTTTGAAGTTTTTATGATTTTAGCGAGAGCAGACATCCTGTTTTCCAAGGTTAAAGAGCTTTAAAAAAATGTACTTCTTTGCAAATCTACTCTCTTGCAATCATATTTTAGTGAGCTAAGTGCAAATGAATAGAAAACATATGCATTCCATTTTCACTGAAATTCACATGGGCTGCAAGTGAGGAGGCAGAAGGGCTGGGTAGATCAGAGACAGAGAACAGCTACACAATGGCAGGGAGAAAGGCCATGGAACTGAAGGATTTGATGACATTCTAATTCATTAGCACTTTCTGAGGGTGACAGAGCTATTTGAGTCTCCAGAATTTAGGTTCCAAATGCATAAAGGGGAAAGAGAGAGAATCATGTCTTTGCTCCCAGACCATAGTTTGAACCATTTGCTGGCAGTGTTAGCTTGTGGGGCTGCTCTCCCATCTACAGAAGGGAGGGAGTGAAGTTGCCCTGAAACACAATGCAATTCCATGTCTCATTATAATGTACGGAATAGAGCACAGCTGGAATACAGTGGAATCTACTCATCTGTTCATGTTTCTGCAGTTTGGCATCTGACTTAAATCAGTAGTGGAGAAGGTGTGGCTGGCTGAACCATCTGATCCAAGCATCTGTGAATACACTTCATCAGTTGTGTCCCCCTCCATCTTTAACTTCTAAGTTCTGTGAAAAGTCAACAACCTGTAAAAAATAATTGTAATGTGTGCTCTAGGATTACTATAGTTGCAGAACAACTTATGCATAAATGTGTTACAGCTGGTGACAGGGAAGACAGCTAGTGAGTGAAGTCTCTCTTCATGAGTCCTTGCGTGCTTACCGGGTTGGGCCAGGTCTGTGCTGATTGCTTTTGAGCCTCCTCTGGGCCATTCACACTGAGGTTTGCCCATATCTCCAGTCAGTTTCCATAGCCAGGTCTCTTCTCTTTCTAGTTGTTTCCAGGGTTACCTTCTGTTATTGTACATTCTCTCTCTCTCTCTCTCTCTCTCTCTCTCTCTCTCTCTCTCTCTCTCTCTCTCTCCTTATTCACTTTATATCCTGCTCACTGTCCATTCCCAGTCACCCCCTCCCACATTCCAGTTGTTCGGAACACACATGAAGATCTATCTGCACATCTGCTGCATACTTTCGGGTAGGTCAAGGGCCAGCCCATGTATGTTCTTTGGTTGGTGGTTCAGTCTCTGAGAGCCCCAAGGGCGCAGGTTAGTTGACTCTGTGTGTCTTCCTGTGGAGTTACTATCCCCTTTGAGGCCCATAATTCTTCCTCCTATTCTTCTGTAAGAGTGCCCAAGCTCCATCCACTGTTTGGCTGTGGGTGTCTGTATCTGCACATTTCTTAAGACCTTCGGTGTTTACTGGAAGAAAGGCATTGGTTAGAGGCAAGTCTCTTCCCCTTTTCTCAGCCTTGAACCTTGATTTGTCTATTATGTGAACATTTGGTCCCTTTCTTCCTTCTTCCTCTGAGAGTGAGAGAAAGGAATGAGAAAGCTTGATGGGTTGCTGCTGGTTATGCTTCAAAAAAGCTAAGTGAACTGAAGTTCAAAAGCCACTCTAGTCCAATTGGACAGCTGTAGGTTTCACCTGAGACATAAGTGTCACTATTGTACATTTGGAGAACTCTTGCTATGCTGGTCATTGTAGTTTATAGGCATCACAGATTAGTAGAACTAGTGATTGATTTCCTCCTTTAGTTGCTTGCATAAAACCTTTCAGTTTCGTGAGAGAGCTAGTCCTCAGAGAGGAAGCTTCCAGTCAGTTCCAGCTGAGTTTCTACAAATCTTATGTCTTGAATTATATGGTGTCCTCAGCAATATAGCTTGCCTTCAAATTCTGGGAGGCTGTCAAGAGCAATAACAGCAGCTTTTATTGTCTGGTGGGTCACTTGGACTCCCCTGAGATCACAACTTGGAAAGAGGTTTCTCATCTCCGGTATTTGGATTTTTTTGTTGGGTTGACTGTTGCTCTTGAGGAGAATATCATCTTCCTAATGGTGTGATTTCATTTAAACTCTATACATATATATGCACATATATTTTATATATAACTTTAGGAAAACATAAAATAATATGATTCCCTGTGGCTTTTTTCAAAAAAACCTTATCCCACCCTACTCTCTCTTTCTTTCTCTCTTTCTCTCTGCATTTCTCAGCCTCCTCAATTAAATCCCTACTCACTAAAACATTCTAAACCATTGACCAAATAGCCTTTTGGGGACCAATATTGCTCGGATTCTGAGCCTATTACATACATATACTCTACAGTTTACTGTTCTTATGCTTAAAATGAATCAGCTGGGCTTGCCTAGGCAGTAGGATCAAAATCTAAAACCATGTATCAAGAAGCAGATGTGTAAATATCCCATCTTAGTTCATTTTTGCTACTGAAACAGCATACATAGAGTGGTTAATGTTTAAAGGCATGTGTTTCTCAGTCTCTGGGCTAGGAGTACTAACTATAACAAGGTGTCATCGTTTGGTGAGAGTTCACTAGTAGCACTCTGGGATGGGAAAGAGTATGTTTTCCTGACACCTGGGAAATAATGTGTTCAGAATTTCCTTCAGATTTTTAAAGGGCTTCTATCCTCATCCTGCCTCTTCATGCTCTCTTCGAACCCCAATTACCTCACAGAGGCCCCACTTTCAAATACAAATAGTATATAAACTTGGTGGCTGCTTTTTTAAGACATGACATTTAAAAGACATATTGAAGCCTTAATAATCACCCACCCCTTTCCTGAGTACCTCTTTTACACTGATGTGGCATCAATTCCTCTATGTGCTTCAGTTTTTTTCAGTGTTCTCAACAATCCTTAGACTGTGCATTTCTTCCCCAATCTAGAATTTAAAAAATAGAAGCGTAGCTGATACAACTTATCCAAAGTCACAATGTTTGCTCAAAATGATAACTACATATTATGCAAAATGGGGATTTGAATAGAAAGTTCTGAGGAATATGTTTTGTGAAACTGTTAATAAAAGGAACTGAGCCACCTGAACTTAACTAACAATACATAGCAAGGAGAAGCCATGGAAGGTTTCCTTTCTTCATCAGAGGGCCAAGTCTGTCCAGTTAGGATACTCTACAAGATCGTAGACCTCAGCATCTTCAGCTCAGCAGTCATCATCTGATCCTGAGCTTCTCTAATCTCCCGGCTCTGAAGCAGTCAGCCCAGTTCATGCTATCTAGCCATCGGGAATCCTTTCATTCCTTTGTTCCTTGTGGAGGAAGCCTTGTATGTGAGGCAACGTAAGAGGCTTTATTGGTTCCGCTGTTACTCAGGTGGATTTTAAAGCACAGACCATTGTTTAAATGCAACCTTCTCTCCATGTGGGAACTGGCCATTTTTTGTTCATCTTTAAAATATATCTTAGATATTATTTCCTCAAGGAAGCCAATACCCAAGAAACAAATATCATCTTCTTGTGTGCCTCCTTCACCTTCTAGTATCAATGCGACTGCAGCAACCCAGCTTCACCTCCATGCTGGATTGATTATGTGCTCTGTTCTGCAGACAGTGCCCTCCTAAAGGCAGACACTATGTCCTCTTAGTCTCGGCTGTGGCTCTGGTCTACCTTCCTTCCTTCCTCCTCTTATCTCTAGGTTTGGATTTGTCTAGCTTTCCTATGTCTTTGGAATTTACCTTTTGGAATAGTTACTTTCTATAGTTTTAGTATGTATATATGATGTGTACATTAACTGCTAGTCCTCCTTGGCATTGATACTTTTACCTATCCCACTTATTTTAGTATATTCAGTTATTTTCACTAATTTATTAAATTTTATTGTTCATTTGTAACTTTAACCATTTATAGTCTGATAGGATGCATACTATGGGACTTGAGAGATGACTCAGTAGTTAGGAACACTTGTTGCTCTTCCAGAGAGGGCCCAGATTCAGTTCCCAGCATCTATATGGTGGCTCAAAACCACTATACTCAGGCCTCTATGGGCACAAAGCATACCTGTAGTACACAGACATACATGCAGGACAGTTACATACACCAATAAAATAGAAAATTAAATCTTTAAAGAGACATAATATATTCTTTATGCTCTAACATATAGTCTATTCTAGAACATACAATCTATTTTTGAGAATAACCATGTGCTGATGAGAAGAATGGTCATTCGGCTTCTGATGGTTTAAATGTAAAAGTGTGTGGGTTCATGTATTCTATACTTAGGTTCAACTTGGATTTTTCTTCTGATCCTCTGTCACATCCTGTTCACTAAGGAAAGTAGGATGTTTAATTCTCCCAGTCTTATTATATCTGAGTATATCTCTTTGGTTAGATTTCATAATAATCATATATTTATTTGGGGCATGTTTGTAACATATTTGTTAACAGCTCCTGTATCCTCTTCTTGAGTTGACTTTTTGATCAATACATACAGCCTTCTTCATATTTTTTCAGTTTTTATTTAAAGCTTTACCTGAGTATGTAAGTTCCTGGTTAGTTTTTATTTCTATCTGTGTAGCTATGTCTCTTCCTAACCTTTCAGCTTTAGCATATATAGCTATGTGTGCCTTTACTGGTGAAGAGTTGTTCTTAAAGGCAACATATAGTTGGGTCTTCTTAGACATTGTTGACTACATAGTTTCATTACATTTTCTGGTTACTCTTAGTAAGTATAAACTTCCTCTCATCCTTGTGCTGATAGTGTTCTGCTTGCTTTGTATATTTTTGTGTCCTTCTATTTTTGTGGTTTTGGTAATGTTGGGACATGGTATTTTAATTCTCTTACAGTTTTCTTTCACGTATATGTTCTTCTACTGAGTTTTGTTTGATTTAATCTTTCTTTCATCTTTAATATCAGACTCCCTTAAATATTTCTTATTAAGATGTTTCCTTTCATATCTCCGTGTATTCATATTGATCTTTGCATCAGGTTTGACATTCATCTCTTCCAATTTTATGAAATGTATTCCTGGTGTTTAATAGCTTGATGTTCCTGTGACACATTCTCAGTAATTCTAAGGCTTTCTGTGCCAGGGTGTATAGTTCCAAGATTGTAGACAATTTTGGAGACCTTTCCTCAATCCTGTCAGATGTGTAACCAAGAGTTATTGTGGTGCCAAGTTTCTTTGTTCCTACAGGAATAACATGGATCGAAAACCTGCTTCCCTCCTGGAGCTTAGATATATGCCAAGCAGTTTTCTTATATAATATCCACTATCTCTGTGGGTTAGTTAGGGGAGACCTTGTTAAGATTCTATAGGCAATGAGTAGACACTATTGTTTTGGGCTACAGGGCTTAGCAAGGGCTCTGTCAAACTCTGGCTATGTAGGTTATGAGGTTGTGAGGCAGAGTACAAGAGCTTCCACCAGGTGATACTATGAAAATATAAACACTTGCTGAACCATTTTGTATTTAAACTTATTCTCTCAGTACCTGAGAGAACAAAGAGGTAGAACTTAATCAGTTTCAGAAAGCATATGCGTGAACACTTGGGTATCAGCATACTAATACTACACGCCATTACTTCAACAGAAATGTTTCCATGTATAAAGAACTTTTGCCTGAGATCAGATTTCAGGATAATCTGGTTGGCAATGTTGTGAGGGAGCAGCTAATACTCTCCAAACCCAACCTCTCTAATCCTACTATTTTCCACTAAATAGATTCTAAAATGCACCTGATCTAAACAGAGTATGTCAGCTTCCAATGTGTCACTTCAGTCGTTTGCTATAATTAGTCAAGACAATCTGTCCACATGTTAAATTACAATTTTTTGTAAAAAAAACAAAACAAAAAACAAAAAAAGAACAACCAAAAAAAAAAACCAAAGATGTTTGTACAAAATACAGAGAAAAATAGTGACTTTTCACAATATTAATTCTTCCAATTTATGAGCATGTGAGGTATGCTGGTGTCTTCTTCAATATCTTTCTTTGGTGTCTTTTTTTCTCTCCTTCTGTCAAGATAACATTTTTAATCATCCTTTGGAAATTTCATATCATGCACCCCAGTTACACTCATTTCTCAGTTCTTCCATTTCCATTCCTGAATCTTTGTGACCTCACTCATAAAAAATAAAATAAAATAAAATAAAATAAACTTTTTAAAAGAAAGAAAACAAGTCAAATTTGTGTTATTTACATACTCACAGGAACATGATCAAACTCTCAGTGACCTGCCCATTAAATAGAACAGAGTATTTCCCCTCCCACACATTCCATAAGAAGCCACCAATTTTGGAGTTAACTTCATCACTCTTATCACACTTTTTAAGAATTCTTTTCAGTGGCTTCTTGTTTAGACTACAATTTTTAGGGAGTGGTAGGGAATGTCGTGAGGTTGTCACAGAACCCTTCTGTTTTCCTCTTTCTTAACTATGTGTCTACAATCATCAATATCAGTGTAAAAGTAGTTTCTTTGCTCTTAACAGTGAACAGAAGCATGGATCCTGGGCTTTCATGTAGCTTTTGGTGACAGCACAGACCACGAATATGGCCTCTGGCTGCAGAAGAACCACAGACCCAGGCAAGGCCCTAGGAGGTAACCTGGATCGTGAACATCACCATGACTTCAGGCTGCATCTCAGAACACAGATATTCACATAGCTTTTGATGGTAATATGGGCCACTGACATCAACACAGACTCGGGCTACAGTAGGACCTCAGCTCCAGAGACGAAGACTTGGTGAGGGATCAAGATATCACCATGGCCTCAGGTGGCAGCTCAGGCCACTCACATCAGCCTGGTCCTCACTACCATTGCATCTCCAGTCTTCTCTCCACAGTGCACATACAGCTCTGTCTTCCTATCTTTCCCATCTCTCCATCACATATTTGTCTATCATAGTCGTGCCTGTCACCTGGGCTGGAAGGTAGGGAGGCCTTTTCTGTGCTGCCTTAAAATGTTCATCATACAAGTCTTTTGCTTCTTTGATTCAATTTATTTTACAATATTTTGTTTATAGGTTCCAATACAATTTCCATCCAAAAAAAAAAAGTCTTAAATTTCATATGGAAACACAAAAGACCCAGGATAGGAAAAAAAAATCCTGATCAATTGGAAACAAGACCTGATAATGGAGATAATCACTACTTCAAAGCCTAATAGAGGTATTAGTACCTAGCACCATTACAGGAGCCAAGAGCCTGTAGCTGGTCTGGTCATACACCCTGGGGAGGACCTACTACCATTACTCTCCTAAATAAATACAGTATTACACAAAATTCAAATAATTCCTGTTATATTAGTAGATTAGTTCAACTCTCGAATTTCATCAGAGATGCTTTTTGTCATAGCTAGCTGGTGACTCAGGGACCCACGACTTGTCACGGTGCAGAGAATAGCAGACTGTAGAGAGACCTGAGTGCTAAATGGGACGTATATATCCCATACCTATATCCCTTGGCTCAGAGATCATTTCAGAAGAAGGGCCAGAAAGAGCATATAAGTTTGAGATTACGGGTGACTACAAGAGTAGTGATATTTCGGACACAGCAGGGCAGTTGCACTATGAGTTTATACCAGTTAGCATACACATTGTGTTCGCATGCACAATATCTGAGCAAGTGCAAGCCAGACAAAACACCCAGCATGGAGGGAGAACGTAGGCAAAACATTCCACTTCTAGCTGAGGAGCTATTGGTAATCAGTAACCTCTGGGTTCTTTAAGGTTGTGGTGTCTGGTAGGTCAAGCACACTCCAGTGGATGACCACATGCCTACATGTATAGGAGCAGCACAAATTGGATTTGGTAGATTTAATAAATTGGAAACACAAAGTGTTAGGTGGTTATGGAAAGGGTGGTCTGGAAGGAGTGGTGGGAGTGAAGTGACAATTATGTAAATGTAGTATTCATGTACAAAATTCTAAAAACCAACAATAACAAATGTTAACAAAAATAGTGTCCCTTCCTTTGAGAACTTACCTTAAGTTTTAAACAAAATACAGGTGTGTGTGTACTGGAGATTTTCACTCTTGCTAATTCTGAGTTCCCTTTGGCTTTATGAAGAGCAGACTCAAGAGAGTGACAGTAGACGTCCCTCCAAAATGTGCTCCTTGGTATATAAGAAGCCTTTACCTCCTGTGGTTTTCCAAAGTGCTTCTAAGACTGTCACATGGTAAATCCCACTCACCTTGGAACTTTTATAGTCAAAACTTTTAGCTAAAATTAATAGAATTGACCTTGGCTCTCTTGAGCAGAAAGGATTGTGCAGAGAAGCTATCGTGTAACTGAACGTTCAATGCTCAAAGGTAGTCAGTAGCTATTGTCCACAGGACACGTGCAGTACAGTCTTTATCAAAGTTAATGTACATACAGACGTCCTGGCATCTAGATAATATTGGTTCAGTCCTGCAAGTCTGGAGGAAGATCTGAAAATGAGCATTTCTAACATGTGTCACTTTATGCCAGAGCTGCTGGGCTTATTTGAACCTCATAATAAGTGATGAGACCCAAGAAGAGTCCACAGTGTTACTCTTGCTGTATTCTAGACAGTACCCATAGTACTAAGACAGCTTCAAGTGTGTGTCTCAATGTCCCCTGAAGAGCTAAATGCCTCTCCATTTCCATTTGCTGCAAATTCAGTCACCTGGATGGCCTGCCTCTTCCCATAATCAGTTGTCCCTTCTAAGATCTGCTTGGGTAATGATTGCTAAGCACGACCTGGGCCACGCCACCCCATGGCTCGGAGATGTGTGGAAAGCACTGGCCTCAGATTCTCTGCAAGTGTAAGAAGGTATCCTAGGAGTAGATGATGTGGGTATTGAGCCCTCTGGTCTTTAGCTTTTCTAAAAATAGTGGTTATGTTGTTGATTGAAATTGGTACAAAAGCATCTATTGAAAGCTAATTTTATGCTCAGCATTATAATAAATTATTTTATTGGTTAACTGCTTTTTACTTATAAACAAAAGCATAAATTATACTAGTGGGGTACAGTGTGATTTTACAATTAGTGTATATATTATATAATGCTCAAAACAGAATAAACAGTTCTAACTCCTGAAATATTTATCCTTTCATTATGGTAAAATCATTCATAATTTCTGTTCATGCATTTTGACTTTGCAGGGTATCAGTCTTACTCTTTCTTTCTTCTTTTTTTTTTTTGTTGTCGCTGTAATAAATGTCTGAGCATAAGTTTCCAAAGAGAAAGAATTAGTTTTAGCTCATGGTTACTGACCAAGGTTTTATCCCATGACAACAGAAGCATCATGGATGAAGTGCACAGTGTAAGAAAGCTGGACATTACATTTGCAGCTGCAAAATGAAGAAGGGGCCAAAGCCACCACAAGTCTAGCCCCCAGAGCCATGCCAAGAGCAGTGTGCTTCCTCCAACTAGGCCCCACTCTTCAGAGGTACACTTTCTATCAGTAGCCTGTGGACATACTAGTAGCACTGGGTTGACCCAATTAGGCATAAGGGAATGTAGGGGAATCAGAGTGGAGAGAACAGAGGGTAGACTTGATGAAAATGTATGTGTATATGAAATCTTTAGTTAAAAAAACTCATTCAAATTTTAAATCTATCAATGGGTTAAATCATTCATTAGGTAACAGCCCTCATTATCTAATCATCTCTGGAGACATCCTCTGAGAGACGTGCCTTGTTAGTTGACATCTTTTAAGCCAATCAAGTTGACAGGCAAGAATAATCAAGAAATATCTATCATTGTTTTTTTACGGTAAGTCTACTGTGCAGTAGGACCCAGGCTTTCTATCCAGCTCTAATTTGATGTTTTAGATCTGTGGTCCTCAACTTTTCTAATGCTGTGGCCCTTTAATACAGTTCCTCATGTGGTGACCCTCCAACCATAAAATTATTTCAATGCTACTTCATAACTAATTTTGCTATTGTTATGAATCACAATATCTGATAAGCAGGATATCTGATATGTGATCCCAAAGGAATCACAACCCACAGGTTGAGAACCACTATGCTAGATCAACCTCTTTTAATTCCTCCTTTCTCCCCCCATTCTAGAGTAACTGCATTTCTATTCTCAGCTTCTGTGAGATTAACTTTTTAAATTTGAATTCTTATTTAATCCTCCATACAACCCTATAAAATAGAAAGTACCATCATCATCTTCAAGATTAGGAGATAAAGAGACAGGTCTGTTAATCAACTTGTTCAATGATGTAGGCACAGTCACTGGTAAAGAGAGCACCTCCATATGGGTGACAAGCACTCTCAGGAGGCCTTCAGCTGAAGTCTTAGGGATGCATGACACAGGACGTTTCAAAGTCTCCCAAAGCCCCAACAGTTGAGAAACTTGTTTAATTCTATTCAGCGCAGTATTTTCCAATGATATTTAGACATTTCACTTTTTGTCAAGTAATATCTATTAACACTGAGCAGAAAATGTTCCACAAAACAAAATTTGGGAAAATGGAGTCTTAAATATTTCCTTGGCTGGAATTAGACCTCAGTTTAGATTTTAAAGCCAGATGGAACTCACCCTGTCACCCAATATCTTGGATAAGTGGGTCTCAAAGCTTGGTGTGAGTCAGAACCTCCTGGACTTCTGACTCAACAGGCACAAATTTTTTTCTATCCTAATAAGACCTTAAAAGATGCTGACCTAAGCACTGTCTTCTGAGAACGACTGAGCTTGATGTTGAGTAAGTTCTTGTCCATATCTGAGCTTTGAAGTCCATATTTGTAAAGGAAGAACAAAAAAGTCTTTTTCTACAGTCATTCACTCCATCACCAGCAAATATTCACACATGCTTATTCCATGCAAAATACCACATTTGGCACAAGAATACAGTGGTAAGTAGAAAAATATGCCCGCCCCATCCCCTTAGCAGAATGTACAGTTCGGATATGGCAAAGACCTGCGATAGTGGTCTGTGAAATGTAGAAAGTAACACAATGTCCAACAGGACATGTTTCTTAAGCATTCATTTTTTGCTTCCCCCATCTCCTCCCTCTAAATAAACAATGCTCATGTAAATGACCCTGCTTGGATCTGTTCACATTATCTCCTCATCTCTCCCCAGAACCCAAATGAAATAGAAATTTCTGGGATGTTTGTTTGTTTGTTTTCTGACACAGTTGTGTCATGATGTTTTTCTGGATGCTGTCTAATGAGAGGTTTAGCTGAAGCAGACACATAAGAGGAAGTGTGATGTTTGGAAAGAGTAAAAGTAAAGCCCAACAGACAGTGAGCAAGATCTTACCTTGGTTCACCTTGCAGCGCTCACCTTGCAATGCTTTGCTGGTCTTTGCTGGTCTTCACTTGTTGTGACTTTGTAGAGAGAAACACACCAAAAAACTTCTCTTGGTATTCCTGATGTTTCTTGTCGCTTCTGCATACTTGTACCAATTTGGTGGAGCTTTGCAGTTTCTTCTGGATCCAGCCACTGCTACTGATTTGTGTTTGGTGTTTGCTGATTGGACTGAATTGCCATTGATTCATGTTTGGAATCTCCCCAAAGAGCTTCTTCTACACAGGTCCACATCCCCCTTGTCCTATTAACCAACTTTCTTCCCTTTGGTAGGTGGGCTAGAAGGAAAGTTTAATTGTTTAAGAACCCTTATTAAAGTAGGTTTTTGGAAAATCTAAGGCTACACCCAGGCACATCCATTTTTTTTCCCATTTAAGAATGGTTGTTCTCATCTAAAAAAGCTTTTATTTACTGAGGTTCTTCTTTATTCTGCCATGAAATGACTACCTTTCATTATGTTAAACTGCTGTTGCACTGATTGTATACCCTCTCTACAGGATGTAAAATGTGCTATTATTTAATATACCCAACTAGATTGTTAAAGTCTATGGAGATTCATGCCTTATTTATATTTCCAAATGTTCCTCTAATACTTTTCATGTGCAGTTTGATACTTTCAGAGTTCATTGTGTGATGCTCAGAAAATCAGCATCATAGACTCAAATTATTTAAACAAAACTTAGTATCAGGTGCAAAGTGCTAATGATTATGGCATAAATAAAATAGGGAAGAGCATAACAATTCATTACCTAATACCAATTGACCAGCCCAGAAAATGTGTGTGTGTGTGTGTGTGTGTGTGTGTGTGTGTATATATGTAAATATATATATGTGTGTGTATGGGAATATATACACATATGTGCATGTAGTAAATATTAAAGAAAAGGGAGAATATACATTTGAAAAAGAGCAAGAAGGAGTATGTAAGAGGGTTTGGAAGGAGGAAAAAGAAGAGAGACATGTAATTATTTTCTAACCTCAATAATAAAAATTTTAAAAATGTTTCTACTACAAAAAAATAATGGTCCCCTTTATTCCTTGAACAGACACACCTGGTTGACTATTTTTACATCTGAATCTTTTTTACTGTTTGTTGTTGTTGTTTGTTTTTTGTTTTTGAGGGTTTTTTTTTCCTTTTTGAGATACATTCTCATGTACTCCAGCCTGACTAAGAATAATTTTGACCTCTTGATCCTCTTGTATCCATGTCTCAAGTTCTGGTTGTGTGTCATCTGCCTTCCCCCTCTGCATCCTTACTAGTAACACAGTCTCTGCTCTGTGTGTATGTTTAAAATATAGATAAGTAAGTACATGTTAGACTAGCTCACCAATGAGCAAATAACAGAAGTCCAGAGTTCTTTTATTAGATCCATGAGAAGAAAATGTCTTTATGAGGGCAAAGGTACTCATATAGGTAAAAGGTAAACCATGTGCATCTGATGCTGTAAAATAATAAATTTTTCCTGTTGAGTAATGATGAAAGAGAAAATCCTTAAAGGGAGGAGCAGCTGCAATAGTCTCCTGCAGGATATGTGAGCTGTTGCTGAACCCTGATGGGAACTGAACGTGTTTGCCAAGACTGGATGAAAGTAAAACTGGGTGCCAACTTAGACAGGTGCAGACTGCATACAGGATGTGGGCTGCACACCTGGAACCTGGAAGCCCATGTTGTCTATCTATATTTGTCAGGCTGAATGTTGAATAATTTTAAATAAAGAACAAATATTAAAAATATAGGGCAGGCTCCATGCCCATCAGGAGATGGCTAACACAACACAATGGTATTTTTGGAAGTTTTTTGTTTGCTTGCTTGGTTTTGGGGGGAGGAGTGTTCTTTTTTGGTTTTGGTTTTGTTTTGTTTTGTTGTCTCACAATGCTTTGAACATATAAAAAACTTTACATATCCTTTGTATTTGTATTATGGTTTTCAATTTTGTTTTTATGGATTTTCTGTGTGTGCAAATATGTGGTATTTCTTTGTATGTGTTTCTTATGCTTTTTCGTTGACTCTTTTCTGTTTGTTTTCCCTTAGTCCTGTTTGTTTTCATTTTATCTTATTTTTATTTTTTATGACTCTTTGTTTTCTAATGAGAGAAAGAAAGGGTGTGGATTTGAGTTGGTAGAGAAGTGGGAAGGATCTTGGAAGAGTTAGGGAAGGAGTATAAATTGTATGAAACGACAAAAACAAAATAAAACAAAAATAAAACATGATATTTCAATTTTTGAAAATCAGATTTTTTTTCAGTCTGTCTTAAAAACTGGGATGACCTGTCAACATTAACCTGCCTTCATCATGGTATCCATGCTTGGTGCTACAGAGATGGTGACCCTTTTGTTTGACTAAATATGCCTCAGTTTTCCATATGTTCTGTCTTTGGGATTTCTTTATTTGCTCACTGTTAGTTCTCAAATACTCCTGGGTATCCACCATGTATCAAACACTTTTGTAAGTATCGAGGACACTGGTGCTTAGTGTTTCAAAATTCCCCAGCTTATCAAGAGAAGAGAAGAGCGTGTATAAAGTGGTTTCACAGGTTACCAGATCTTAGCTGGGTTGGCTTAAGGTAGGAAGAAGTCGCCTGAACATTGTAAAGTCTTTGAAAGGGCAGCAGGGAGGAGACACAAGAACGTTTATAAACTTGTCAATAAACAAGTCCTCCCTAATGGACAAAAGGAAGGATAAACTTTCAAGAAAAGACAAAAATGAACAGGACTTTCATAGAGAAGAGATTCTACATGAGCTGGCACACAATAAGTAATGATTAAGGTTGGCAGAGGGGGAGATGAGAAGAGTTGATACCAAGCTGGTAGGCAAGAGATCGACCAAAAATGATGTTAATTTTTATTCTAAGAAGCATAGACTTCTTTATCAATATTGTGGCTTTATAAGCAATGAGTTTAAAGGCCATCAGTCGTAACTTCCAAACTCCAAATGTTCTAAAACTTAGAAAACATTTTAACTCAGACAAACTCTCTTAGACGTAAACTGTATTTCAAAACACATCTCAACTCAGATTTTTCTGGTAAGTTAAACGATGCGCCTACTGACTAGTGTAGTGGAGGTACCAGAGGAGAAAGGGGAACATCAACCTAGCTACAAAATGCTCTGTCTATAATGATGTCCTGCCTACAACATATGCTGGAACAAGAGTGGCACAGAAGTTGTGGCAGCAACCCAGAACTATCTGTTTGGATTTAAGCCCCACTCCATGAGATGGAATCCATGCCTGACACTGCTTGAGCAGACAAGAACCTGAAATTAGATAGGTCAGGGACTTAGGGGAAAGCCAAATGCTGTTTTGCCAAAGGAGCATAAGCATCAAATGACTCCTAAGAACATTGTTATTCCTATACATCAGCATGGTGCTCAGTCATCATAGAAGCCTCTTCTGATGGGAACAAATACAGAGACCTACAGCTGTCGATGTGCAGAGACCTTGAGACAGTCAGTTCTAAATGGGATATCTCCATCTAATCCCTCCCCTCAGGGGACTCCGAAGACATGGAGGTGGGTAGAGTGTAAGAGCTAGAGGGCACGAAGAACACCAAGGAAACACTGCCTTCTGCACACACAACTGACACACACAAGAGCTTACAGAGACGGCACCATGCACAGGGCCCTCACAGATCTAAGCCGAATGGGGTCCCAGTGCTGGGAGGGGAAACAGACATAAGCACCTATTCCTAAGCCAGAAGCTATCTCCAATTGATAACCACTCACAAAGAAAATTTTCCCCCCAATGGAGTCTTACTGGGTACACAAACCACACTGAAGGGGGGAGTCCATGCCCATCAGGAGACAATGAACATGAATCAAACTCAATGATATTTTTGGAGTTTTTTTTAATTTTTGTCTCATGATGCATTTTCCCACTCCATCCTGAGCCCTGTACAGGTCTTCTGGTTTTTGACTTTGTATGGTCTCTCTCTCTCTCTCTCTCTCTCTCTCTCTCTCTCTCTCTCTCTCT
>NW_021604579.1:13228120-13249867 GCF_004785775.1 Grammomys surdaster
TCTCTCTCTCTCTCTCTCTCTCTCTCTCTCTCTCTCTCTCTCTCTCTGTGTGTGTGTGTGTGTGGGTGTGTGTGTGCTTTGGCTCCTTTTGCTTGTTTGTTTCTGTTTGCATTTCTCCTATTCTGGCTTGTTTGTTTTGTTCTATTCTGGTTTGTTTGTTTTTGTTTTATCTTATTTTATTGGTTTGGTTTTTTTTGGTTTTTGTTTGTTTTTTTAAGATATGTGTTTTCTGAGTGAGAGAAAGAAAGGCTACGGAATTGAGGCACAGAATCAGGGAGGATTCAGGAGAGGGGAAACCATAAACAATATATATTGAATGAAAAAAATCTATTTTCAATAAAAAATAATCTAACAGATGTGAATACAGTGTAAACTATTTTATTTTGTCCCAAAGTTTATCCATCTGTTGTTTAATTATGGGGACATATCTAATAAATGCTTAGCTAGGTGATTCCACCACTGCGTGAACATCAATGGAGCATCCCCAAACAGACCTAGATGTTATTGGCCAAGTACCCTACACAAAGATTTCCCTTTGTGTGTAGACAGACTGTACTGCTGAGTCCTGTTTTCTGTAATCATTACTTTCCAACTGCCTTTTACAAAAGTCTCTGTAATGTTTACTTGAAAAAAATCACAATTTCATTGTGCTAGGAGGGTGGGTAGGAATCCAGCTCAAAGACAACATAAAGTTGCTCTTAACTGTCTAGTTGGAGTTAGTGAGAAGCACTGTGCTCTTTGGAACAAGTTGCAAATCAGAAAAGACCATTTGCTAATTTGTTTTGGACCATGTTCAAGAGCAGGGAAGTCAGGGAGTCGGGAGTGAGGTGGAAGTGAGTCACAATTTATCCCTGCACACGGTGGCTGGGATCGGAATGGTGAAAGCAAAGGTGTTCAGGAAATCCCAGTTGACTGTCTGCAGGAACCAAACTCCTGGAGGGGAAAGGTCTTCTGCTTCTGGGCCTGGCTTTCCTCACTCTTTCCTCTACCTCACTCAGTACCACGTGACTGGTTTCAGAGGAAAGTCTAGGACCACAGTGCCTGAGACAGAGGTTTAGAATAAACATGGACTGTAAGGTAATGGAGGGCCCTGGAGTGGGGGACCAGAAATGTGTCTTCTACCAAAAACGTGTCTTCTAGGACATCTGCCTTCACCCAATAAGCCAAGGGCAGTTCAAACTTATTAGTCATCGATTCCTTATTTGAGAATTTGCCTGCTCTCTAGGGGTTGTAGCATTAGTCAGTCCTTTCAGAGGGTTCTTCCTAAACATTCAAGGTAGTGTACATGGCAGGGAAACATCAGGTGACTAGGGCACATACATATGGTTGAAGGTGATCAAAATGATACCCTGATTCCTTATTTTCCCTTCATTTTTTGACAAGTGTCCTTTGAGGGGCTTGTAAGTGTAGTATTTTAACGCTTGTGCTTTCCACTGGTGATTTTGTTGTTTAAAGCTGCCTCAGAGTTACAGTGTTCTACAGTGTTCTTACACGCAAGAAGCCTGCGATACGGCTGACTATAGACACTGCTGAGCTTGATGAGCCGCTTTCCGGAATGAGTTGAAGTGCTACTGGCTCTGAGTTTGACATTACTGAATCCACACTCTGAAATAAAGGTGTCTTTAGACAAAAGCACACATTAAACAATGGGAATTAATTGTGACTGGAAGCTCACAGACTTTCTGTTTGCTCCTGAAAGAATATTTTAGTATGTGCTAATATGGCATTCACAACAATTTTATAGACTCCGCAAACAGAAAATAGCAAGAATTGATTGTAATTCATTGACAACTCAAAAGTCTTCATTTCAAAGAGATTTTCTCTGACCTCTAATTTCAAAATAGCATGACCAGTCCTAATGGATTCTTTGTGTCTCCGTGTGTGTGTGTCTGTGTGTGTGTGTGTGTGTCTGTGTGTGTGTGTGTTTTGATCCAGGTTACTAATGTTGTCTGTCTGGTATCAATTTTACTTTTGTTTATTGTTTGCCTCTCTCTTCGAGAACATGAGTTCAGTGACACGGTGATATCTATCTACTTACTTTGGTATTCTGAGCTCAATGCTTACAATAGTAAGATAGTGCCAAGCAGACACACAACAAATGCTCTATAAACAGATGAAAGAGGGAGGGAATATAGGTGACAAAACATCTGGAAGTAAATCAGTGCTTTTTCCTTGCCTCTGGCTTTATCAGTACCTTGGTGATTGTGTTACTTTGCTCAAAATACATCTTTCCCTTGAACTTGGTTGTAAAATAGAAGAGTCAGTTATTAGCATTTTATAAGATGATGTTCACTTAGAAACATGATGACTCAAATTTTATGCACTATGACTTATCTAACTTTTCCAAGTGGCTCACAGAGCTTATGTGCAGTTTGTCCATTTTCTGAAATGGTAATGCTGGATTAGAAAGAGCATCTCTTCTGAAATGATAACCCTGGATTAGAAAGAGCATCTCTCCCTCTCTCTCTCTCTCTCTCTCTCTCTCTCTCTCTGTGTGTGTGTGTGTGTGTGTGTGTGCGTGTGTGTGTGTGTGTGTGTTTTCAAGCTCTAAGCAGGTTATTTCTTATCTATTCTCTAAGTAGGTTAAGCCCCTTGGGAGAACATACTAATCCACAGCACTAAGTCAGGTGATACGGGAAGTGACACCCTAAAAGTAAAGCTTTCCTTTCAGCCCAGCAGTACAGTAAAGGAACAAAGGCCGGCATATATAGAGGAGCAGAGATGCAGGTGGTGAAGATGTCAACATGGCAGACATGGGAAGTGGGAGATGTGGTTGGAAATGAAGCAAGAAGTCTTTGTTTGCATTGAGGAGTCTCTGGCTGGCTTAAATATCTATGTCAGTTGAGGACAAGCACATATTTATATTTTGTTAACAAGATTACAAACCAATGATCTTTACCTTCTGAAGCTTCAGAGAGTCCATGTTTGTTGCATCCATTGCTTTCAACATCCCACAGCAGCCAAGAATTGCTTGGCTTTTTCCTTTTCTTTCCCATCATTCAAGATGCACATACCAGATGCCAGGACTACAGCAGACATCTTATGTCTTTCTCTTGTTTGTTTTCACACAATGGTGCTGAGACTCAAATAGGTGAAGTGATGTGCCTGAGGCCACTCATTCCATGGTTGGTAATTACAACCGATATTAAGGATTGATTTCCCATTCAAATTCATTGTCCTTCTCACCCAGCCCATGTTGCCTTTGTGCATGTCTATCCTTATGGTATTTGGGTGGAATTTCATAGGACACATTGAAAGGAAGAAGAGATAGGGTATGGCCTGAAGGAAACTGGACAGAGGTGATGGACAGATCCCAGAACACTAAATCAAGCAAAGAGCCACAGTAAAATTCTACACCAGTGAGAATGGGTGAGGGGTTTACACTGCTAAGGCAATACCCTAATCACATTGCTGTGTCTACATCTTGCCAAATTATATATCAACTACAATATCATTGAAATAACAAGTAATATCTATTGCATGGCTATAGAGACAAAAGTGGGAAAGTGACTTGTTTAGTCAGTATGATGAGTGGTCTGCAGCATGAACAACACCAAGGGCAGCCTTTTCTTATTATAGAATACTGCTTTTGTGCTCTGAATGTAGCAGTCAGGGTTTTTTTGTTTGTTTGTTTGGTTGGTTTGGTTTTTGTTTCTTATGTTTTTGTTGTTGTTTGTTTGTTTTATTTTCTTTTGTTTTTGTTTTGTTTTGTTCTTTTGTATGGGAAGCAAGAACCCTCCAGAAGAGCTGTTCATTTTGCTCATGGGAAGATGTGCACGTCTAGTTTGGGCCAATTGATTTCAAATGCTCCTTCTGATTAGATACCTCCACAGCTTCCAATTTTCAACTTATTTTATAGACACCTTATGATTGCATACACCTCCTCACCCTCTGCTTTTATATGAGAACATCTGGAATTTCCAACTGGAATTCCTTCTCTGCAAGTCGGTGGATGTTGATAGGACAGGAAATTAAGCTCCCTCCCTCTAGCCTGTGTGCTTGCCAGCTGTCCCCTGTATTTCTCTTTACAGTCCAGAGAGAATGCAAACACAGGCTTTTTCTGGCCTCATCGGAGATAAACCACACTGCTACCTGTTGGTTGTGTCTGGATAGTGGTCTAAAGAATTTTCTACACTTGCATCTTCCACACATATCACTCCATGACTCCAGCCAAGTGAGTGGCATTTCTATTCTGGGGCACTATTTGATTTCATCTCAGTTCATGCTCCCCCACTTTATCTCTGGCCCTCTAGTTTCAAATCCTCTTGTCTTAGGCTTTATTATTTTTCCAAAACCCAGATCAAATGTCACTTCCTTCAAATCATTTTCACTAATCTCTGTCCTTTTATCTCACTCTCCTTCATGACCCTCAATGGTCTCTGACTGAAGTTTCAGTGCAATGGTTTTGAGTTTTACCAAGGAGTGAGAATGATGTGTTTAGAATAAGCTGTACTTTGACATTTGAATATTTATCTTCTCCTTAGCTAGATATATGTGGTACGAGATTTTTTTGTGATGCTAGGCAGCTACAATAAACCTTGGCTTCAGTAGGCCAAACCATCATTAAGACAAGCCACTAGCACTTACTAGTATATAATATAGCTAACCTTTGATGCTTAGTAACTTGCATGCATTAAATGCAGTCTTATTTATATTTTCTACTTGTGTGGGTTTATTGAGATACAATCCATTTTAAGCAGAAGAGCATCCATAAGAAAACAAATATTTGTACATTTGTTGAGCCACACGGACTCTGTCACTTGCTATTTGGAGATTCTTGAAAAACTCCTTATCTTCTCTGTATCTCATTGTCATTTGTGAAATTGATGCCATTGTCATCCTGACTTCCAGATTTCTTGCGAGGATTAAATGAGCTCTGTGCATGAATTGCTCAGGAATGTGCTCAGCAGGTTTAGTTTAGTTTAGTTAGTGCTATGAAGACAACAGCTCCAAACTTTTGGCTTATAGAAAATCCAATCTGAAGACTGTGATTGCTTCACATAGCATATGTTGAAAGCTACTTATTGTGAACACACACACACACAGGATCTCCAGCTTCTCATGGATAATCTAAACATCTAGTGCCCAATGCTACCTAGCCAAAGTTCATGGGTGCTAAATAAAAGGTCGCTCCATTTAAAGGGGCAAATCCTGCCCTGTGCATTATCAGTGTGTGTTCCCAGTGACCTTATACTTATCCAAATCTTTTATTATTGTTCCATACTTTTGAATTAATAATTTTTGTGTTCCACCCTTGATAATACTGCTTTGAACAGGTATCTAATCTGGCACATGCATCAATGAATTATCAAGTTTTCCAGTTCAGATATAATATTAAGTATTGAACTAAAAGGTCATTTATAATAGCTGACTGATGGATATAGTGTTGTATTTAACAGAGCTCATTAAAAGAGGAAAGAAAACTAGCAGCAGGGATAGTGTGCCCTTGCAATGAAGCATTTCAGTAGGATGTGATGTTGTGTTACCTGAAGACTTGTTGCTAAGGATAGCCCTGCCCTTGCCTCATGAAGTAAGACTCTATTCAAATATGTATACTTTTAAGGGCTAGTCCAATAACATAGTTATACTTAAATACTGCATTCATCTGGAAGAGTGTTTTATTCCCATCTTGGAGAGCACAACTTGAGAACTTCTGTTCTACATACAGTCTTTAACTCTCTCCGCAAGACTGTGAGTCCATGGAGCTCATAGCTTTGTAGAATTAACATATGTGTCCTATGGTGGTTTGAATGATAAATAAATGTCACAGACTCTGGCATTGGGATACTTGGTCTTTGATTGATGGCATTGTTTGGGAAGGCTTAGTGGGTGTGGCCTAGGTGGAGGAAGTATGTCACCAGAGGTGGGTTTTGAGATTTCAAAGCCTCAAACTGTTCTCAGTTTACTCTCTGCTTCCTGCTCACAGTTCAAGATCTTGGCCCCAGTATCCTGCTCCAGCCTGCTCCTTGATGCTGCAATTTCCCTTCATAAAGAACTCTTATTCCCCAAGAATCATAAGTTCAAATAAACCCTTCTTTCTATGAGTTTCCTTGGTCATGGTGTTTTCTTACAACAGTAGAAAAATGCATGCCCTTTGTGGCTAAGCAAATGACCCTGAAGTTGTTTGACTGTGTGTAGTTTGATACATTTTATTGAGAGAATTAAAAACCATCTACTTCCTGGGCATTTTAAACAAAAGATAAACAATAAAGTTTTTTTCCATAATCTTTACATGAAAAAGTTTAAGAAAAGGATTTAAGTGGGTTGCTCATTGTTCTTACTAAAAGAAAATTCTATTGTGTTATTTTCTCCTAAGAACTAGTATTGTATTCTTTATTTCTAGGTCATATGTCTAGCTGCTTTGATTCTAAGTGAGTTCTCTCAGTTTTTGAATGGGCATTTTCACTTATCTATCTTGTCTTGTCTTGGACTTCACTTTCAATTCTATCACACCTAAGACTGGGTTTGGTAGACTTCCATGGGTCCAATAGGCTCCATCCACTGCTACATAATTTTAAATTGACTAAATTAATTTCCATGAGAACAACAACTATGTCCCCATTTAAATTAGATTCCTTGAACCAACTATGTGCTCAGAAAATATTTCTTGCCAAGAAAGTGAGGCCATCAAGAGGGCTCAGGGGGTAAAGTGCCTGTTGTGTAATTCTGATGACTTGAGTTTGATTCCTGAAACCTGAAAAAAAGGTAGAAGGAGAAAAGAAAATGATGTATGCAAAATCGTCATCTAACCTCTACATATAAACTGTGGCATTCACACACATACACACACAGAGATAGAGATAGAGATAGAGATAGAGATAGAGATAGAGATAGAGATAGAGAGGGGGAGGGGAGGGGGAGGGGAGGGGGAGAACGAGAAGGAGAGGGAGAGAGAAGGAGGGAGGGAGAGAAAAGGAGGGAGGGAGAGAGAGAGAGAGGAGGGGAGGGGGGGAGAGGGAGAGGAAGAGGGAGAGGAAGAGGGAGAGGAAGAGAGGAGGGAGGGAGAGAGAAAGAGAGAGAGCATATAACACACAATAATGAGAATAGTAAATAAAAAATTAAAATGAATTATAAAAGGATGAATGAGTGTTTTCCCAAGACAGTTGTAAGAAACTGAAGCATACCTAGAGAGTCACACAAACTGAGCTTGTCCTTATTATTGTCAATGATGTGGAATATGGAAACTGGCTGAGAAATCTGCTTTGGCCATCATTGTTGCCTGTTGATCCCATCTGCCTACTCAGCCCCACCCCTTCTCCCATTACACTCCCATGGAACCTTCCTGAATCTGACCCCATGCAGGCAGGGCTTGGGGGGTGGGTGCCTTCCAGCCTCACCAACCTAATTGTTCCTCATTTCCTGCACATAAATGGTGCAAGGTGTGGAACTGCACCTCCCAGTGTCCCAATCTCAATCATCTGTCTGCATTAATCGACACTAATGGCTTTTACAAATGGAAGTCTTTAAGCCTAGTAAGTTACATGTGTTGAAGGAAACTATCGAAAGAAGGCAAACTCACTGATCCTGGAGCTTCCAAGGAAAATTTCTCAGATGGTCTTGAAGGCAGGGGCAGGGCCCAGCATTCCAAAGTCGGGTGCCTTTGCTCCCAGATCTCCTGAGAGAGTGAGTTGTTATTATTAATAAAGTGTGACTTTTCCCAAATGAAAGAACAAAGCCCTGTGTGTTCCCAACTGGGTGGAAAAGACAAGCACAATGAAATTTCAATTACATCAGGTTTTTCAGTACCAGAAACTGTATATTTAACTTACTTATGTTTTTATATTATTTCTATATTTGTTTTTACATTATTTTAAGTACTAGATAAAAGATCAAATATATTTCTGTCCTTTAGCTACTATACTAGTGTATCTCTTATCTTGTCAGTAATTTTTATAGTCATATTTACTCTAATATTCTATACATTCTGTTTTTATGTTATAGTATCAATACATTTTTAGTCAATACTCTACTATAGATAACTTTCAATAATGATTAAAATTTGGGGGAACTAATGTCACTTATTTTAGTACATTTAGTTCCATATTCTTAATTGCTCCTGTACTAAAATGTTTAAATATGAGATACATATATTATTAAAATACATAAATATATTTATATAATATGCATATAATAGAAAATAAGTTTATATATTTTTGTACATATAAATGTATAAATTTATATATTATATACAAATTATATTTTATACATATATTAAGATATATAAAATCTATTTTAAATGTAAGATATAATTTTAGAAAAAGTTAACTAATTTAAAAGTAAACAAAAAGACAAAAACATTTACAACTAATATGGAAGACTCTGAGGACTACTTACTCACTTTGGCATATAGTAGGGAGAAACTCTCAAGGATCATCACTAAAAGGTAGTGTCAGGATAAATAGATAGAAATCTAACAATTTATTATTCCTTTGAAGTGTCATTGCAAAGAGTATTACTCAGTGCAACTGAGACCACACCCAACTGTACTTTCCTCAACATAGACCACACATATGCCTGAAGCAGAGGCTCATGTGTAGGTACTTTACCTCCAAGTGATTTCTAGAAGCAAGAGTGACATGCAGCCAGGGAAACGCACAGAGGACCTCAACAGAAGGATACACTGTGTTCATCCCATTGTAGAGGAGTAACTTTTCATTTTGCCAGGACTCCCACAGAGACTTCTAGAATGCATCATGGATCTACTGTCCCAGAAGGCAAATGGAGGAAGGTAATTTTGTGGTTCTCGGTCCACTGATCAATCACAGCTTCATGTAAATTCATTTATTTAAATATGGGCCTTTCTGAGCTTCATTGGTTTAAATGGCCCTGCTTCCTGTAGATTGAACTATCGGTCACAACAGATGATGTCAGCAATGACACTGAGAATGACAGACAGGGCTCACAGGGCATAACTAATAGATCCCATCCTTCACAACACTAAGGTTTGCTCCCAACTTCCAGTAAATTTGGCTCCTTCGAGGAGGTTGATAGCTACCATGCTGCAAGTGTGGTGACCTACAATGGCTGAGCACAGATGTCCCAAACCAAGGCCAAAATTCACAGTTCCATCTCCAACATTTCTATAGGTTTCCTCATACCTAGCCAATACATGGGCTAACTCAGGTTACATTCTTGGTGGACCTCATCCCTGAGGAATGGGAGAGCTTGTTGCCTTTTAATTCATAGACCTTGGTGACTCTTGCCTTGTGACTATTATAACCATGTGTGGAAGTATCACGGATCACTTTGGTGAGTCCTCTAGATTTCTGGCATATTGTGCCCCGCTTCCACTCTACAGCAACAAGTCTGGTGCCACTATATACCCCCATCAGTATAAACTGAGGCCTTTGTCTGTTGGTGAATGATAAAAGAAACTTGTGGCAAAATGGAAACACAGTCTGAAGCTTAGTGGAAACCTTCCAGTGTCTCTTGATAGAACTATCCTCCAAATTAGAAATTAAGATCTTAAAGATAAGAGTCTAGAACATTGTTTCTCAACCTGGGGACCATGACCCCTTCAGCAAATCTCTATCTCCAAAAATTATTGCATAACAATCCTAACAGTAGCAAAATTACAGTTGTGAAGTAGCAACAAAAATAATTTTATGGTTGAGGGGGGTCACCACAGCATGAGGAACTGTATTAAAAGGTCGCAACATTAGGGAGGTTGAGGACCACTCATCGAGAAATTAACACTTAGAAACATCATCCAACGGACACAACCCAGAACCACTTTTGTAGCCAGCTATCTTAATCAGAGTTCTCCAGAATAGGACTAGAGACAAAGTTAATTTAGGAAGTGACTCTAGGGAGAAAGAATAGGTGACAGGAGGAAATGTCTACATGGGGCACATGAGGAAACTGGCCACTGCTGCAATGAACGGGTATTTAATAAAGACATTTTGAAACTGTCACCCTAGACTCAGAGCTTACAGTATTTGCACCAGAATGTGGTTAAGTTTTTCCATTACATAAAGCTAAGTCACTTAGCATTGCCAAAACTCTCTTTCTTTAAAGGCCCCCATCCTCAACATGCACTGCAGGCTAATTTTATTTTATTGTCCAGGTCAAAGACATTTCCCTGTATCAGATGTCATTTTTTATTTTCCTTGCCCTGAACTTCTAAGTTGCTCTGCCTTGAAGCTCCAGTATTAGATTTCTTGTCAGTGCCAGGACTTTGACAGTCCTCTCTGTTTAATGTTAACTTCCAATGGCTCACGTGGTGTCCCAATTTCCAAAGGCCTTTGCTCAGCCCTCCTCTCGTTTCTTCCTCCCACCCCATGCTCTGTGGATGGGTGTTGTGCTCCACTGGCCCCTTGGCCCATTAGTAGACAGAACACACTGTGATGATGAAAATCTTTGCCAAAAATTCCTGGCTATGATGACATGGAACACTGAAAAAACACACATTGTTTTTTAGTTTTTCAGATAAATTCAGACAAGCAGTAACTCTGGATATGAACTTCTTCCTAGAGCAGCTTTGGTGATTGAAGATAGCACAGGACTGAGTCAGAAGGTACGAGTTCAACTTGTACCATTTCTCTATGTAAGAACTTCAGTGAAGGTGGAAGTCACAGGCGAGGGTGAGAGGGAGAAGGAGAGGGGAAAGCAGAGAAATGAGGAGGAGGGGCAGGCTGTCTCTTTAAGGGAACTGCCCTATCTGATTAGGTGCGGACTCCAATGCCACATTTTGCCTTAATTGCTTCCTGAAGGTCCTGCCTCTACTACAGTCACATCCAGGTTTAAACCTTCAACATATGTGTTTTTGAGGATGAAATTCATTCCACAATGACTGCTGAACTTCTTCAGACTCAACCATCTCCAATCTACCCTTTAAAACCATAGCTCTCAAGCTTCCTAATGCTGCAACCCTTTAACACAGTTCCTCCTACTGTGGTGACCCCCAGCCATAAATTATTTTCCTTGCAACTTCATGACTCTAATTCTGCTACTGTTATGAATTATGATGCAAATATTTGTGTTTTCCAATGGTCTTAGGTGACTCCTGTGAAAGTATCATTCGACCCCAAAGAGGTCATCAGTCACAGGTTGAGAACTACTTTAAAAGAGACCCACCTTCCCACACTAACACTACCTCAGCTCAAAAACCTTTGCCCAGGGAAGTCTTGCAGCCTTTGCTTTCCTCAAACTTCCCTGCCCGTCTTACTGCTAGGACAGCACAGAACTCCATCTCCATGACGTCCCCTCAGTCCAAGCATACAGCATCTGCTTCTGGGGACCTGTCGTGGTCCAGTCTCCTGTTCTGCTCATCTGCATCCTGTTTCTAGCTCTGAATATTCCTCTGTCTTCTCACACTACCTTCTACCCTCCTTTCTTCTTTCTGTCTTTCTTCTGGAGGGATTAAAATACTAAAAAGACCTGACAACGAAAGGGGAATTGTATCTTTGTGCATGTGTCCTTACATATGGGGGACTTCCTCTAAAAGGAAATCTGAAAATTTAACACACACACGCATATATATTCACACACACACACATACACGCAAACACATATATACTGAACATGCTAGTAATGTAACTCATATGCTATTTTAAAAATGAACTTCTTTTAAAATTATTTAAGTATTTCTATTAATTTTTTAGTAATTACTTTTGAGTGAACATATTTCCTAGCTTATTTCCTCACTTCCTCTAGAACTAACTTCACCTTCCCTCTCATCCTCTCTCTCCTCCCTCTCCTCTTCCTCTTTCCCTCCTTCATTCTCCCTCACCTCTCATTCTTTCTCCTCTCAGCACAGACACTCTGTATTAGCAGCTATCTGGCTTTATAATTTGAGTGCAGCAAACTTGGCATGAGACTTTTCAATTTCCTGTTGTACTAACAATGAGGCTCATAGGGGAGGGTGAGGAAAAGTCTCCTGAGTGTGAGAGGTGTGAAAAGAACCCTCTTGGTGATGGGATGCAAGAAACAGCGTCTCTCCACATCTTTTAAGAGTGTCCAGGTTGGAGATGCAGACCCAGTTCGAAGCCAAACAGAAGACACACTTACAGAAGACAGTCCAGTTCCTGTGAAGCACTCTAAACTGAAATTCAAGGGCTCTCATGGGAATCGAAGTTTGGATATTCAGAGACTGTCTGTTCTCCAAAAAGTCACATAGGCTCTCTTGGCTTTAGCACTTTCAACTCTAATTTTATTTTACATTTAAAATCTCATGGATTATTAACATTATATTAAGTACTGGCTTTGAAATATTTATAAATCAGGATTCAAATATATGTCCTGTTTAATTTTTAGTATATTAAGTATACTCATAATACAGACAGACACACATACAGACACCATACACAGATACACCCATGATAGTAGTATGTGGTTGATGACCTCTTTGGGGTCGAATGATACTTTCACAGGAGTCACCTAAGACCATTGGAAAACACAAATATTTGCATTATAATTTATAACAGTAGCAGTATTAGAGTCATGAAATAGCAAGGAAAATAATTTTATGGCTGTGGGTCACCACAATATGAGGAACTGTATTAGAGTAGGTGGGCTTTAAGTCTTTAGGAACTTTCTGCCATTGACTTCATGACCACAACTTTTCATCTAGAACACTCTCAGAGACTACAGATGCCAGTTTCTATGTATCAAAACACATAGCTATGTAGACACATATGTATACAAGCATATACATTGTCTAGGTTCATTTGGGCTGCTGTAATGAAGTACCTTCTACAGGGTAATTTGTCAACAATGGGAATGGATTGCTCATGGTTCTCATATCTGTGAAATGGAAGGAGAAGATGCTGTGGATTCAGGATCTACGAGTTCCTGCTCTCTGCTTCAAAGATTGTTCCCTTTTGCTGCCCCTTCATAATGGTGGAGACAAAAAGGCACTTCATAAACACTCTCAGATCTCAGTCATGAGAACAGAGTTTGCAAAACGCAATCTATCACCTCCCAAAGGACGAGCTTCTTAAGACCATAAACTTTGAGTCTTATGTCCCCACACACAGACTGAGTGCAACCTCACCATGCAAACTGTGACATACGTGCTCAATAAAATATTCTGGAGGTTTGTTATGAAGTTTATTTCTTATGTGTTACCATGATCTTTAAGGAAAAAGCAGCTTCATGTGTCGCTTTGCACGTACACACCACCAATGATCAAGGGAGAGCTTACAAAGCTGATCAAGTGACAGCAAGGCTAAGTCTTATGGTAGCTCTTTCCTTTCATTTCATAAGAAAATAGAATCATGGGTGTATCTGTGTGTAGTGTCTGTCTGCGTGTCTGTCTGTATTATCAGTATAGTGAATATACTATAAATTAAATACAACATATATTTGAATCCTGATTTATAAATATTTCAAAGCTTGTACTTAATATAATGTTAATAATCCATGGAATTTTAAATGTAAAATAAAATTAGTCCTAACCCACAGCCCCCTTCAGCTTTCATTATGTAAGTGGGTAGTAATTACAAAAATAAATGTGTTCTGTAATTATTTTTTCCTCCTTTTGATTAAAAAATTGCTCCTACATTTGGGGAAATAAAATCTGAGTTTCTAAGGTCACAGGGAGGTCATGATCTGATTCATAATATAACTGAGTTTTAAACAAATCAGACATGTTCTTTTCTGAGAGATAAAGAGTAATCATGTAAGAATTGCAGTGTTGTAAGGCTCTGTGAAAAAGAGAAGTGAGTTGATATGGTAGCAGAAATGAGTGGTGGAAGTGGGATCCTGTGAAGTAGGAACTGTTATCAGTCAGGCTAGGGAGAGATGTCCACCTCTCCTTCCTCTGCTTTCTCAATGGTGATAGACTTTCTTTGCATGGGTCGGGATCACCAGTAGGCACAGATGATAGAATAGAAGCTGGTGTAGAAAGTGATCCCTTCTCATTTACTCTTTATAGTGTAGACACTAATTCACTTGTATTACCAGGTAAGTATTGTGGTTTGCATTTTGCCTATGGGGGTTTGTAGAATTATACTGTGATGCATGTATGCACAAAACATAATTCGTTTTCTCCTGAGTTTCATGACTTTTTAGCTATTAATGAATCTCCATACAGCAGGTAGAGATGGGTTGGGAGACTATATTGCAGTCTAGTTTAATAGGCCTTTGGGATTACTATTTGTTTGGCTTTCTTTAAAAAAAAAAAGAGTTGACTCAGTCTTATGTAGTCTGCTACCCTATGTCCATATTTTGATCTCTGAGAATTGGGCCTTGTCTTAGTTAGGGTTTCTATTGTTGGGAAGAGACACTGTGACAACAGCAACCCTTATTAAAGAAAACATTTAATTGGGGGTGGCTCACAGTTCAGAGGTTTAGTCTGCTATCCTCATGGCAGTGTGCAGGCAGACATGGTACTGGGGAGGTAGCTGAGTCCTATATCTAGATTAGCAGGCATCTGGAAGAGACAGTGAGCCACTTGGCCTAGTTTGAGCTTCTGCAAAGTACATGCCCTAGTTACAAACTCCAAGTATGTCCTCCAACAAAGCCATATCTATTCCAACTAGTCTTAATAGTACCTGCTTCTACGACATGAGTCTATGGGGACCATTCCTATTCAAACCACCACAGGCCTGAAGCAGTGATGTGATGACTTCTTCTGAGGCGGTTCCATGTAAATTTTTTTCTCTGAATTTGCCACTGCTGCTGTTGCTTGTTGCAACTGATGCTTTAAATAAGTATTGTCCTGCCCCTGACATTGCGGGCTACTACTGGGCAACTCAAGCTGGTGTCCACCCACCCCCATCTCTCTTTCTCGCTCTGTATCCCTCCTCTCAATATGTCAGTGTGGTTCCTCCCATTGCCCTCCAGTCCCAGTCCCTCATCTTTACAGAATCAGGATGTTTCATGTTTACTTTAGCCTGCTTCCTGTCATCTCACAGACAGACAGAGAGACAGACAGACACAGACAGAAATAATAGATAAATGGAAAATGAAAAATTGAGATAGATAGTAAATAAATAAGAGCTAGAGATAGATACACAAGAAAGTAGAGAATGAATGAGAAGAGAGATTGGTGTATGTGGTGGAAGGCTGGCAAAAAAGCCACCAGGAAGGGCAGATTGGAATCTGCTTTGGAAAGATATTATGCTTCTTCCAAAGGTCTGGAAATCCTTGTTTCACAGAGTGAGAAAGCAGAAGACTGAGAAGGCATAATAAGAAGCTAAAAGTGTTTGACAAAAGGTGCATTGTCTATAAGGCGTTTGTAGAATATAAATGCTTTGGTCAAAATTAGATTCCAGAACAGCCTCAAATTATTGCCCATTTCTCTTCTCCTATATCAAGGTTTGAGAAAGAAAATCTTCATTTGGCCACCCATGGGAAAGACAGCAGGTAAATTTGTTGAGTGTCTATACTCTACATTAATTTGTTCTCACTATTGCTATTGAAATTAAAGTAGCAGATTTTCTATCTCCAGACAACCCAGAGTCATTTGAAAGAAAAAGAGAGAGGTCACTTTTTCACATTGACTTAGTGCAGGCTACCCAAAGCCACCAAGATCTGCTCTGAGGGAGTGAGCAGGAACAAGTGGATTGGTTAGTCTGTTTATCTGAACATATCAATTTGCTATTGAGTACACTGTTCCTGATATGCTGAGCTAGCCTCGACCTTCTTCTTCCTTCCAAGATCCCTGTGGTAAAGGCTCCTTGTATGTATAAAGAATTTTATGGTTCTATATTACTTTGTGCACTTACTGTCCTGAACAGCTTTAGACAGTAGACAGGGTTGGAAAATTTTTGATTCTCATGTGTTGTGTAAGGAAGTAGCTCTAAAGTCACACAGTGACTCACATGAGCCACATAGAAAGCAAACCACACCACCAAGCAGAAATCTCGGGGTGGGGGTGGGGGGAAGGAAAAGTAGAATCTTCAGAAATTTTTCATGGAAATAGAATAAAACTTGGGCCAGAATATATTGCTTCTGACAAGACATAGGACTGTGAATCGCTCAGGCCTTTGCATTCTTTTTAACTGCAGGACAAAAATCTGCCAACTCTGCCCAGAAGGATGAGCTAGTCCAAGTATCAATTTCTCATGAAGCCACTGGAAGACAGGAGGGAACTAAGCCCAATGGAGATGGTACTCTTTAAGCACCAGCAACTTCGTGACTAAATTGTCCCTAGTCCAGGGGTATTTTCAGATCTCATCACATCTTGAGCCAAGGGGAGGATGTGGCAAATACCAACTGAGTCACTAATGGCGTCCCTGCAGTTGGTGAGATGGTGGGAAGACACGTTTTAAAAGTGTTCTTTTTCATAAGGCTGCATGAAACTAGACGTAAGTACAAGAGTTGAAAACACAAGTTCATCTTACCATTTTCTTTCCCTTTGACTGTGCCCTTGACTTAGACAACGGTTGTTAGCACTTACATGGTGCTTTACAAATGAAAGTGAGGTTCTAGACCCACACTTTGCATCAATTTCATAAATAACTGTGCCTTGTGTGTGAAGTCAAGGAACACTTTATTGAATCATGCTGGAACTTGGCCTCCCTCCACTGTACCATGATATTAAAGAAAGCCTTGGCTTGGCTAGCTATGGGGAAAGAACTATCAATCGGTGTCTCAAGTAGGTTTGTGCATATCCGCATTCATTAGAAGCTTCCACTAGTACTTATTTCGATTATATTCTTTCACTGTTCATTTCCTTCTCCATCTCTAGTTAAATTGAAACCTCTTCTTCACAATGACAAGAGTACCCAGGTAAAGCAAGCTAAATAAAACAAAATCTAAAGCAAAGAGAGAAAAGATCTCTCTCTTTGCTATGGTGGCTGAGGAGACGACTTAGTAGGTAAAGTGCTTGCTGTTTGCTCATGCATGAGAATCTCGGATCCTGGAACGAGTGTAAAAGCCTATAAAGACAGCACAGGCTTGGGAGCAGAGGCAGGCAGACCCCAGGGGCTTGTAAGATGGCTCCATGTTTACTTTGAAACTCTCTTCCAAACCACAACAATAACCACAACAAAGTAGAAAAGCTATTGTGGAAGACACTCTGACATTGACTTTGACTTCTACTCACCCTCTTAGCAGCCCCCTTGAGAGAGATAGAGACATTGATGGAGACAGTGGGTAGTGTTGAGGTATTGTGTTTAGGGGAACAGAGAAAAGTGTTGTGTATAATAAAGGAGACTCAAGAGGGAGTTTAGTTCAATTTTAAGAAATAGTAAATACCTTGAGATGGTGTATGCCCCCCAGTTGTGTGTGTGTGTGTGTGTGTGTGTGTTTGCTTGTGTGTATATACAAATACATATATACATATATTTGGATTTAATTGGATATATGTTGTAGTGCTTGACATCATTTGTAATTCTGTTTGTGTGCTATACATGCTTGTGAAATAAGTTACTTCTTTCTTATTTCAGTAGCCTACCCTATTTTTCTTATCAAATTCATACTGAATGTTCACAGCAAGCATTTGATAAGAACGTTAGAGATACAAAGTCCAGTGATATGCATATATGAAGATTCTATAAACTGATTGTGATTACTAAAATAATAGTCAGAATTTGATCAGGGCTGAAGATTTGGCTCACCAGGTAAGAGAACTTTCTGCTCTTGTAGAGGACCCAGGTTTGATTTCCAGCACTCACATGGAACCCACATCTGTGACTAGTTTCAAGGGATCTGGCACTCTTTTCTAACCTTCATTGGCATCAGTGACACACACAAGGCACAGATAAACATGCAGTTGAAATCCTTGTGGACATAAAATAATACAATAAATAAACCTTTACAAGTATTTATTTTTAAGAAGAGCTGATCATCTGGACTGAGTTGATTCTTTACATTTTGTATTCTAAGTTCAAAGAGCTTCACCTGTCAACACTACTTAGACAAGGCAGGAGCTCACCTTCTATTGCCAGAAGGAGAAGGTAACATGATGCAAAAGGGTCCCTCACTCTGACAAATCAGGGGAAGAGTCTGGTTTCATGGCTGGAGACTGAGCAATCAATTAGCGAGAAAGGGAAATGGTTGCTATTGGAAACCCTGAGGCCCAGTAGCTGTCAGAGGGGAGTGAAAGGCTGGAAGTTAATCAGACATAATGAGCTTACAGTCCCATAGATCATGTCAGCCAGCATTCTTATTAATTTCCTGCCCAACAACCATGCACAGAAGACCAATTCATCCATCAGTCCTTCCACGGCCCAAGATGTTAAATCACTTGTCAAATCAGGAATGTTGTGATGAAAATTCAGGAGTGACATAGTGGCAAGAATGTCATCCATCATCGCCACGTATTTCACCTTCAGAGAGGATCTTATACTTCCACGTTTCCTTGGAAACAAGAGTGATCAGGCTCTAAGAACGACAAGGAATGGATGTCTAGACTCTGGATGGAGAGAATCTAGTTGGTAGGAGGTACATCCGTCTTTCAACATGAAGGAATTTTATTTTATTGTGTCCAAGATGGAATAGGTAATTGACTTTCAATGTCTGTCAAGGACACATAAATGTAGAAATGGCAGCACATGTGTCATGTTTGTGGCATCTCTGATATAGTACATTTTTTTTCCAGTCAGAAAAGTAAGTCCTAGCCAGGATAACAAGCCTTATTCTTCCCTATATTATTAACTAAATGAACATTTAAAGGGTTATATACTGTGTCCCCTTCATTGGGTTATAGCATTGTAGAAAGGATTAATCAAATATTGATTTGAGTATTTGAATTAATACTAGTGATAATCATAGACTGTAACAAGAAGGCTCAGGAATGGCATTGTACTCAGACTGGGGGTTCAGAAAATAAATTTTAAAGGAAGTGATACCTGATCCTTTGAAAGTTAATTAGTCAAGGGCGTACAGACAATAAACAGCAAAAATAAGACTATAACCTCTGTACCCTGGTATCTAGCCCAGTGAAAAAGAAATAGCAAAGTATAACATTTCCATCCTATTCATGAAATACTTGCTCAATATGGAGATGGTAGCATATGCATTGGAGAGAGCATGCCTTATATCTGAGCTTCTCTGCTTGGATGAAATGTGACCACAAGCAAGTTGTTCATGCTCTTGACCTCAGTGTCCTTAGTTTAAATGTAAGGGTAACATTTACTACAAATGGTTTTCGTGGAAATGAAACAAAAACGCTGTGCTCAAAGCTTCTAAGCCTGCTACTGGAATAGTAAACATAGGAGGGACTCTCCCACAAAAGCCCACCTCCATTCTTCTGGAAAAGTCACAAGCTTCAGAACCTCTCCCGCACCAGGCAATGTGCAGAGAGCAGGACATAGTAAGCTGCCTCTTCAACAGGGCTCTATACAAAGTGGATGACCTGTGGCCTTGAAGTGTGAATGATGATGGGCATGATTCCACAGAAAATGTGACTTGAGCGGGTGACACTTTCTATGTAGAGCTGAGATGCGATAAGGTAGGATAATCAAGTGGGAGGAGCTTCTTGAGGCAAACAAGGCAGTGGGAGAAGAACAGAGACCAAAGAAACTGCAACCCACTTTGCCCTGGGAGATAGGAGATGAGACTGAGAAAATAGAGCTGGTTGTAAAACTTTATGAATTTTATAACTAAGCATGATATTTTTTTACTAGCAATAAACAACTAAGGTAACCTTTGTATATGTCTCATATGGCTTCTTTTTTAATTTACTGCTTCAAACATTCTCATCTGTTTTATTTTAATATATGTTTTCTAGCCTTTACAGTCCATATTGCCATCTCTAAGTTTTCTCCTTAAATATGTAGGGGAAATGTATTGGGTGAACCAGACATTCATAACTCAACAGGAGAGACCTCATCCTTGTTTTGGAAATGTAGCCAACTACCCAGGCCTAGTGAGGTCATGAATCTTAGAGAACTTGTTACTTCCACTTTGCTAAACCAGTATAACCCTAATGCATTCTCAAGACTTATTTTTAAATCCACGATAAGTATAGCTCCCATCTCTCAGAAAAGAAGTTTCTTTTTGCAGTAGACAGAGGTCATTACAGAAAGCCACAACTATTCAAAATGTAAATAACAAAATGGCTGTAGGTTGCCAGTCCCAACTGACAAATCAACACAGTTCCCCCACCACAGGTTCAGGAAACATCTCAGAACAGAAGGCAGAGCCAGAGGAACAAGAAATCTGCAATGAGATTGTGTCTCCTTGGGGAGCTGCGTCTATGATACCGCCACAACACGGTTGCACGAACACCAGTAGACATGGCAGCATGGGATGGGGAATCTTACAGGTCCTTTCCTAGGCATCCCTGCAGAGCATCATCTTCCTGGGAGAGAAAGAGAGATTCCTAGATGGTCTTGTATTGGTGGCCACTTGTTTTCTAATGGCATGTTGGCCAGAATAGTTAGATGCCCAGCATAGCCAAACAGGACTGGGCAGTGTGCTTTCTCCACATGCTCAGAAGAGGAGAGAATTACAGATATTTGGTGAAGACACCACATGATTTAGGAAGTTTTATAAACTATTGTCTTGTTCAGGAATCTATACAGTCTTGTTATCAACTATGTAGCAAAATCCATTTTGTGTACCTCAAATACTAGGCACTGAAAATAAGATGTAGTCCTCTAATGTCACAAAATTCAAGGGTTGTGAAGATCAAAATCATGCCAAGTGCTGTCTTTGGGTCAAGATGGATGGCTTAGCTTTTAAGAGAGCTTGTTATTCTTGTAGAGGATCCAAATTCAGTTCCTAGTACCCATGTCAGGCAGCTCACAATTATCTGTGACTCTAGCTCCAAGAAATTTAACTCTATCTTCTGGCCTTTGTAGGTACTTGTTCTCCCACACACATACACAATACAAAACAAGACAAAACCTCCTTTTTAAAAAAGCAACAGCAGTGGTTTTGATAGTAACATTTACGAAAGCTCCAGTTCTAGAAATGTTCACTCTGTTGCAGAGGAGTTAACAATCTCAGACAATGAGCCAGAGGGAAGAAAAGGGTCTCTTAGCCAGGTTCCCTTAGCCAGGCTCGCTAGGACACGTGGGGAAGGGAGGCTTCACAGCACCTCCTTGTTTACAAACTCCCTTGCAAGTTACATAGTTGGACTGAGGTGTCCTGTTTACAGAGAAAGACAGCTGAATGTAGACAAAGCAGCCACTCAGACAGGGCAGGACAGAGGCCAGGAGGGTCATGAACTCAGCAAAGGGCTGGGAAAGCTGTGGTCATCTACCTTGTCCTGGCCTCAGGCTCCTCATGGCGCTCCTTAGTCAGCGCAGTGAAGACTTCTCACAGAACAGTTCAACAACATGTGGTAAAACCAAAACAAAACCCAGAACCACTCACTCAAAGCCAAAGCCCACTGACATAGCAACTTATAGAAAGCTTTCTTTGCCCATAGAAGCATCTGTGGAATAAAGTATTGCCTGGGGAAGACCAGCAAGGGCAGGCTAAAGAACCTTGGGCTTCATCAGGCAGGTGTCATCTGCTTTGCCTTTGAACTTCAGTTCTCCCAGCACAGTGCCACCCACACAGCCATCTTTCTCAGGTTCTGAGCCTTCAGTAGCTAAACGGTGATTGCAATACAGCTGTGGTCATCTGGGAGAAACTCTGGAGCACACCCTCACTTGCACAGTATTATTCCAGGTGATTAGAAGGTTAAAAAACTAAATAAATGAGGTTGAGTTTGTTGCATTTTATAAAATGGCAGCGATGGTGCAGCGGGAGGGAGCACCTTAGCAGGCCCTGCCAAGGTGTTGCCCCTGAGGAAGCAGCCATATGGCTGGCCTAGTATAAAAGGAAGTTTATTTAGTACCTGGAGAAGTGTGTAGAGGTAGAGAAAGGAGGGAGAGAGGAAAGGACAAAGAGAAAGAGAAGAGA
>NW_021604579.1:13249877-13252513 GCF_004785775.1 Grammomys surdaster
AGAGAGAGAGAGAGAGAGAGAGAGAGAGAGAGAGAGAGAGAGAGAGAAAGAGAGAGAGAACATGTCTCAAATGGGGCTTGATGTGTAACCAACAGTTGAAGCTACCTCATCTCTTAAAACAAAACACAAAAAAAACAACAATAAAAAAGGCATTATTTTCTCCAAGTATGGTACACTGCCCTGGGGCTGGCTAAGATGAAAACTACTTTCACAAAGATGGAATGAAATTTCTGCTTTCCTCATTTTGTCAACAGTCTTGTAGACACAAAGTGAACCAGAACAGCAGGCTAAATTCATAGAGAATTCATTTGCTGGTGCTTTAGTGGGAATCATGGCAGGGACACCAAACGCATTAGAAGCGGTGCCATTCAACATAATGTGCCTCCAGTTGGAGAACAAAGGAGAAAGGCAACTTCTCAGTTAAATACCACTGATGGAGTGATGTGAACACTAATATTGTGGCTTGAACAAATGCAAACTTTGGCTACTTAGAATTGTACACATGCCATATACTTTTGCTCAAAAATTAACCAAAAAAATCCTGTCATCTCAAGGAAAACAACTCATGGTATATTTGTCGATGACTCGATTCAAGCTCTCAGGCAAAAGCTAACGTCTTGGAAAACGTGCATCTGCCTTCCTGAGGCCAACATTGCACAAATGCAGACCTCTCTCTTGGATGAGATTGATGGTGATAATAAGGAATGTGACTTTTTTTGACATTGTATAATGAAATAAGTCAACGTTTGGAAGATCTACATAATTCAGTTTGCTGATATTTTCCATATGGCCAGTACATGCCGTTACAAAATTATATATGAGCAAAACAATCCCTTCAAAGGAAAAGGGATACCAATAGATCATATTGCAGCTGAATATAAAAAGCTCATCTTTGTGGCTTCAGATTTCAAATGACAACTAACCTGTGAAAATTTACCACCTGTCACATCTTAGGGTCGGATTAAGGAATAGTCATAATTATTCTCCAAGAATTGTAAATTATCTAAAAAAATGATTGTAAAGCAATTGTAATCCTTATCTAAGTCTTTATCTGTGTGAGGTTAGATTTTTTTTTTTTATAGATTACACATAACATTTTGCTCAGAGTCAGACTGCAGAATTAGCCAGGGAACCTGTGTGTCTTTTGTTAAATCTATCATTAGATGTTTGCAAAAAAAAAAGAAAAGTAAAACAATGTCACATTCCTAGCTAACTGTTTTCGAAAAGTCTTAAAATGCCATTGTTATAAGCATGCAACGTATTTATTGTTTCTTTAAAGTTAATAAACACTTTTATGATTTCTTAATCTTAATTTTCAATATCAATAAACATAACCAATAGAAACAAAAGTATTCTGCCTCCTCAATGGAGTTCAAGAATTTAATGGATTCTTGAAGCCAAGGATATTTGTGGAGACTCTCAACCCAGTCTAGGCTTAGCTAGTTAATACTGAGAGCAGTGGCAAACTTTTTCCAAATAAACTCTTCAATTCAAAATAATGAACAGATTGATAGAATGCATATTTTAAAGTGAATTAATCAATAAAAGGAAAATAGATGAAACATTTGAATAAGTGTGCAGTGAGAGTCACAGCATGTGTTTGGAGACTCTGAGTCTAGAGTGTTAAAATCTGATGCTGGAAAAATCCCTTGAGGCAGAGAGGCAGAACCTAGTGTTTAATGGCAGCCATATACCTGCCTCACATCCTTGCAATGTGTTACATAGCCAGATGGCTTCATTTTTTCCCACATAGCTCAGAAAACATTCCATGAGGCTCCCAGACTGGTACCCAGCTCACTGTCCTATGTAGTTTCATGGTACCATGGAACAGAAGAGAGTTTACAATGTGGGTCATGTGGCCTCTAGCTCTGAAAACACAAAACACCACGGTGAGCTCAAGGAAGATCAGTTCTAGGGAAGAAAGGTCAAGTGTCCACAGAGAGAAGCAAATGATTCTTCTAGAACAATGAGAAGAAACAGAGGAAAGGCAGAAGCAAAGCTTTCAGTACCAACAGACACTCTTCCCCAGCTACATTCTCAGTAAGCTAAAGGTTCAGAGAAGGATAGTCAACTGCTAGAGGAGCGAGGCACTGAATTATACAGACTGGAAGATACAAGGAGAAATGGAGTGCTGTCACAGCATGATGCTCAATGCTTCACAAGGTAAGCAAGCACTAAGAGATATGGAAATGTAGAAGAGAAACACCAATCAGCCTTAGCTCAATGACCCAGTCTTGATGGACTTGTTGCTGTTATGTGTAGAGGGGGCACGAAGGCAGAGTACCATATATGTGACATACAGCAAGAGTGTGGCTTCTCAGAGAACAGAATATGAACCAGAACAACTGATGAAAGTATGGGCCTTTGCAAATATGCCAATAGCCCTTCTCCATACCAGATTTTACTAAAAAGCACCACTATGTCAAGTGTCAGACATGTAAAGCAACCCACGTGCCATTATTACTACATTCTTGAGCCTCAAAAGATCTCAGTGTTTGGGATTTGAGACTAGAAAATCAGATATTGATTAACCTTTTCCATGGTCATAAATCTACCCTTTCAGGGTCTGGCCTACAGAAGAAGGCCTCATGTAGTCAATGGGGTGAATAGTGTTTCCCCTCTATTCCTGCTCCCTT
>NW_021604579.1:13257513-13258906 GCF_004785775.1 Grammomys surdaster
CTCTCTCCCTCCCTTTCGTGCCTCTTTTCTGAGAGGGCCTTTCTCTTCCCTATGCAGAATAAACCTTTTGCTTGAGATCCGTTGCATGCAAACTTTGTGGCATATCTTGGCACCAACCTGCTAAGGTACTCCACTGCAAAACCCTAACAACATCACCTTATTCCCTACACTCTTCAGCTTGTTGTAACCTGGTCTTCTTTTTACTGCTAACTCCCCGAGGCACAGGCTTCTGATTTCATAGTCTGAGGCTTTGGTTCTGAGCCTCATCTAATGTCTGTACTCATACTACTACCCAGACATTTTTTTTAATTTAATTGGATATTTTCTTTATTTATATTTCAAATGTTATCCCCTTTCCCTTGTTCCTCCCCCCAAACTCCCATCACATCCCCCCTCCCCTGCTTCTATAAGGGTGTTCCCCCATCCACCCACCCACTCCTTCCTCTCCAACCTCGAATTCCACTACACTGGGGCATCAAGCCTTCACAGGACCAAGGGCCTCTCCTCCCATTGATGCTTGACAAGGCCATCCTCTGCTACATATGCATCTGGAACCATGGGTCCCTCCATGTATACTCTTTGGTTGATGGTTTAGTCCCTGGGAGCTCTGGGGCATCTGGTTGGTTGATATTGTTCTTCCTATGGGGTTGCAAACCCCTTCAGCTTCTTCAGTCCTTTCTCTGATTCCTCCATTGGGGACCCATTGGGGACCCTGAGCTCAGTTCAATGTTTGGCTACAAACATCTGCCTCCCTACTCAGACATTCTTAAAAATACACTACCCATCTAGTCAAAGATCAGTGTGTTTTTTTTCAGTGACATACAGGATTGAGTCAAAATTGCATTTTTCACATGAAACCCAGTTTTTATATTTTATTCTATAGCTTTACTAATGGCAATCATCAAATACCAAATTAATTACCTATTAAATACCAAAGCAGGAGGTCTTAAGAGTCTGCCTTTACTCCCCACTTCTCATTCAATCAGTTTCCAAACCATGAGGTTTGCCTTCTCCTGAATCTCTCTCTTTCCCATGTCATTCTTTCAGTACCCCTAAATACCCAAATCAGGTGCCTAGTGCTGACGCTTCCTCTCACTATTTAGCATCTATTATCCCTCCCACTACAAAGTGAAATTTCTAACACACAATACTGAAAATGTTGTTGTTTGTAAATCAGGTACCACCCACATTCCAGAACCAGGTGCTCCCCTATTTCCACCCACCTTCAATCATAGCCATCACTGAAGACCATTCTACCATCACCGCTGTCACAGATTTTTCCCTGTGTGCTTGTTCCATACTTCCCCATAAAGTCCATCATCCTTGATATCTCTCTCTCTCTCTCCATATATATATATATATATATATATATATATATATATATATATATATA
>NW_021604579.1:13258916-13268030 GCF_004785775.1 Grammomys surdaster
ATATATATATATATATATATATATATATATATATATATATATATATAAATGTTTGTGTGTGTGTTTGTGTGTGTATACATATATAAAGATATAATATATTATTTATTAGAAAACATATATATATATATATATTCCCCACTCAGAGGTGGCCTTTCACTTCCTCACCCCTATCCACCAATTAAATTTCTTCTGTGAGGTCTGTTGTGTGGTGTGATTTTTTATTTTATTTTGGCACCCCTTGGCCCTCCGATTGCCAGGATACCCTTTCGCTGTAAAATAATCCTTATACATACCACCTTCTATTCACACAATCTGAAATTTGTGAGGAGAAAGACTAGTTCTACAGTTACACAATTAAAACAAGCTTTAATTAATACTGGCCAAGAAGATGGAGAAGCTTCTTTTTCTAACAATTGAAGACTAGCACTGAGATCCATTCATTAGTGGTCAAAATGCAGAAAATAATGAGTGTGGGATGCTCAGCTGCAGTTGGTACACCCACAATAACCCCTAAACATAAATGCTCAGAAAAAAAAAAAAACAGGGAAGAAGGGATGGAAATATAGTACTGAAAACAACATGCTAGATACAAACCAAAGGGAGAATCGTACCTCTGAGCAGCAGGCATGATCTGAAGAGGAGGGGATAACATGGTCCTGGACACTGGGGATGCCCTGTGGGGACAGGGGGTGCAAAAGGGTGCTGGACACTGGAGATGCCCTGTGGGCATGGGAGATGTGAGAAAGGGCTGGACACTGGGGATACCCTATGGGCATGGGAGGTGTGAGAAAGGGCTGGACACTGAGGATGCCCTGCTTGTTCAGGTTGTTTCCAGCTTCCTAAACTTTCCACTTAATCATTTTACATCATAGATTAGCTACGTATTCTCTGTGTGCTGTGCTGAAGGTCTTCTCGTTTTCATTCATTCATTCCATTCATTCATTTTCTTTTCTTTTTTTTTAAGTTCTAAGTGAATGTTTCCTATAAACTTGTTGAGAAATCCATAGAGTTCCCTCTTCACTCTGCTCTTGGGAAGATTTTGGGGATCAAACAAATTACTGCTAACATTTTAAAAAGTCAGATTGACTTAAAAATCCTTCCTGTTTCCCTCTGACAACTATGAATTCATTTATTTCGAGTTTATTCCCTTTTGTCCCCTGGATAGTGGTTCTAAAACCTTTCTTAAGTTGAGGCCTGCTCACTCCATTTTCTGGATTATCTCCAGTTAATACTTGGTGTTTTTTTTTTTAAATAGGGTATGTTTTTCTGGCCCTTGGGGTGTAAAATTGTTGCAAATTATATCCTGGGTACTGGATATTGGGGTGCAAGGCTTGATCTTAAGGTTTTCTGCCTTCTCTCTGCTGCACTGTGCTCATTGTTACAGCAAATGACCCACTTACACTGTACTACAGACAATAGCATCGCCCACTCTGTTAGCTCAGTTTTTAAAGCCTGGGCTGTTTCCTGAGCTCTGTGTTTGTGCATTTCAGGGCCAGTGTGAGACATGGGTTGATTCAGAATCAAACTTAAGGATCCCCTTCCCCAGAGTTATTCTTTCAAGATTTTTTTCCCCTCTTCATTTCCCATAACAACTAGAGAACCCCTTTCCCAAGACATCTGGCTAGAAAGTTGGGGTTCTTGGAATTTATCCACTAACAAGAAGTGCCACCAAAGTCAGCTTACTCTTTAAATAAAATACTTTGAGAAAAGAAAATAAAAATAAACAAAGTAGAAATCTCCCCTACATTTTTTTTCAGACCAACAGGATCCTTTTCCTAATTCATCTGTCCAGAAAAAACAAGATGTCTCTTGGCGACTTAGATACCCACATCACAACCAGTGCCACTGCCACAACATCCCAAATGGGTTTGACCTCAAGACAGAGCCGGGAGAAAAATGTAAGAGCAAAGCCCAGTGGATTTCCCATGAGCTTTGTGTTTCATCAAGCAAGTATGGATGTGGATGGGTGGGAGTGGGTATCTTTTAGAGTTTTTGTTATTTGTACCTGCCTATAGTTCTGAGATTTGCAATATTCTGTATCAAAGCCAGAGGGCGGGGGTGGGGGGAAGGCAGAAAAATATGAAAGTCATTCTTGGTATGAGTGTTTGCTGGAGTGTCCTTCCTCTGTAGTCTGTCCATTAGCTTTTGAAGTCCCTAAGTATTTACTCTTCAAATGTTGAGGGAAAGGTTTTCAGCCAGGAGAAGAGCCATCAAAGCTGAAGCAAATTTCTTCCATGTGACTAGGTCAACGTTGTTGTTGTTGTTGCTTTGTTTTTATATGCATCTAATTCTATATAAGACAACAACAATCATTGAGGACCCATCCTTGGAGAGTTTCACCCTCCACTAGGGGAGACACATTAATCACATTGTTGAGGAAATCTGTCTCTAACAAGAAAAAAAAAATGAGAAGAAATACAACCAGTGATCAAAAGAGGCAAACACTAAAAGCCAATGGGGAAATAACTATTATTGAGATTTAGTCAGGTTAGGTCCACAGCTCTCCTGTCTTTTTGTATTCATTCCTGCCTTACTACCTGAAAAACCAGCCACAGGAAAGCAGGTCCATACCTGGGTTATGTCATCCTGAAGCCATCCCACACAGCGGGTGGTTAAACTACATTTACTGACAGATCCCATCTAATTTGGCTATACTACCCTTGCCAGGGCTCCCCCACATCTGCTTTCCCCTTCCTTCAGCACATGGCAATCCAGGCTTCCATTGCAAACTCTGGAATATCTGCCTGAGGCAATTGTTTCCCCCCCGACCTGGGTGGCAGGGTGTTAGTGCCAGAAAATTAATTTCTACTGGAAGAAGACCTCACTGAGTGACAGCTGTTTTGTTAATCCTCTAGCCTCTTGTCTGTGGGGAGAGGGCTATTTCCTCAGGTGAACTTTAGGTATCTGGATTGGTCATAGGATTGAGTGCTAAAGTCCAATCCGTAGGCTACTTAACTCTTTAGCCAATTTATATCTTTTGTGGCATTTCATTATCCTCTAAGTCATCATTTCTTAACCCATTATTGGCCTAGGACCATCCTGGATATCAGTATTTACATTACAATTCATAACAGTAGCAAATTTACAGTTATGAAGTAGCAACAAAAATAATTTTATAGTTGGAGGTCACCACAACGTGAGGAACCTTATTAAAGGGTCACAGCATTAGGAAGGTTGAGAACCACTGTTCTAAGTCAATTTCTTTCATTGGAATCATTATTACAAAGCCTACTTTTAGGGCAACCCAATGGATACAGTTGCATCTACAGGAATGAGACTTGTATTAACAAGTTACTCTGGCTGCTGAGATGGCTCTGTGTTTAAGAGTATTTTCTTCACAACCACAAGGTACAGAGTTCAGATTCTAGCATCCATGGAACAAGTCAAGTGTCCCATAGATACAAGCAACTCCAGCTCCAAGGGATTCTATACCCTCTCCTTACCTTTGTGTGTACACACACATATGCACACCACACAGATACACACACACACACACACACACAGACACACCTTCTTTTTGGAAAGCAGCTTTATTGCAGCTATTTCTAGACTTCATTCAGGGTCTGTGGTTTTTCTACTGACTGGCAAGGCAGCCTTGGGAAAGTCATTTCATTTCTTTGAATCTTAGATTTCCTCATTTTGAAGCATGGAGTTAATAAAAATGTACCTTAAATAAAATTCAATAATATATGTGAAAATGCCTCCTAAAGAAGCCATCATTCGTGTATGAGCAGGTGCTAGGTGAGTAAGGCGCAAAGAATTCTCACTCTGAGCTAGCACAGAGGTGTCTCTTTGTTTCTTCCCAATGGTTTGTACTAATTTGCCAAGTCACCATCAGGGATTGCTAACAGTGGAGAAACAGTGGAGGGCTGTGTCGCTTTATCTTGAAGGACATGCTTCTAATTAGAAGAAGCTGTTTTATTTCAGTATAAACCATGACTCAGCAGCTGGCCCAGCTATTCCTGAGTCCCAGTGTGCACCACAGGAAATGGACAACAAACACTTCAGAGCCAGCACATTGTCTCTTAATTTATATAGAGTTTGCTTTTATTTGAGAGTTGTTCCATGAAGTTTTCATGGCTCGGGAGAACTTTAGATCAGAAGGAACTAGTGATCAGTAGTGCTCACAGTCTGCTGCTTTGTGTCAGGACCCCAGTAGCCTCCATCTGTGGGAGTAGTCGGGATAAGGATCCATAGATCAGTGAAAGAGATGGCAAGATTATTATGGTGAGTTCAAAGATTAAAGGAGGAAGGCTTTTTAAAATTCAACATAAGAGGAAAAAGTCAGTCAACTAGAGCCACACAGCAACCAAAAATGATGGAAGTAGATTTGCTATCCCATCCCTGCTGGGCAGGATGCTGAGCTCCTATTGGATGCTCTACAAGAACACTCCTTTCTATGAGGGGGGAGACTTGATTGTACACTCAAATCCCTTCTCGTAGCATAGCTCTACAGTTCCAGGTTTTCTACAGCAAACACTTTGTCTAGTTCAGAGTAGATAGTTTCAGGTTGGAAACTACCAGCCCCCATTCCATATCCTGCCTAGGATTGCCTCTGAGTTCATTCTTTGGCAGCCCATTCTAAGTCTCTTTTTATTTAGCTTGTTACTCCACTCCTTTGAATCTGCCAACCTGACATAGCCGAAGACGTGTTGCATCTCTGTTTCTAAGCAAGACAGAAGCCCAGATATTTCTCACAGAGGGGGTCCTGGAGGCTGAGCCAACAAATTAAATGAAGATGGCTGTAAAAACAATGAAGGGGACACACTTGGCCCCTGTTTGAAGAAGAAGAAGAAGAAGAAGAAGAAGAAGAAGAAGAAGAAGAAGAGGAGGAGGAGGAGGAGGAGGAGGAGGAGGAGGAGGAGGAGGAGGAGGAGGATACTGCCAACAAGCTGCAAAAAGTGAAGCAGTGGGCGGCAGCCTCAAGTGGTTAACTTTAAGACCCAGCAGCTCAGCCATTGAGCTTGCAATTCCCAAGCCTGTTAATGATGACTAAACAAGGGCCTGGCTTCTTCAGCCTGATGCTTGCTCCCTTTTTCTGAACCTCTTGGTTAAGTACTGCCCGTGTCAGACCTGCATCATGCATGATCTGAGGCTAACCCCACCCACTCTTGCTTTTCCCCTCTCTTTCACTGATTTTTGAATAAACAGTATAGTCTGGAGACTCTCTTAGTCCGACCCCCATTTCTCTTCCTATTACCTTGTCATAGACTTTACTCTTCCGAATCCTCTCAAACTACTAACTCCATCATAATTTATGGTGCTAGAAACGCTGGTCCAATGAATGATCACACACCTCTAGAGCCTGTGAGAAAAGGAAACTAGACTCTGTGTACAAACATGAGAAATTGAATCATCTATGTGGGTCTCCCTGGTCTTGTGGATTGTTGGCCAATATGGTCCTTGAGGGCAGCAAGAACAGAGACTATGAATGAGGTTGGGGGTTTCAGAAGCTTTGTGAATGACTGCATTGGGACCAGCTATCAGGGGGCAGATCAGTTTTATTTAGGGTGACTCAAGGCTTATAAAGTTTTGGGGTTCCGAGGGTAGGAAGCATCCAAGATGGACAAAGATCATTGAATGAGAGCTTGGAGCACTGAAACGCCTCATTAGCACTGGGAAGCATTTCAGGAATCTCAGGTGCTTGCTGAACAGGTTCTTATCAGGAGAAAGGAAATTGATCCTGTACATAGCATCCTTCAGGTAGAGGCATGATGAGGGGGGTTCTTAGAATTCCTCAGATAATGTCAGAGAAGGAAAGGGCTTGATAATAAAGGTAGTTTCCCATATCGAGCCGAGCCCAGAGCTATCTGGTCATGGTGGACTTCAACAGTAATTAGCAGAGTTTTCCCAGAAATCTATATGCCCAAAGATATTGGGAAAGCAGAAAAAAAAAACATAGGAAAACAGGATGCATAAGAAAAGAAACAGCAGTGGGGCTTGAGGAACAGAACCTGGAGAGAAGACCTGAGAAAGCTATCCTCAGGGAAAGTAATGTGTCTGTACATAAGGAATCACTCGGGTTAGTGTTTCTGAGGAAAACACCAACTAGTGCTGTCTGTGCCTTGATGAGGACCAGGGAAAAGGTGATAAGCTGCCCGTGTTCTGTGAGTTGGCCCCTGGGCATGCTACAGTATAGTATAGAAGCAATGAGCTTCATAGATGTGGGAAGTGCCAGCTTTTAGAGGAAACAAATGATATAACAATACCTAACACTGCATTATTTTATCGCATACATTAATCACTATTATGAGGCCATGATTACTAAGTAGCCACAAAGGGTCATGATTCTGGGAGTGCCTGCTGATCAGCATCTTCATTTGGCTGTTGACAAGCGAGTGGTCAAGGGTGAAACCGGGGGATCTCCATCCAAGATTGTTCCTTATACCAAACCTGTAGAGGTTATTTCTACATTTTTTTAGATGCCAGAAGAAAATCCAGAGATTCATTCTCTGCTGCACAGGGATACACAGTAGAGAGCCAGACCCACACTTTCATCTGTTAAGCACAGGACTTTCACCTTTATAGGTGTTCTTGCCATTAAGACAGAGGACGGATCAGGCAGAGGGCCTAGAAACCTGCTCACTAGGTTTGGGGTCGATGAGGCCTGAGCATGGGTAGAGAAGGAGTTGGGCTTTTCCTAACATTTCATAGACAGAAAAGTCCATCTCATAACTACCTTTTCATATTTAACAGAGCATGGAACAAATGACCCTTTCACCCCAGAGTCCACTTTGCTTCCACTTTTTGTCACTGCCCACATACAGGAACAACTGGTGAATTCTGGAAGCATCAGTTCATTCTACTAGCTCCATGAGTTACATTTAAAAAGCCTGACACTTTGTATATCTGGTGCCTTTCACTTGATGTTATATTTGTAAGACTCCCCCCTGTATGGTTGTATACACGTGTATACATGCCACTGTGTATGATTGTATGCTGTGTATGATTGTGTACATGTGTATACTTGCTGCTGGGTACAATTCCACTGTATGGGTAATTTGTATATTCTTTGCCCCTGGACTCGGCAAGCTACAACCACTGAGGCTAATTTTGCTGTTCCTATTTTTGTACACTAAAACGTTTTGCAGATTAAGTATTTTTTAAAAAAAATTTAAAGACTATCTCACAGCATATGAAAATGATGTAAAATTTAAGTTTCAATGCCCATATATAACATCTCATTGGAACACAGCACATGCTCAGATGTGTATTATGTGTGGTTGCTGTCACGTTACCGTGGCAGAGAGAAGCAGGGCAAGCAGGGGCTGTAGGCACCATTTCATTCCACCACACTGCTTATTGTTCAGGGTAGATGGAGCAGGGCTGCAACTGCTACATGATTTTCTCCTTGTGGCTTGCAGAATCCATACAATATCTCAAGTTTTACCAAAAATGCTGGATGAGCCCTATTGGACCCTATTGATGCACATTTTGGGGGCTTCTATTTGCATGCTGTTCTATTATGGAAAGCACAGCTTGGAAAGCCTAGTACATGTTTTTGGTAAACATATGCGATCAGTTATGCTGAATGCATACTTAGGAGTGAGTGGAGCTGCTAAATTAGAAGGGATATTTCTGCTAGTGCTAAGTGAGCTATGCAGATGTCTTACGCCATCCAGCAGCGTATGACAACTCCAGTTCCTCCATAGCCTTACTGACATTCAGACTTCTGTCTCTTTTTTCTACTTATTTCATCTACCTATCTGAAGAATGTGTGGTGGTGATGTGAAAAGTGCTTTTTGCTGATAATTTCATCAATAGATGCTAATAGACGCACCAACATTAGCATTTATACACAAGCCTTTTTTCTAGGGGTGGAAAAAGTGGTCGTGGAGATTGAGAAGTGTTGAGCTTAGTTAGGTGTTTTGGGTAGATGACTTTTGCTGTGATAAAACACCATGACCAAAAGGCACTTGGGAAAGAAAGGATGTGTTTGTCCACACCCTTTCCACATCACTGCTTATCAAAGAAAGTCAGGGCAGGAACTCAGGCAGGGCCGGAACCTGAAGGCAGGGGTTGATGCAGAGGACATAGAGAAGTGTTGCCTACTGGCATGCTCTTCATGACTTGCTCAGCCTACTTTCTCATAGTACCCAGGAGCAGCAGCCCAAGGGTGGTCCATCCACAATAGGTTGGGCCCTCCTCCATCAATCACTAATAAAGAAAATGCCCTACAGGCATATACGCTTATAGCCCGATCTTATGAAAGGCATTTTCTCAATTGAGATTCCCTCCTTGTGTCAAGTTGACATAAAACTAGCCAGCACACACAGCCATTATATGGCAGAATAAAGGTGCAAATTCACGTGTGTGACTGCATGGTCACTGTGTACCTTCCTTCATCTACTGTACTGTGTGTGACCTCTCCACATGATGGCTTAAATAAGTCCCCACACCCTTGAGGACAACCAGTGACAGGAATATCTTCAGTTATCGTCAAAGTATTTGTTAGGAAGAGAAGCACAGTGGGTTATGTAAAATCAGTATGGGTGAAATGTGGGCAAATATTCCCTCCTTCATCTGTCTCCTGCCACAGTGCTTAGCTGTGCTCTCTGACTCTCTCCAGCCCTGGTGTGTTGTGTTTATTACATATTCTGACTGTGGAGTCCTGTGGTGAAAAATGATAACAGATTTGTTTTCTCAAGATCATCTCCAGATGCTTGCCAGAAGCACCTCTGGATTCATGAGATATTTGTCTTTAGTATTTCTTGAAGATGGATGACGTGGGGGGGGGGAGAATGCGCTAGGAACATTTCGATATAAATCATAGGGAATTCCTTTCTTTGGCAATCTGGAATGCATTTCTCTATTTCTTTAAGAAGAATAATGTGTGTACTAATAACTTGGTTGGAATGGAGTCTGGGCCAGGATGAGATGACCATGGAAATAGTTATTGATGGTTTCTTGTAGTCAGACAATCTGTTGCCACAAACCTGGAGTTTGTCATCTGAGGTGAATGACGGCTGAAAGGACACATCTGAGTCACTTGCCTGAGTCCCCACCTATCTACTCATCCCAAACCGCTACTTACTTTGCCCAGTTATTTTATTTTATTTTATTTTATTTTATTTTATTTTATTTTATTTTATTTTATTTTATTTTATTTTATTT
>NW_021604579.1:13268040-13278676 GCF_004785775.1 Grammomys surdaster
TTTATTTTATTTTATTTTATTTTATTTTATTTTATTTTATTTTATTTGCCTAATTTACAAAGCCTTACACCAGTTTTAACTTTCTCTACTTGTACCAGCCTTATTCTGGTACTCCATTTATGATACCACCTCCATGGATTTCACTATTGCCTAGAGCACACACTGAAAATATTTTAGGTTTTGCAGGGTCTAAGGTCTCTGAAAGGGCTATTCAACTCTCCTATCAAAGTACAGAGGCAGTCACATTCCCAGTGTGAATGACTGCTGGGGCTCACTGTGATGAGTCTTTGCCTCTACAGGGACTGAATTTGGCCTATGATGCATACATAGTTTGCAGGTGGCCACTTCAGTTGCTGCACATCTTTGCTGAATTTTAGTGCAGCCAAGGTCAAACTCTGTGCAAGAACTTAAATTCTTATGGTTTTCTCCTTCTATCTGATCGGGTGTGCACTTAGGGCTCCTGTAATTGTAGATTGGCTTCTGCTCTGAAGACTATGACCTGGGGAAGCTGGGGAGCATCAGGTCTAGATGATTCTGCCCAACTATAGGCTAACGTAATTGTTCTGTGCTCATTTATGATAGCCTAGACTAAGCCATGGTATCCAGTACATAGGGTATATTAAATGCAGGGTTTTTTTTAAAGAGAGATATGTTTGTTTGTTTGTTTATTGTATGTGAGTACACTGTCACTGTCTTTAGACATACCAGAAGAAGACATTGGATCCCATTACAGATGGGTCTGAGCTACCATGTGGTTGCTAGGAATTGAACTCAGGTCTTCTGGAAGAACAGTCAGTGTTCTTAACCACTGAGCCATCTCTCCAGCCCCTAAATGCAGTTTTAACTCATATTTTCAATATAAGATGTGTCTGTTAGGATGGGACCCCATATGTTAGTGTGTGTATCAGGAACTCATCCTCTCATTCTGCATGTACATTCTTATTTCCTAACAGTCTTTGAAAAAATAAATATTATTTTTTATAGCATGAGCTTTGTCACCTTTTCCTTCTGTGGTTTATATCTTTGTGTCCTATATAAAATCGTCTATTGACGTTCGCTAGGTTTTCATCTAGGAATTTTATATTTTAAAATCAGGTCTATGAACCATGCAAGCTGCTTTAGTCTGTGTATGAGATGAGAACCAACGGCCACTCCTCTCCACTTGGATGCTCAGTTTCTCTGGCATTATTTTTAAGAGTCTGCCATCTTTGTTGAGTTATTGTAGCACATTATCTTTGTAAAACTAGTGTTGGCGTTTCTAAAGCTTATTTTAGAAACTCGTAATTTTTTTTCATTTGTTTGTTCTTTCACAAACACCACTCTCATAATATTATTATTATTTTAGGTAGGGCTACTAAAGAAATAAAATTAGTAAGAGATATGTAGAGATTTAAAAAGGAGCTTTCAGTAAGGGTGTTAATGCACTTGATTATGGCAGCTGAGAAGTCCCAGGGTGGCAGGGCCATGTGAAATCGAGAAGCAGGCAGTGTGACTCAGACCAAGACTCAAGGCTTCAGGACTCAGGAAAGCCATTTTTAGTCTGAGGTCAAGGACTGAGAAACCAGGGCCTATCCTTCAAGCTCCAAAGCCAAAATAGTAGGAATTCTGAAATGTACAAGCTTCTACTTTCCAGAAGAGAGAGCAAGAAATTTTCCTCCAACCATTTTTTTTTCCATTTAGGACCCCCAGATGATTGTATGAAATCCCTCTCCCATTTCAGGGCAAAATCATTTCTCACTTTTGCCCCAAGTTCCTGTGAAAACATATATTTGAGATATGCTATGTTAGCTTGGTCATTCTGATTAAATCAAAGCCAGCCTGGTATGGTAGCGCAAACCTTTAATCTTGGCACCCAAGAGGCAAAGGTAGAGGCAGAGGCAGAGGCAGAGGCAGGCTGCCTGTGTTGTTTGAGATCAGTGTGGTCTATACAGGGTTCCAGGTGGGCCAATGCTACAGAGCGAGGCCAGGAAAGTCTCTTAAGTTTTTCTTAAAGAAGAGGAGAGACAGACAAACTTAGAGGCTCACTCAACACTAAGGATAGCTAATGTTTTACCACTCATCCTGGTATTCCTCAATCCAATGAAAGCAATGGCTATGTTAACGGACACACTGTAATTTAAGAAAATTACTGGAAAGCAGGTAGTATAATACCTCTAACTTTGCTCTTTCTATTCTAAAACTAGTTTTGACTCTTTTAAGTCATTTGAACCTTCTATACATTTTAGGATCTGCTTGTATATTTCTGTTTTTAAAAAGGCTCATTGGAAATGTTGAGAAAATTCATATACAACAAAATACCCTAATTGAGGTGTAAGAGGCAACTTTCTTTGATACAGTCGGCAAACTGTTCTGTAATATTGTCTTCACCTCAAGAAATGAACTTTGTACATACTAATAGCCATTTCTCATTTCTCCTGAGCTCACAAGAACCACTAATATGCTTCATCTGTACAGATGTGCCTCTTGAGATAGTTAACAAAAGGGGAATCATATAAACCTCGCTCTCAGGCTTGCCTATGCAGTGGCCTGCATAACTATCCAACCACTTCTGCTGATGAATAGGACCTGAATATATCACATTTTCTTTATTTGTCCATTTTATTGTATTTGTGAGTAGATGTGTAGGACATTTCTCCCATTTTAGTTAATATGGGAAATGTTGTTTTGAATGTTTCTATACCTTGTATGGGTTTGCTGCATTTTTCTACACTAAAATACAATTGTTGATCCATACAGCACCTTTATATCAAACTGTTCTTCAAGGCTGTTGCAGTTTTGTCACACAATCAGCTGTGTATGACAGTCTTCTTTAAAGTCATGATCTCATCATTTGAGCCTCGAGTCCTCTCAAGCTCTGACGCCTGTGGATTGTCTTTTCCTCTGCAGACAATTCCTCATGTTCATGATTCTTAGTACGTTGGGTAATTTGGGGTTGTATTCTGTGCCTTTCATATGTGCTATTTCAGAGATTCTCTATTTTGTTATATTGCTAAGAATATTTGTGTATTTTGTTGGAGGTGGTTTTCCATTTATCTCTGTGTTTTCTTGACTATTGTGATTCTTAGCAGGGATTTTAACTTGACCAGATGGAATCACAGGTTGTGGTTCCTATGAGAAATAAAAGCTTCTACCCAGGTCAGGTTTCTCAGCCTTCAAGCTGGTTTCCAGTTGCCTCCCAATGCATCATTTAGAAGGACACTAGAACTTGAGCTGAGTTCAAACACTGAATTAAGGGGTTCTTATTATTTGACTCTCTCCTTTTCAGGTTTCCCCTCTAATTTTCCATTTATGTCTGTGTTTTCTTGACTATTGTGATTCTATTGTGTAGTTTGGTTGCCACAAGGCCCCTTACTTTGTTCATTTAGGGGAGTGTCTTAGCTAGTTTTTGTCAATTTTACAGAAACCTAGATATGCCTGGGAAGATGGAATCTCACTAGAGAAATTGCCACCATCAGGTTAGCCTGTGGGTATATATGTGGGTCATTTTGCTCATTGCTGATTGATGTGCAGATGGAAGACTCCTATGGATGGTGTCATAGGTGGGGCAGGTGGTCTTGAGATATCAAGAACACAGAGTTAGAAAGCCAGGGGAAGCAAGCTAGTAAGCAGTGCTCTTCTGTGGGCTCTGCTTCCATTCTTGCCCTCAGACTCCTCCCTTTAGTTCCTGCCTTGGTTTTTCTCCATGTAATCTAAATAAGTCCTTTCCTACCCAAATTGCTTTTATTCATGGTATTTACCAGAGCAACAGAAAAGCAAAGTAGAATAGGGAAGAAAAAAGTTCTCTAAGGGTTCCAGTCACTAGGTGCCAGGTGGTCAGTGTGGTGTATTCCAGGTAAAATTCCTGAAGCCAGGGAGCGCCCTCCATTTGCTTCCCTCAGCCCCTCTACAATCTACAGCCTCTGTTTAGTCTCAAGAACCTTTACACAGTTCACCTTTTGTGTTTTCCTTAGAGTCCTGTTTCTTACAAAAGTAGTGCACTTCGGTGTGCTGCGGATAAAATATCAGCTCTATTTTTCATATGGTATATGACCAAGTTTATATGTCTAAAGTTCTAAGAAATTATTAACTGAGACAAATAAAATTGTTTTGCTAAACATACTAAGTTGAAAATCAAAGCGATGGTTCCCAAGTGGCCGTCTTCTGTCACTGACAGCACTCAAATCACTTTTCTGTTCTATTTGGTTTGCACGGTATTGAGAAATCATGATGTATATGAGGATAGAGTTACAAGAGATTTTTAAGAAAACAATTTATCTTGGGATATCAGTCAATAAAATAGGAGCTTTATTTAGAGGATTTTAAAGAATAGATATACAAAGAGAAATTAAATCGGCAACACGATCCTATAATCCAAGTATCTTTCAAACATTCCATGAGGAGCAGACATCTGTTGTCAAAATTTGCCTGGAACATTCCAGGAGAGAATCACAGTATATTCAAGGCTCCAAGATGTCTTTTTAATGTAACTTAACTCCAGTGTCATCCAACACTATACAATCTTTATTTCAAGCAATGCTCATTAGCAATATATAGAATTGGTCATTTGTTGGTGGATACATAGGCTGGTTCTAAATCTTAGCAATGATGTACAGATTATTAATAAATACAGATATGCAAATACCTCTATAGTAGGATATGCACAGAGGTAGTGTAATATAATAAAATTTTGGTATACATACACAGTAGAATATTATTTAGAAAAATGAAATTGTAAAATTAGCAAGAAAATGGAATGACCTGGGAAATATATTAAGCTAGGTGGCCCAAGCTTAGAAAAATGTCACATGTTATCTTTCATACTGAAATCATAGTCTGTGGTATATTTGTGTGTATGAGTGTGTGTATGTGTGTGCGTGTATCTTGGGATATCAATCAATAAAATAAGAGATTTATTTGGAGAATTTTAAGGAAGAGATATATAAAGAGGAACCAAATTAGCAATATGATCCCATAATCCAAATATCTTACAAACATTGCATAAGAAGCAGACATTGTTGTTACACACACACACACACACACACGCACATGCATTCATGCGTGTGTGTGTGTGTGTGTGTGTGTGTGTGTGTGTGTGTGTAAATGGGAGTAAAGCTTTAAAAAGTAAAACAGATGAGAAAACAGAGTGTAGGCAGAAGAATCCATGAGTCATGAAACAGGACAGAATTTTTTCCTAGTTTCAACTCTGTCATTGCTCTCCCCACAAATGGTGGATATGTGAATTCAATGTTTCATGTACTCAAGTAGCAAGAACCAGAAGGAGCTACAGAGGTTTGCAGTATCATGGAGAGAGCAACAATACTAACCAACCAGAGCTCCCAGGGTCTAAACCACCAGCCTGGGAGCACTTAGGGAGGGACCCATGGCTCCAGCTGTATATGTAGGGGAGGATGGCTTTGTCGGGTATAGGTGGGAGAGGAAGTCCTTGGTCCTGTGAAGGCTGGATGCCCCAGTGTGGGGGAATTCGAGGGTGGGGAGGTGGGAGTGTATGGGTGGGTGGAGGCACATTCTCATAGTAGCAGGAGGAGGGGGATGGGATAGAGGATTTCTGGATGGGGAAGGAAATGGGGAAAGGAGATAACATCTGAAATGTAAATAAAATATCCAAAAAAAAAAAAAGAATCCACCATGTGTTCTGCCTTCAAGGGAGTGATTTCAATAGCTGGGCTTGCATTTGAATTCCATCACCTGTTAGTGCAATAAGAATTGGACACGAGGAGTCCCCAAATACATTGTCTCATTGATTCACTTAGAAATGGTGTTTGTCAATTGTGCTTAAAACTTTATCAAATCATTCTATCGTTGTGGTACCTAATAAGTAAATTGTACTGTACATAAAATAAAATGTTTTTAAAAGACAAAATATTAAATAATTTATAGAATTAGTATTTCAAGTTTGAGCAAAACAAAACAAACAAATAAATGCTAGTCCTGAGTAAAAAGATAGTAGAGATAGCATTAGGAAGACCCCACTAGATGGTAGGAGAAGAAGAGACTGGATGTTAGTGCACATAACTTTATTTAGTCTTACAACAACTAAATGTGGAAAGTTGTACTTGTGTATATAGTTTTAAAAAAACTGGGACACAAAAGATATTTTAAAAATATTTTTTTAAAAAGTCTTATTTCTCAGGGCTTGCAGTGTCCTTGCTCAAACAAAACCTGTTGCTTCAGCTCCACCCAAGCACGCAGGAGAACTTGGCTGGAGGGAGCTAAGCCGGCATCAAGAGTTCAAGGACACTCAGCAGAGTAACCAGGAAAGGCAGCCAGCCCTGTTTTGGAGCAAAACCACAGTCCTGATCAGGAAAATGGTCTGAGCTATAGAAATAAAAGAGATGAAAGAAATAACAAGTCTAGCAGTGAGGAGAAAAGGAGTAAGATGGGCTTAAGGACAAAGATGGGAGAGTCACAGAAAACTAAAGCAATCTCATAAGAAGATTAGGGTCTTAACTACCAATATGTCTAACTGTTTCAGGCATTAGTAAAGGAGATAACAAATACTCAAAGGAGTTAAAAACGCTAGTAGATGCTAGAGGGATAAATCGGCAGGTAGGAGAAGTTACTTCCTTGAAGAAATGGGTTATTAGTCAACCCTCGAACTCAAAATAGGCATCACATAGCCATGGGGAAAAGGAGGGAACCAGTTATATAGTGATTAATAACTCATACTTTACCTATGTAAAGTATAAAATAATATAATAACATGATATAAAAATTACAGCCAATGGGACAGTGAGATGGCTCAGAGTGCAAAGGGTCTTGCTGTGAACACCTGAATTTGATCTCCAGAACCCACATAAAAATGGAAGGACAGAACTAAATATACAGGTTGTCCTCTGACTTACACACACACACACACAGCACACACCAATGCACATAGTACACACCAATAAACACACTATAAACCAATTGACATAGCATATTCTCCCCACAGCTAGAATATGCGCCTCAGCACGTCCACAAACACATACACAGCAGACATCAACACACAAAGTGCATACATATACACCATGCATCCATATGCATAAACAAACACAGTGCATGCGTGAGTGCACACACACATACAATTTTAAAAAAAAATCCAAGAAAATACTTTCTAAATTTCAGATATTTTCAATTGTCTACTTTGTGGAATTCTCAAAGAAATGCCCTGGTTCTTATGTGTTTTAAAGTGTAATGATTAATTTTACTTTCCTAATCCAAGTAATTTTTGTAAACCTGTATTTTATTATCCAGTTCTGTGTGTGTGTGTGTGTGTGTGTGTGTGTGTTATATTGTATTAGAACACATGAAGTAGAAGAGAAATCATACATTTTATGTACTGTGGTATGTGATTTCCTGGCTCCAGAGTCATTTTCCATTCTATAATTATCTATGTGAAGCAAGCAACAATTAGCAAAATGTAATTCTTTAAAAATGGAAACTTGGTTTTTCCAATATCCTTTAGCCTGTAGTGAAGTCCTTCCCAGCCTGGATGTCTATCACCATGGCCCACCCCATGCTCAGGAGTCTTTCTAAGCTTCCTGGAGACAAGGATGGCATCCTTAGGTTCACGGTTTTTTTGTTTTGTTTTTTAAAAAAAAGATAATTTTATATTATGAACATGATTGAATTGAAACAAAATTGGAGCAAATGTAATACAATAGTGAAATCTGTCAAGAGTTTATAATTCTTTTAAAATGATTTCTTTTTCCCAGTCTGTTTCTGCTATATGCGCTTTTCATACAATTACAATCTGATATTGTAAATAAAATATTCAGAGTTCAAAATTACTGTATTTTCTGGAGCTGGAAAGATGGCTCAGTGGCTATGACTATCTGTTGCTCTTCCAGAGGACCTGGGCTCTATTCCTAGCTTCCACATGGAGGCTCACAACTATCTGTAACTCCAGTTCCAGGAGATCTGATGCCATCTTCTGACCCCGCAAGAGCCCCAGCCAACGATGTGGTATGGTGCACAAGCATGCATGCAGGACAAACACTTATACACATAAACATTTAAAAATCCAAAAAAGAGTATACTTTCAGATTATTATGCTATTAAAGGATGTTGTTAGGTACTTTGAGATTTTAAAGGGTATTAAAAAGGCTGTAATGATCTGAAATTCATCCAGAATTATTTTAGTATTTCTTAGAATATTTTTAATTTTTTAAAATGTGTTTCATGTATAATGTTTAAAATATAATAAATTAAGAAATCCTAGAAGAAGCAAAATGTATGATTGTTTAAAAAATGAGTTGGGGACTGGTTGTATTTGTAGCAAACTAGTTTCAAGTCAGAGCTACTGTGGTGGTTTTCATTACAGAAGAGTATTTCGAAATCGTCCTGACACTGAACTAAGATGCATATGCTTATATAAATCAACACTAAATCATTTCACCATCCTTGCTTATACGTAGGAGGAAAACTTTTTTTCTTTTCGTAATCTGTGTATCATGAGGCCTATCTGACACGCACTTGCTGTTGGTTGTCAGCAAATGCAGAGATGCTTTGCTAGGTAACGCAGGGAATTCCACTAAGTGTCAGAGCATTGGCAAAGCGTGTATGTGAGGGGGGCATTTCTAATACTAGAGAATTACAACAGCAGCAGCAGCATGGATGTGTTTGCTGCCTCTGCAGTGTTTGCTTTCTGCCAGGCACTCTTAACCACTGCACACATTCATCACTTGGACTCATTCATGCGTTTGACATATGTGGTGCTGTCTGTCAGTTGTCAGCAATACAATAGCAAGAGAAGTCCACCTGAGAAGAATGTTGTTTGCTCTTCTGCCACTTAGAGAAGGACAGACTTCACCAAATGGTTACATTAACAGTCAAATAGTTACACACCCAAGACTTAGAAAGCAAACCCCGCTGACTTAGTGTGTCAATGGCAGATAAGCCTCCTTAAGTCTATGGATTTAGGAAATGTTCCCCAAGGAATCAGCCTTACTAGGTCTGCATGTGGACAGGCAAACATAGCAAAGGAGAACATGGTTAGAAGAGAGCTATGTATATACAGAGATTGTAAATCAGGTGGAGAAGGATTTCTACCTTTATTGTGGAGGGAGTGTGAGCTGCTGAGGTGCTCTCAAACATGAAGGCACTGAGTTCAGATCCACATGCTTGAAGGTTACATAGACACAACATGGAAGTGAGGCTGAAGAAAGGCTGAGTATGTGCAGCGCAGCTTGAGTTTGGGCGTTGGCAGCAGAAATTGAGAAAACTGTACAGTCAGGGGAATCCAGAGAATAAATGAGGATTGTTGGGATCTGTGCTGGGTTGGATTCTGGAGGTGTGGGAAGCAGGTGCAGAAGTCCAGCCCCATTTCTGAGCCTTTTCTTTATATCTGTCCCTTTCTGTATAATCAAAGGTGAAAGTCTCATTTATCTGGATTTGACAAGGACTACAGGCCAGAGATAGATAGATAGATAGATAGATAGATAGATAGATAGATAGAGAAAGAAAGGAGGAAGAAGGGAGGGAGGGAGGAAAGAGGAAGGGAATGATAGAAGAAGAGAGGGATAGAGGATGGAAGAAAAGAAAGGGAGGAAAGAGGGAAGAGAGAAGATGAGAGAGAAGAGGAGAGAAGGTGGGGGGAGGAAGGTTTTCCTCATTAACTAACTGACCATGAGTACATTCAGCTCCTCTGGTGCAGAGGGACAGAAAACAGGTAGGGAATTAATCCAGGATGCAAAGGTGGCCAACTGACCTTGAGAGCAGAAGACAAAAGAGGGTTTGGGGGGTTCTGGCAGGAACATCATACAATCAGTGAACTGTCTAGGTTAAACTAGATAAGGAGTGAAGTAAAACAAATAAGCAAGAATAAAAGTTCTTGAGAGTAGTCACCCATCAGTCTACTGGGAAGATGCTACAGTGGAGTTAAAGAAATGTTTGCACCTGTCATTTAGTCAACGACAATAACAAAACTAAAAGGTCACATGATGGTGGCAGAACTTAGGGTGATTGAACTATTATTTTGGAGTTGAGGATGTGTGAAGTACTGGCTCCTGCTCTGCTGTTTTGTTAATGGTGTTGCTACCATGACTCAAGATCCCTACCTGCAACTGTAAAACTCAGAAGTTCTTAAGAACCGTGAAAGGGCTATTTTGTTTTCTTCTTTTGCTTGTAACTCTCTGTAACATATCCAATTGGCAGAAACCTCACCCTGTTTACAAGGCAATCTTCTGACTTTACACATATCGTTTACTGTGACAATTCAAACATGAGCGTCAGAAAAATAAAGAATTTATCTTGTGGTGTACTTTCAGGGGGGGGTTGTTTGTTTGTTTGTTTTGTTTTGCTTTTGTTTTTGTTGTTGTTTGGGTTTTTTTGGTTTAAAAATAAAGAATTTATTTTATTATGGAGTTCTCCCTGGACTCTGTGGTATTTGATAGCACAGTATTGTAAATCCCAAAGTTTCTGAATTCTGGAGCCCATGTGGCTACAGGTGTTTGCTGATGCCTATTAAAATTGTCAGCTAGCTGTGGCCCTTCCTGATGACAGTGGGGTTGGTTCTTTTGTTCATCACATAGTACAAATAAGAATTATCCTGCCCTTCTGCCCCAGCCTGGTCCTCTGGGCTGGAGCAGACACAGAGTCGGTCTGCTCCCGTCCTGTTGAGAAACTGAATCCTGAGTCATCCAGGAGCCACTGCACT
>NW_021604579.1:13278686-13304421 GCF_004785775.1 Grammomys surdaster
AACTGAATCCTGAGTCATCCAGGAGCCACTGCACTCAGAGCAGCTGGAGCCACTGCACTCAGAGCAGCTGAAACTGAATCCTGAGTCATCGAGGACCCACTGCACTCAGAGCAGAAGGATTTCCAGATCCAAGAGGTGGCCTGAGTCCCAGGAGTTATACCACCCAGGAGATTAGGAGCATAAGACCACAGAGACCTCTGGACTCTGAGGAGCTCTGCAATAAGCAAGATAACTGGAAATACAGACTCCAGTTTTACACAGTGAGGGCAGGTACCACTAGAGTTAACCAGATGGCGAAAGGCAAGCACAAGAACATAAGCAACGGAAACCAAAGTTTCTTGGCATCATCAGTGCCCAATTCTCCCAATATAGCAAGCCCTGAACACCCCATCACACCTGAAAAGCAGGATTCAGAATTAAAATCACTTCTCATGATGATGATAGAGGATTATAAGAAGGAATTAAGTAACTCCCTTAAAGAAATACAGGAGAGTACAAGTAAACAGCTGGAAGCCCTTAAAGAGGAATCACAGAAATCCCTTAAAGAAATGGAAGAAAACACAAAGAAGGAATTAAACAAAAACATTCAGGATCTGAAACTAGAAATAGAAACAATAAAGAAAGTTCAAAGGGAGACAACCATGGAGATAGAAAACCTAAGAAAGAGATCAGGAGTCACAGACGCAAGCATCACCAACCGAATACAAGAGATAGAAGAGAGAATCTCAAATGCAGAAGATACGGTGGAAAATATTGACACAGTTGTCAAAGAAAATGCAAAATGCAAAAAACTCCTAACTCAAAACATCCAGGAAATCCAGGACACAATGAGAAGACCAAACCTAAGGATAATAGGTATAGATGAGAATGAGGATTCCCAAATTAAAGGGCCAGTAAATATCTTCAACAAAATTATTGAGGAAAACTTCCCTAACCTAAAGAACAAGATGCCCATAAACATACAAGAAGCCTACAGAACACCAAATAGACTAGACCAGAAAAGAAATACCTCCCGTCACATAATAATCAAAACATCAGATGCACAAAACAAAGAAAAAATACTAAAAGCAGTAAGGGAAAAAGGTCAAGTAACATATAAAGGCAGACCTATAAGAATTACACCAGACTTCTCACCAGAGACTATAAAAGCCAGAAGAGCCTGGACTGACATCATACAGACACTAAGAGAACACAATTGCCAGCCCAGATTACTATACCCAGCAAAACTCTCAATCACTATAGATGGTGAAACCAAGATATTCCATGACAAAACCAAATTTGCACAATATCTTCCCACAAACCCAGCACTTCAAAGGATAATTGATGGAAAATGCCAACACAAGGAGGGAAACTACAACCTAGGAAAAGCAAGTAAGTAATCTTCCAACAACCCCCAAAAAAGATACAAACATAACTTTACCTCTAATAAAAAAAATAACAGGAAGCCACAATCATTTTTCCTTAATATCTCTTAACATCAATGGTCTCAATTCCCCAATAAAAAGACGCAGACTATCAGACTGGATACACAAACAAGACCCAGAATTTTGCTGCATACAAGAAACGCACCTCAGTGACAAAGACAGACACTACCTCAGAATAAAAGGGTGGAAAACAATTTTTCAAGCCAATGGTCCCAAGAAACAAGCTGGAGTAGCCATTCTAATAGCAAATAAAATCGACTTTCATCCAAAATTAATCAAAAAAGATAAGGAAGGACACTTCATACTCATCAAAGGAAAAATCTACCAAGGTGAACTCTCAATTCTGAACATCTATGCTCCAAATGCAAGGGCACCTACATACATAAAAGAAACTTTACTAAAGCTCAAAACACACATTACACCTCACACAATAATAGTGGGGGATTTCAACACCCCAGTGTCAGCAATGGACAGATCATGGAAACAGAAACTAAACAGAGACACTTTGAAATTAACAGAAGTTATGAACCAAATGGACTTAACAGACATCTATAGAACATTTCATCCTAAAACAAAAGAATATACCTTTTTCTCAGCACCTCATGGCACCTTCTCCAAAATAGACCATATAATTGGTCACAAAACAAGCCTCTACAGATACAAAAAGATTGAAATAATCCCTTGCATCTTATCAGATCACCACGGACTAAGACTGGTCTTTAATAATGACAAAAACAATGGAAAACCCACGTACACATGGAAACTGAACAACTCTCTACTCAATGATGACTTGGTCAAGGAAGAAATAAAGAAAGAAATAAAAGACTTTTTAGAATTCAATGAAAATGAGGACACATCATACCAAAACTTGTGGGACTCCATGAAGGCAGTGCTAAGAGGAAAACTCATAGCTCTAAGTGCCTACAAAAAGAAACTGGAAAGAGCACACACTAACAAGTTGACTGCACAACTAAAAGCTCTAGAACAAAAAGAAGCAAATACACCCAGGAGGAGTAGAAGGCAGGAAATAATCAAACTCAGGGCTGAAATCAACCAAATAGAAACAGAAAGAACAATACAAAATATCAATAAAACCAGGAGTTGGTTCTTTGAGAAAATCAACAAGATAGATAAACCCTTAGCCAGATTAACCAGAGGGCACAGAGACAGTATCCAAATTAATAAAATCAGAACTGAAAAGGGAGACATAACAACAGAAACTGAAGAAATTCAAAAAATCATCAGATCCTACTACAAAGGCCTATACTCAACAAAACTGGAAAACCTGGATGAAATGGACAATTTCCTAGACAGATACCAGGTACCAAAGTTAAACCAGGAGCAGATAAACCATCTAAATAGTCCCATAACCCCTCAGGAAATAGCAGCAGTCATTAAAAGTCTCCCCACTAAAAAAAGCCCAGGACCAGATGGTTTTAGTGCTGAATTCTATCAGACCTTCAAGGAAGACCTAATACCAATTCTCTTCAAACTATTCCACAAAATAGAGACAGAAGGAACACTACCCAATTCGTTCTATGAAGCTACAATTACACTCATACCCAAACCCCACAAGGACCCGACAAAGAAAGAGAACTTCAGACCAATCTCCCTTATGAACATCGATGCAAAAATACTCAATAAAATTCTAGCAAACCGAATCCAAGACCACATCAAAACAATCATCCATCATGATCAAGTAGGTTTTATCCCAGGAATGCAGGGATGGTTCAATATTCGGAAATCCATCAATGTAATCCACTATATAAACAAACTTAAAGAAAAAAAACACATGATCATCTCACTAGATGCTGAGAAAGCATTTGACAAAATTCAACATCCCTTCATGATAAAAGTCTTGGAAAGATCAGGAATTCAAGGCCCCTACCTAAACATAGTAAAAGCAATTTACAGCAAACCAGTAGCCAACATCAAGCTAAATGGAGAGAAACTTGAAGCAATCCCACTAAGATCAGGGACTAGACAAGGTTGCCCACTCTCCCCCTACCTATTCAATATAGTACTGGAAGTCTTAGCCAGAGCAATTAGACAGCAAAAAGAAGTCAAAGGGATACAAATAGGAAAGGAAGAAGTCAAAATATCGCTATTTGCAGATGATATGATAGTATACTTAAGTGACCCCCAAACTTCCACCAGAGAACTCCTAAACCTGATAAACAACTTCAGCAAAGTGGCTGGTTATAAAATCAACTCAAACAAATCAGTAGCCTTCCTCTACATGAAAGATAAACAGACTGAAAAAGAAATTAGGGAAATGACACCCTTCACAATAGTTGCAAATAATATAAAATACCTTGGTGTGAATCTAACCAAGCAAGTGAAAGACCTGTATGACAAGAACTTCAAGTCTCTGAAGAAAGAAATTGAAGAAGATCTCAGAAGATGGAAAGATCTCCCATGCTCATGGATTGGCAGGATTAATATAATAAAAATGGCCATCTTGCCAAAAGCAATCTACAGATTCAATGCAATCCCCATTAAAATCCCAACTCAATTCTTCACAGAGTTAGAAAAGGAAATTCTCAAATTCATATGGAATAACAAAAAACCCAGGATAGCGAAAACTATTCTCAACAATAAAAGAACTTCTGGAGGAATTACCATCCCTGACCTCAAGCTGTACTACAGAGCAATAGTGATAAAAACTACCTGGTATTGGTACAGAGACAGGCAGGAAGATCAATGGAATAGAATTGAAGACCCAGAAATGAACCCATACTCCTATGGTCACTTGATCTTTGACAAAGGAGCTAAAACTGTCCAGTGGAAAAAGGACAGCATTTTCAACAAATGGTGCTGGTTCAACTGGAGGACAACATGTAGAAGAATGAAAATTGATCCATTCTTATCCCCTTGTACAAAGCTCAAATCTAAGTGGATAAAGGACCTCCACATAAAACCAGATACACTGAAACTAATAGAAGAGAAGGTGGGAAAAAGCCTCGAATACTTGGGCACAGGGGAAAAGTTCCTGAACAGAACTCCAATGGCATATGCTCCATTATATGCTCCATATATATTGGAGGGCTAATATCCAATATATACAAAGAACTCAAGAAATTAGACTCCAGACAACCAAATTACCCTATTAAAAAATGGGGTATAGAGCTTAACAAAGAATTTTCAACGGAAGAAACTCGAATGGCAGAGAAGCATCTAAAGAAATGTTCAGCATCCTTAGTCGTCAGGGAAATGCAAATCAAAACAACCCTGAGATTCCATCTCACACCAGTCAGAATGGCTAAGATTAAAAACTCAGGTGATAGTAGATGCTGGCGAGGATGTGGAGAAAGAGGAACACTCCTCCATTGTTGGTGGGACTGCAAGATGGTGCAACCACTTTGGAAATCAGTCTGGCGGTTCCTCAGAAAATTGGACATAGCATTACCCGAGGATCCAGCTATACCACTCCTAGGCATATACCCAGAAGATGCTCGAACATATAACAAGGACATATGCTCAACTATGTTCATAGCAGCCTTATTTATAATAGCCAGGAGCTGGAAAGAACCCAGATGTCCTTCAACTGAGGAATGGATTCAAAAAATTTGGTATATTTACACAATGGAGTATTACTCAGCTATTAAAAACAATGAATTCGAGAGGTTCCTTGGTAAATGGATGGAACTAGAAATTATCATCCTGAGTGAGGTAAGCCAATCACAAAAGAAGACACATGGTATTCACTCACTGATTATTGGATATTAGCCTAGAACCTTGAAATGCCCAAGATGCAACTCACAGGCCACATGAAGCCCATAAAGAAGGAAGACCAAGTGAGGGTGATTCGGTCCTTCTTAGAAGGAGCAACAAAATACTCAAGGGAGCAAATATGGAGACAAAGTGAGGGACAGAAACTGAAGGAGGGGCCGTCTCAAGACCACCCCACCTGAGTATCTATCCCATGTGCAATCACCAAAGGTAGATGCTGATGTGGAAGACAGGAAGTGCATGCTGATAAGAGCCTGATATGGATATCTCCTCAGAGGCCTTCAAGAGTCAGACATATTCAGAGGCAGATGCTCACAACTAGCCATTGAACTGATCATGGGGTTCTCAATGGAGGAGTTAGAGTGAAGACTGAAGGAGCTGAAAGGGTTTGTGGCACCATGAGGAGAGCAACAATACCAACCAACCACAGCTCCCAGGGTCTAAACCACCAGCCTGGGAGCACTTAGGGGGGGATCCAGGGCTTCAGCTGAATATGTAAAAGTGGAGGGCCCTGCTGGGCATAGGTGGAAGAAGAGAACCTTGACCTCATGAAGGCTGGATGCCCCAGGGGGTGGGAATTTTGAGGGTGGGGAGGTGGGAGTGGGGGGGTGTAGATAGAGGTTACATCAACAGAGAAGAAGGAGGAGGGGCGAGGGGATTGGGGGTTCCGAGGGGGTGGTGGGGGATGGGGTAAGGGGACAACATAGGAAATGTAAATAAATCATCCAATAAAAAAAAAAAAGAATTATCCTAAATGCTGTTAACTTTGTGTTATCGAAACAGACATTTAGAATCACAATATGTATATGTATCACCATGCTGCTGATGCTGGATACCAGTGATTTTGTTTATTGACCATGAGACATTTACTCTCAGGTGTTGGTGAGTTTGCCTTGTTACTATCACTGGTTAAAGGTTACTCACAGCTCACAAATCACATGATTTTAAAAAGTTGAAATGTGGCCTCTTTCTTTTCTCAGGCTGTGGTTCTGTAACCAGAGAAACAGAAATGGGAGAATTTTAGCTTGTAGGAGGAACAAGTTTTATGGGTCCTCTGTCTCCATGCGTTCTAGAAGGGTGCAAAAGATGCAGTTAGCCACTGGCATCAGTCAGCCATGAGCATCCTCCCCAGCCACCACTGCTGTAGCTACAGTCTCAAAAGTAAATTGAAGAGACATTCTCCTGTGGCTTCAAACTGATGACTTTCCAAATTTCTGGCCTAAAGTTAGGTGATCTTGTTATTGAACCACTATGACGTTTTGCCTTTTTCTGTCTCTGTTTATTTTATTGTGAGGTAGCAAGGACGGCTGTGTCTGTGGCCAGGCAGATGTAATTTTAAAGCAATAAGTATGTCCTACATCTTCCGATACATTACTTCTCCCAGAAGTTTTAGCACGGTGTCTGGTTTGGAATACCATGAATTAATGCTAATAAATTATTTAATTTATCAAGGATCAGAATTTCCTGAAAGGCCCAATCCCTCCTCATAATTTTCTTCAGCCTTTGCACTCATGGTAAAATTGAAACTGAAAACAAAACGGAGCAAACCAACAACTAACTAGAATTTTCATTCTGCAGTGGTGTGAATGTCTGCATGTCTAAAGAAGGGGGTCATGGGAGACAAAGAGTTTATTGACTGACAGAAGTTGGAATGGGAGAGCAGATGGTTAAGTGTTGACCCTGGAGTCCACCCAATAGCTCAATGTCATACAGTCATTAGTGTCACGACCCTAGACAGACTATCTGAACTTCCTATTGTTTAAACTGGCTTCCTTCTAAGCAACATGGCAGTAGAGTATTACCTATCTTGTTGGGTTTAGGATTACACTGAGCTAATGTACATGAAGTCCGAAGCTAGCACTAGGCCTGGCACACTGTAAGCCTTCTGTATAAGTTGATTTCATCATACATATTACACTGTAACCCTGACTTATCACTTACAGTACTTTTATGAGTTTAGAGGAGTATTTTAAATTTTCCTAAGCCATGGGTTACCAATCTATGAAGTAAGAGAAACAACGATCACTAAAGAGGTTCTATCCCCATTTCCAATGACTTCAAATGTACTTTCAGGAGACTGTTGTATTTGCCAAACCTATGGCTTTTTCTAGGTATCTTTGACTCTTGACTGTACAAAGGCAAAAATGAGATTCTAAGCAAAAGGAGATTGGGGAGGGGTAAGACAGCATATCATCAGGGTAGCCATGGCTAGCCCACAACTTCTTATTTAAACCACACTGTCCTTAACTTTCGATCTTTCTGCACCAACCTCCCTCCTGAGTACTACGATTACAGTCACGTGAGCCGCCATGCCTGGTCTTAGACCTCTCTACTATTAGCTGAAGTTTCTGCCACAGAGGGGGTGATGAAAATATCTGTCTCACAGGACGATGTTTAAGATTAAATGTTGTAACTCAACCCAATGCCCACCCATGTTAGGTGCCAGCCCACTTCTGGCCTTGCCAGTGCATGTCTGAAGAAATTGGAGTTGCTAGTCTGTTAGGTCCTTCCCAGATGGGAACGTCTAAGATTCCGTGGGTATAGAAGGTAAACACTCAGTGATGGATCACATTCGCACTCCACCATGGAAAAACCCACAGCTCGGAAGGTTCAGAAGTGTTCAGCAATCCCTCCGCTCCTGTTCCTGGCTCCACGGTGACAGGATTCTGTGTGTACTCAGAGGTTAAATACCATATCTGCCCAACCAAATATGCTGCCGTCACATATTAATTATGTGACTCACAGAAAACAGGATAGAGTTTCTTAGCAATTAAAAATATGGCATCTGCAGAATTTAAGAACTTTTTTTCATGCTCGGCATGCAGTGAAGCATCTGTTATATTGCCAGGTTGGCCATTCTCTGGCCCTCCTGCTCAGATTAGGCTCCCTGTTTTAAGACCTTCTAGAGACCTGCACGGCACTCCAGATCCCTCTTTCTCGTTCCTGGAGTCAAAAGGAATTTTGCCGTTCAACCAAGCAACGTTTGCATTTGCCTTTTAGAGGTGAAGAAAGCTCCTCTTTAAAAACTATGATGAAAATTCATTGTTTCTTTCTCTCCTTTTTCCCCCCTCTAACTCTAAGATGACAGAAGTTCTATAAAAGAAAAAGATAGATTTTTACCAATTCCTCTTTAGTTTTTGGGTGGTACTGGAGATTGAGCCTAGGACATAGATAAAATATTTTAATAGTTAATATTATAGTTATTTTTAAATGATTTTATCTTTGTTTGTGACAAGATGCTTTAACCTCCCACTCACAGGCACGCACACACACCCACTTATGCCTGCTATCAAGACACTGATACAGTTTCCACTAACTCCAAGACCAGAAGGAGCAGCACTGACAGGCTCTCCAGTCTGAGCTTGGCATCCCACACTTCCTGTGCTTCCCTTTGCGATAGGTTTGCCAATCACAGTGCTCTCACAGAGTGGGACACAACGAGGATATAATCAACATCCTTTACTTTCCCCAAATTCAGTATCTATTATAATCTCTAAAAAATATCTGCCAAAGAATAAGTGAAAGACCAGTCTCTTAACAAAAAAATTTTGCAAATAGCCTTTCAATCACCCTATCTGGTCTTAAATACTGTGGCATGATTCTCTCGGTAGAGGTGACGGGACAAAGCACAAAGAGCTGAGCAATGACGTCAAATTCAGGCTCCTTTCAGTTAAGCCACATTAAATGGAAAGGATATCTGTGCTTTATGTGTTAATCAGTATGTTAGCCTGCCCTCAGAAGGGCAGAAATTCACCCTGCACGAGTAAGAGTAGACAGAGGCTCTGAGAAACCTTAAAGATCTGCAGAGCTCTTATTCAAAAAGGTCCCAGTGTCCTGGGACATAAGGAACAAAGCAATAATAACATGGTCACGGATTCCTGCAGTGGCGTCTGTGTGATTCACTAAATAGGAGAAGGAACAAGTCACACCCTGATGACCGACTTTGCAAAGACAAACCAGCCCACTAAACCATAGGGATTGCTAACAGGTCCCTTCCCAGGCTCCAGTGAGAACCCTGGGTCCACTGAGAGTGCAGCTGTTCATTTCATCTTCTGAGAGCGGGGAGGGAGCAGTAGCCTTAAGGACTGAAGGGTCATGAGGGAGAGAGCAAATCACTCAAAAGAGCAGAAACCCACAGTGTTTCCACCATCGAGATAAGCTTCCCCCCCTCCTCGATACTAAAAAGGGATGAGCTTTGCAAGCAAGATGATGGGAGGAGAAACCAGCTGTGTCTCTTATCATATCAAGGTCATGATAGTTTTGAGAGTTCAGTCATCCTGCTTAAAGTGGGCATCATCCAAAGCTCATTTAGAAATCACTTATTAGCTACTCAAGGTACATTGGAAAAGCAGAAATGGAATTACTAGTTATGTCTGTATATTTCTTTATTGCTAAGTATTGCAAACCCATTCAAATAATACCTCTTTCTAAAACCAGTACCTTTGTTTGTGTGTGTATGTGCGTGTGTGTGTACATATGTGTGTGTGCATGTGTGTGTGACATATGTGTGTTGCCTTGCGTGTGTGGTTGTGCATGCCTATGCATGGGCATATATAGAGACCAGAAGAGAACCTATGGTGTCCTCCTCTCTTACTCTTCACTTATTTCCTTGAGACAAGGTCTCTGACTGGACTCTGATCGCCATTTATTCAACTCCACTGGCTGACTCTTGAGTCCCAGCTATCCCCTGACTCTCCCTACCACAGTGCTGGACTTAGGCACTCTTGGCCCCACTGGACTTTTTCCATAAGTGCTGGGGATTTGAATTTAGTTCTCCCTGCTTGCACAGCCATGTGTTTACCCACTGAACCATCTCTCTGTCCATTCAAAAAATAACTTTGGTTGCCTATTATTTTAGAAACAAAAGCAGTGAATTTGGTGTATAAAGTGAGGTTGAGGAGTTTAATCGCTGGTCCAACTTCAGTTAAGCACCTGAACTACAGAACCAGGATTGAACTTGGGTTACATCTGATTCCAAAGCTCACACCTTTTCCATCTCACCATTCCAGCTAGATATAAATTTTAAAACAATAACATTTTCTACACTAGTTTGACTGACTCATTTTTAAAGACCAGATATACAAGTTTTCCTTTTAAACACTTCTCTGATCCTCATAAGTGAAGAGAGAGCCTGGTGGGTAGAGGTTCTTTCCTCATAGCCTTATAACCTGAGTTCAGTTCCTGGAACCCAGCTAAAGATGGAAGGAGAGAATCATCTCTGCAAGGTTGTCTTCTGACCTGTATACATGCCTCCCTACACCCTGCCTGCCCCTCCCTCCACACTGACACAATCACACACAAAACAACTAATTAACAACAACAGCAAAAAAAGTCTGGTGCCTATGTATGTATGTCAGCTAGCTAGTCATTCAGCTGACACAGTTTCAAGTAAACACTTTCCAGTTCTAAGCAATTAAACACCACCACAGTGATTCTAGGGATGGCCCCAGGATTACAACATCCAACAGACATGGAGATCCACCACATCAGAAACTAGATATAGACCCAGCAATCTGTACTTCAATAAACTCCTTAAGGAATTAGGTTGATGATGTTGACACTGTGGTTTAAGAACCACTGTTTTACAGGCAAGGAGAATGATGTTAATTCTCCTGAATCTCCTGAACAAGCCTTGGAGACCTTAACACAGAAGATCAGAGAGGTACTTCTGGGATGCCAAGTTGCTGCTTACAGAGGTACCTGTTTGTTAATTACAAGCAGTTCCACAAGCTGATCCAATATATGAGAGAATGAAGTCTAGAGAAAAGGATAAAAAACAAGGTCACAAAGCAAAATAGCTGCAGGAATACAGGAGACTCTGTAAGCAGCATGATGGCCTGCCTGGAGCAGTATTTCCTGCTGAACTAGAAAGTGAGGAGAGCAGAAGGAGTTAATAACTTTTATAGACCAAGATATGGGATCTGGTTCAGGAACCAGCATACAACCAGGAGGTGAGGTGGAATTTGACACCCAGGTTGGGACCAGGATAGGCCAGCACACAGCAAAAGAAGGAAAGGAGAAACCTGAGAGGGAACTGGGAGGGTATCTCTCCCCCTTGCCCTGTTCCTACCTCTTCTATACCATTTGGATGAATTAGCTCACTCTGTGCCTGCTTCCTGGACCCTCCTCTCCCCATAGCTCCTAGATCTGATCTCCATCCATCTTCACCCAGGCCAAGAGGCCTAGAGAGCTCAGGGGAGAATTCAGCCCACAGCAGTAATGAAAAGCAGGACTTCCAGGAGCCTGTTGCTGCTGAGAGAGCCAGGGAACCCGATCACCTAATCAGGGGAAGATTACCAGGTGTGACTGGGCAGGTAAGGAATGTTTTGCTTGTGGGGAAGGAACGTCAATGATCCCAAATTTATCATCTTTCCTAAGGAGCAGCTGTTGATGTGTTTTGTTTTGCCAAACCAAGTCCATCTAGAACATCATTGTCTAGAAAACACTAGAATGTCTCAGCTAATGGAAATAATGGAGTTTCTTTCACCTTTGGTCCAGACACTAGTAAGTTTATCCAGTTGGAATTTCTATCACTTCACCAGCCTGTTAATATTTTAAGTATCAAGATGTCTCCATCAAATTACTTCTCAGAACTTAATGAACTCTTTGGCATAGGAGCCAGAAGGACTTGAGTGGACAGAGGGGAGGAAGGACACCAGGAGAACAAGGCCCACTAAAACAACTGAGCAAAGCTCAAATGAACTCACAGAGACTAAAGCAGCAATCATAGGGCCTGCATGGGTCTGCACCAGGTCCTCTACCTACATACTGTAGCTTGAGTTTAGTACTTTTATTGGTCTCTCCAGTGTGTAAATGAGTGGGGCTCTGATTCTTGTGCCTTCTGTTAAGGTTCTTTTATTTTTCTGTTGGCTTGGTTTGTCCACCTTCGATATAACGGTTTTTGTTTTATCTTATATTTTATTTTATGTTTTCTTGCTATCTCCTAGAAACCTATTCTTTTCTAATGGGAGAAAGAAAGGAAGTGGATCTGGATGGGAGATGAGGTGGGGAGAAACTGAGAGGAGGAGAGGGAGAGAAAACTGTATCCAGATTCTACTGTATGAGAAAAGATCTATGTTTAATAAAATGGGGAAATATTCTAAGTATCTTCAAGCTCCCATTGTCTTGAGTCAATGAAGATAATAATTGATATAATTTCTGCCCTGTCCCCATCATAAGCTGTGGTACTGTGCGAAAGGGCTTTGCAAGTGTGTAAATTAGCACACAGATATAAACTGCCTTGTTTACTTATTCTTACTTCAAATCCCCCTGAATGTCTTCACAGCTCCAGCTTAATGATGTTTCATGGCTATTGCATGGAACTTACTGTCCCATGTGTGTTCTTTACATTCTACTAGGCAGTTCCCCGACCGCAGCTGCCTCCAGCTCAGTTTTCTTCTCATACCCTCCACATACATCTTTTCATTTTGTCAAGACCTGCGGGCTCTTCAGTCTTACCCCACCTCCCTCTCCATTTCTGCCTCCTTTCTTCTACTACCCTCTGAGCTCTGTGGCCTATCACTTTAGACATTTGTTGCCAATAACCTCTTCCTTCCACACTCTGCATTCCCTCTCTCTACCTCAGCTTGTATTAGTGCAACTCTCTCATGGCTTTCTCTTTGCTGAGCACTTTGTTAAAGGGAATGACACAATTGGATGGGCTGGTGCCATTATGAATATATGATCTCCAAGCTCATTTGAACCCATTATTAGAGCAATGCTCTGGTCATTTTCATGGCTTCTCTCCCCTCTTAGTACACAAACTGGCTAAACTACCTGAAAACTCTGCTTGCAAAAATCACAAACTTTAGTATTGGCATCGGCACCCGATCTTCCCTCCTGAGATGCTGGGCCATTCCAGTAGTCTCCTCCTATTCAAGGTGAATCCCTTTGAGCTTTTCTCAGTTACTTACCATCTAGCTTAACTGCATTGTCAATGCTGAGTCTCCAAGCCAACATGGAAGCTGATCTCATATGACCCAGAGTTAAAAACAAACTCCTCCAGTAACTAAGCCCATGACACTAATCTGGAGTTTCCATTCGCCCTGCCTGATCACTCAGGAACCATTGGGAATTCTGATAATTGGGTCCTAGTGATGATACATTAGAAAATGGATGGATGAACTCCTATAAAGTTGTGAGCAAGTGAAAGGCAAGCTGACCCTGGGTCATGTAGGATAGGGGAGCGTGGGCTATCCGGAATCCAGGGCCTGCCCAGCTCACAAGATTGGCAGGTATTCCTGAGGAGCTCTGCTTGGAATCTGACGGATAGGACTCATGGAAGGATTGTGCTCAGTGGAGAGTGGTTAGTCAGCTCACAGCCCAGAAGCCTAAGAACAGAGAAACAAATGCCTAGACCTCATTCCCCTTTCTCCTGACTAGTTGATGGTGTCTGTATCCACATTCGCTAAACAAATGTTTGACCTGAATGTACAGTTGTCGGGTGTTGCCTTTGTGTTCCCTCTCCTGCAGCACAGAGCTGGGCTCAAATGGCAGAAGTGCTGCAGAAAGGCAAATAAGTAGACATCCATTAGCGACCATTATTTCTCTATTTACTCGATCAGAGTGGATATGGGCTTTATATCACATATGTGGTATTTACCATCACAAGTGTTCTGGAGATGATCAAAGACTCTTCTCCTTTAGCTCCTGTTGTCTTTTCAACCGACAGGATGGAAATTTACACTCTCTCATTTGTCAAAATCATCCTCATCATGAAGCTCAGTAATTATTTTAACCAACCAAATCACTTTAAAATGTTATCTCTACAGTCCAGACCACCCCTCTCCACCCATAAAAACATAGCTCAGAGGTCATTCTTACATCATATGCCTATTCCTTTCCATGCTGCCATCCCCTCCAGTTTGAACTAATACACAGAAAACTTTTCGTAGGCCTGTTTGATGAGCTTCAATTCTTTTATTTACCTCTGCAGACTTCTTAGGGATAAATGTCAAATTAGTGTTTTGAAGCATTCCCAATGACTAGAGTTAGCCTGTCTGTTTGGATAAGGGGCATGGGGGGAGCCCTGGCCACATCACACCCATGAAGATAAGGGAGACAGGATGCCACATAACCTTCTGACATTTGTTCTAGCACAGCAGTGGAGCAGGGGAATGGAGCCTGTGGGTGTGCCTCGTTAATCGAGCAGAGCAGACTAAACAAGCCCACACATTCTGCCAGTTTCCTTCCTTTGGCTTTTTAATGAAAGTCCTTTCTACCAGAGAGTGAAAACAGTCATTTGTTCATTCATTTAGCATGCACTGGGTACCTTCCCTAAGACAGGCCCTTATGCTAGTGACAGGGCTGAGGAGATAAATATAGCACATTTCCTCAAGGAGGGCAGGGCTGATGCACAAGACAAACACATAGACGTAGGAATACAAGGTGATAGAGACAGTATTGCACCATCTCTGAATAAGGCTGGAAGAATGAGCCAGCTCCTCTACCAGGGATATGCAAGAGCCTCCTAGAGGAGTCCTCACTGGCTCTGGCTTTTACAGAATAAACAAGAATTTAGCAAAAGGGTAAGATGCTAGTATGTCATTGACCATCTTTCATGACTCTAAACTTACCTAAGTACTTTGTACTCTTCATTAGGAATTACTACTTCAGTCTCACTTAAGAAATAGAATTGGAGCTCAGTGAATCACCGAGCACACAAGTCTGTCAAGGTGCTGAAGGCCAGACGTGACAGGTGACATACTCAGTAGACGGCAGGGCATTTTGAAGAGCAAAAGTGTACTACCATGGGACCAATATATGGAAGCCAAGCTGGAGGATGACAATGAGCTCAGGTGATTAAAAGGCTGTATATGCGCTGTCTGTTTAGACAGTTTTCCCTTGTCATTCCTGGGAAGCTAGAATCAGACTTCTGGTATAGAAACACAAATCCAGCTGAAGTGAGGAGAACTATTAGTAGCAGATGGAAGGCAAGACGATAAACCGAGAGGCCGTTGCCTTCATCCAGGCAAGAGGCACCAGTAAATGGATGAAAAGCTTAGTCAATAGAATCAGGGATTATAAAATCCAAGTGAACTGGGGCAGCGTTCTGGGGTGGCACCCTGGATGAGGCACAGTTTCATGCAAATACTGGTTGAGATTATCTGAAGTTTGCAGCTGGGAAGTTGGAGTCCAGAAGGATGAGGAAGGTCATAGAGAGTGTCAGCCCTACAGCTTCCCTCCCCCGTCACCCAGAGGGAGTTAGAGGTCCTCTGTTCTCTTCCTGACAATCTCTCTCAGTTCAATGAACACATCACTGGACACCCATCTTGCGGTTCAGCCATGACTGCTTTCCAGCAAGTCATTGTGAAATATTTCTCAGAGCATGGACAAGATCCAGTCATGTGGAAAGGCTGATGGTGGAGGAAGCCCCTAACAGTGAGCAAATGTTCAGGGAAAGCCCCCATGATTCCCAGAAGGAGCTCAGGCAAAGCAAGCCTTCTCTGAGCACATGCTTCACTGAGCAGGCAGACTGAGCAGGGCTTAGGAGTGATGAAAAGCAGGATGCTACAGCCTACAATGTCTGGGTCGAGCTTCGAAGCCTGAGTGCAGTCACTAGTAATAAGGCCTACCCTCCTCTGTGCGCCAGTTGGTAAGAAGAACAAAAAGACGCTGTGCAGAGAAGCTCCCTAATGGGAAGAAACCTGTGGCTTGTTAAATGTCCCATTCTGTGTTAACAATAACCACAGCAGCTCCTACATCCTGCACAGGCTCCTGCTGACCTCCAGGGACCACCAGTCTAGCATCCCAGGAGGCTGTACCGACTAGTTTGTTTCCTCCTGCAGCTTCTTGACTCTGCTCCTCAGCAGAGAGGGATAGTCCTGTCTTCAGATCCACGTATTTGGAGAAAAGCCAGCCACAGGGAGGGCAGGAAAGAACAGGCCACCAGACTAAGCCTGGAGTGCCCTCAGGTGACAACCACTATCCCTGGGACCTTCCTCAGTCTTTAGGCAAGCATGACTTAAGGGCAATGTCACAAGCCCTGTCCCTTAGCATGTATGGACCTGACTGGCAACAGCTAGTATCCTGAGAACCTTGTACTTCTTGCAAGAGGGAGAAAGTCTATTCTTGGTGGTCAAGCAAGTAGAAAGTAGTCAACAAAACAAAGCAAGAATAAAATATTCAGTAAGAAAATGGTACAAACCAAAAAGACCCAGGTGACTTGGAAGGCAGGAGGTGATACATAGGGCAGCTGGAAACCTTCAGACTCCAGGTCCAAAGCCTCTGTAATGGCATTACACATGGCTGTGTACCTGTTTATTTAGATAAAGCAAGGAAAGAAGGCTTCCTTTCTGGTATTCTCTCTTGGAGGTTAACACCTAGAACCTTCCATGAGTATTAGCCTACTAATGTCCTTGGAAATATCCTAGCCAGTCTTGTCTCCCTGATTTGGCTCATAAGTTTTTTCTGCTTGCCATGCCCTCTGACCTTTTCCTTAACTCTCAGCCATAGCTATTGTTCTGGCTCACTTCACACCTCCATTCCTCATAAACTTTGACTCTGAGTTTGAGTTGCCTAGAAAACAAAAGACCTAGTCAGCATCTGAGACATAGATGCTGGTTGTTTTGTTGAAACAAATCATGGGAAACTGAAGTGAGGTAGTGAGGTGTGTGAAGGGAGGAAAAGAAAGCTGAAGTAAGTGGCATGGGTCAGACTGCCAGGCAGGAATCCCTGAGACAAGAGACATATGGAGATTACCTCTTGGAATTATCTACCTGATAAGTGAAGACCAGGTATTTATTCTGCAGGCTTCTATCTCCCCTGGTCCTTGCCTCACTCTCTGACAAAGATTGTCCTGGGTACTGCCTTAGCTCAGACTAGACTCCTAAGCCTAAGACAGGATAAAAATCCTTTAAGGGGAAGTACAAACTGTGTTCCCAAAAGTAGAGACTTGATCCTGGGAGAACAAAGCCAAGAGAATATTCACTTAGCAGGTAAGTTACCACTCTAGTCCCTAGGGCTTATCTCTTTAAAGACACTGAGGGAGGCTGCATAGAATGGAGCCTCAGAGTTATCTCTGCAGAGAAGAGAGGGGCCAGAAAGTCTGAAACCACCGGTTCCATCAGTTATCGTAGGAGCTTTGAAGCCTCTTCCTGGACTGAAGGTAGAGAGCTTCATTCTCTGGTCCCTCCAACATTCCCAAACATATAGTGTACAATGAGGGCAGGGTTTAACTATTTAGAAAAAGCCGAAAGGCATGGAATTTTAAGTACTGGTTTTTAGAGATCAAGCCTGTGGAAGCAAAAGGACCATGGATATGATACCACCCCAGGGTGTGCTTGCACCTAGGAATTAGACTAACGAGAAGCTGAAAATTAGGGACTCTGGCTATGACAGGACTCTGAGCTGCCCACCAGAACTGTGCTTAAAGTCAGAATTGGATGGAGGGAAGAGAAGCAGCAAATGCAAGGCTGGGTTTGTCCAACACTAGTGCTCACTCTGCCAGGCCGACGGACCTGTCTTTTCTAGGAATGCTTCCTTCTGAGTGATCTCTAGATGCAGACACTGCCCTGCATGTGTGTAGAAGGTCTGTACTCCAAAGCAGAGTGCAAATTTTAGGGGGCAGGGTAAGAGTGGAGGGAACTGAAGCTTTGGTTTTCGTCATTTAGCACAATCTTTTTATCTGGTTGTGGTTTTTTTTTTTTTGAGTTTTAGGAAAAAATAGAAAAAGTCTTGTGTAATCTTCTTCTGTTTATAAAGTCATCTGGACCCACTCCCATCATTTATGTACCTTGTATCTATCTGCCATCTGTATATCCATCCATCTTAGGTCTTAAATCTGCTATGTACATCACAGAAATAACAAGAATGTCATCTCTCTTTTCTCTGAGTTAACCCCATCAACTAGAGATGCTATTGACTTTGCTGGTCTCCCAGGAATCCTCCCTTTATCCAAATCCTTTCCTGTCTAAGGTATCTGTGTACCGGCTATTTGGGTAAGGTCCCACAAACTGGACCATTCTTCCCAATTTTTTTTTTCCTATTTGGAGCCACAGTATACCTAAGAGAAGTCTTACGATACAGTGCAGTATCTGGGGTGAGCACTCAGTTCTGGTTCAAGCAGGGCAGCCAATGGGCCTGCCTCCTGTCTGGCTTGGCAAGGGACACCATTTTGTATGATCAATTGTGTAACATTAGCCTGGGAATTGGGACATCTGCTCTTCCCTTCTCTTCAGTCCTGACAGGATGAGGATAAATAGGAGGGGTTTGGAGGATTGGAATGAGGCGTAGAAATGCTATAGTCATGTGCAGCACACGCTTCGTCAGCAGTGTCTCCCTCCAATTCCAAGGGCTGTTGCTTCCCTAAGCCTTCAGAAAACAAATTGCCTCTTGTCAAAATAGCTTGGATTATTTCACAATAAGGAACATTTCTAGTGGCTTCCATGAACGTTCCAAAATAAGTTGGCTTGAAGAGGTGGAACTGGACCTAGTCTGTACGATAGTTTTCTGCCACTTCTTCTACCTCATTAAATGTTTTTAAGAACAATGTTGGGTGTGAATTAACAGCCAGACAATGTTTTAAATAATTGATTCAAGTAAGCTACTTTATTTGCCCTACTCTATTTTTTTCTCTCAATCAAATCTTATTTCCATTCTTGAAACATGCTAATAAGTTTGAAATATGTCCTTAAATATGCATACGTATGTGTAAACTATGTAGTGTTAACTTTGGGGTTAACAACAGTGGCATTTTGGTGTGGTGGGAAGGAGTATTATTTGCTTGGTTGGATTTTTTTTTTTAATGAGTACATATATATGGCTACATATCCAGTAGTGCATATGTGACAGACAGCATATCTCTGTCTATTGCTCTCCCTTCTAGAGAAGTCATCTAAGCTAGACTTATACAAATCACTTTCTTCTTTGTTGCTTTATCTCTGCACATTTATGTTCTCTTGTTTGTCCTTATGTAAACTACACACCCAGAATCTATTCCTATGTGGTTTGTCTTTTAACTTAATGTTATTGTTTTTACTTAGATTTGTCTATATGAATGGTGAAGCTACGCTTGATTGAGCACCAGTGTTGGAGGATATGTTGCCATAGACTATTCTATAATTAACTTATCTACTACAGGGGGACATTTGCTTTCTTCCCCCCTGTTGTTGGGATTCCAAACTGCTTTGTGATGAATACTGTGACCCAGCTTCCATGTGTCACCATGCAGGAGATCATCTAAGGAAACACTGAAGACTCAGAGTGACTCAGTCATATATGCTTCTGATCTAAGCAGTGCCAAACCACTCTTCAAGGATGACAAGCTCATTCTACTCCCCCAATGGCTATGAGAAGTTCCTTTGCCACATCCTTGGAAAAACACTGTCAACGTTTTCATTGTTATTAATATAGTGGCCATGAGAACGTGCTCTTGGGGGTTCCAGTGACAGGAAATTAACTCAACTGCCAATAAACTTGAGTCACTTTTTTGGGACATTTACATCTTTTCTCTTAAACGAAATTTCCATTTGCATGTTTTGCTCATTTGCCCCTCAAGATTTGGCTTCTTAATGTTCTGTCGTGGAAGAAGTTGGGGCAGGATCACTGGCTCCTCATTGAAGATGCCAGTCACTCTTGTCATCCTTTGTCTCCTCCCACAGATGCAGGTGTGCTAGTGCAGGATAATCCAGAACTCAGGAGGGATAGGCAGGAGGACTAGAAGTGGAAGGCCATCCTCAGTTCATATGTACATATATAATTTTATTATAATTAAGAGAAAGCCAGGCATGGTGGCTACAACTATACTCCAAGGACTCTAGAGATTGAGGTAGGAGGGTTGCTTTGAGTTAGAGGCCAGATTAGACTGTATAGTGAGTTTCAAGATAGGCTGGGCTAGACCCTCTCTCTGTCTCTCACTGTATCCCTCTCTGTCCCCTCCTCTCCTATATAAATCAAGTGGTAAAATGGACTCAGTGTTCCTGTTTGTGCTCATTGTCTCTGAAATGTAGTTTGGGAACTACTGCATCTTGGGAGTTTCGTGACAAATGCATGTGATGACTGTCTAATAAAGTGCTTCACACAGGATTGGCTCTTGGTATGTATCGGTTCATCCCTGGCATGCAGCCTAGTTCCTGTTTCGAGGCTGTTAGGTTTTTACAAGTTCATTTAACGTTCAGTTTGTGATAGTTACATCCTGAACATTTTTTTGAATGTTTTATTGTTTGCAATAGCCTTATAAAGTGCATGGCATTAACACTGTACAAATAAAGTAATTGAGGCTCAGAAGAATTCATGATTAGCCTTTGGATATGCAGTTGCTTACTGGCTGCCTTTATGTACCATGTCCTTCTTTCTGGGAAATGATTCATGGGAAGATTGGTGTCCTTGGTATCCAGGAACTGGCATAAGGCCATTGGGAAATCAATTATATCTATAGGCATGTGATGTGTATCTGGGGGAACAGCAGAAGGAAGAAGTTATGTGTGAATTTCATTTTTCATTTTCAGATGATTTGCTCTGGTTTGCATACTCCATTTCCCCAAACCTGACCCAGGGTCTCTTAAAGCAGCCATTCACATCTGCAACAGTCTGAGTGGCCAGCCCTCCTGGTTTATATCCTTAAAAAGATGCTCATAATTTAATCAACCACAGTGCTCCTCTCGGAGGACTTCCACATCAAGTGGGACATTTGCTCCAGCCAGATAACTAGACCCCAGTGACTATCCTTCTGTCAGAATCTTGAGTCACCTAGGTTACATGTGTCAACAGAGTTTAAAGCACTGTTTATTTGCCTCCCTAGGCAGAGGTAGAACAAGGATCTCCCCCCACCAGTCGGCTGCCCAGACAGCCATGTTACTCAGTAACCACTTGCTAAAGCTAACACTCTCTTGGCATGTGGTTCCCACCAGATGAATTACAGCACGGTGTACACTGGGTTCATTCAAAGCACTGATGTTAAATCTGGAGGGACACCTCCCATCCTACAGTGGGAAGGAAACAGAAGCCTAAGTGAATGGGTATAAGTCCCTTAACTGTGTATCAATGACTAGGTTATATTATTGGGTCTCTGTTACCTACAAAATGAAGACTTAAATACCTTACCTTTTCTTTCTACACTTTGGAGTTTTGTGGGAAACTAGCAACATATGATGATTCTTCCTTAACCTAAGTATAAAATTGAAAGAGAAGAAAATGAAATTCAACCATTCTTTATTAAGTTGAGGATTTTAAATGTTGATTTTTAACAATCCTTTTCTTTAGAATACATGACATAGGGCTGAGCGGATAGCTCAGTCATAGACGTATGCTTTGCTTAGTGTACAAGAACCTTTAAGTTCATTTGGACATTTTTCATTTGTACACAGATGGATATTATAAAACAAGTACATGAAGCCTGCAAAAGTCTCAAAAGCAGGAAGGAAAGAGAAGACGAAAGGAGGGAGATAGTGTAAATAGTATTAGTTTGCACTAGTCAGGCCAGCGTAAGAACATGCTGGTTACTAAAAGTTCTTTTCCTAAATAAATGTCTACTTGGCTTTAAGGAATATCTTCCAATATAACATTCTAAGAAGTCACCAATTATTATTTCTTAATTATTTTACTATTGTTGAGAAACTGTGGGGCCAGAGAAAGCCAGCCAGAGCAAGAATGGAGTCCAGGCCTATCCAAACCCCAGAAATCTCATCCTGAGATTGGCAAGAATGGGATCACTACTCTCTCCTGCTCTGGGCCTGCATGTCAGGATGCATGTAGCCCTTTGCTCCCACCTTTGCCCCACCTCCAGAGGAGGTCAGGTAGCCTGGTAGACAGATTAAACTTCCTTTCTCCTTATAAGATCATGTCAAGCTGCACTTGGAATTTCTCCTTATACAAATGAGGTGTCCCCATCACCCTGGCCTTGGCCAAAGATGTATACTCACCCTGAGAGTCCCTACCCAACCTCTAGAGGTTTAAGTAGCATTTGTTTACCCCTACCCCTGATTAAATGAGCTGTCTCCCTGAAGCTGACTTCAGAGAGTCTGCTTTCCTCATGCTCACAGCCACCTGAGGCCTCTTCTGTTCCTGGCCTTTCCTGCCTCTATTCCAGTCTCAGGATCTACAGGGTCACAATAGCAGGGAGATCATGTGGCAACAGGCAGGGAGGCAGAACCAGACCAGCAAAAATCAGTGGGGAACTATACTCTATGTTAATTTTGTATTTAAAAAAAGTAAAGTGTAAGTTCTCTTTTGCAGTTTAATTTAGGATTCCCAACAAGCAGCACTAGCTCTGCAGTTGGCCTAGGGGGTCCCTTTGATAGTTTAGCCTGGAATAACTTATGCAGCTTCATCTAATAAGAGCCTTGGCTATAAAGTCCAAGAGGACTCCATTCACAAGTCTGGCTGCTGGTGTTGGTTATCAGCTGGGTGCCTTAGTTCTCCACATAGTCTTAGAGGAAACAAAGCTGACTTTCCATCAATGGCACCACAGGGCAGCATTTCATGAGGGAAAGGACTCAGATGGCTGACCTTCATTGCTCTGCTTACACTGTTTGTATTTAAGAATGAGTCATTCTAATGTCCTGGTTTGAAAGCATGCAAAAATATTCCATTTCTGGATGGTAGGAGCAACAGCGGCTCACTGGAAATAGGCCATGCCCATGAGTATAGAAGCAACATGTGAACGTTAAATGATTGATTAGTACCTCTTTTGTATTATGGTTTACTGAAATTCCTTCAATATCTAAATCCTGTCTGTTCCAAATTAACATCTGCAAACTCATACCCCAAGGGTTTCAATCACTCACTGGGTAATAGAATTTCCTACTACTCAGTCACATGAGAGAGCAGTAAACATTTCTGATCTCTCACAGTTTTAAGCATTACAATTTAGGGAGTCAGTTAGATATCCTCAGAGTCTCTGGTGATGTTAGACAAAATATCCAAAATATGGCCATCTATAGATTTGTATGCTGCTGGATGGTCTACATTCAAAATGGCTTGATTATATATGGGTATGGCCAAGAAGCTTTACCTCCCAGTAAATCTGTGTGTTTTTTCTGTGTAGATGTTGAATTTCCCCAGAATAAGGGATATAAGTAGCAAGGGAACAACTGAAGCATCTCTTTGTGACCTTAGTCCATGCATTCATAGTTATTTTGTAATACTCACGGATTATCTAGGCCAGATATATTGTTGAAAGGGAACTCTAACGGGTCTTGGGGACCCAGTTTGGTTGCTGGAACCACAGTGCCAAGCTCAAAGCCTACAATGCACAGGCTGTCTCGGGTCTGAATGACCCTGAAGTTCCTCAAGTGAGGTTTTCAGGAGAGAAACTCTTGACCAGAAATTTTTAATCTTCATTCAACATTTGAATAGAGAAGGTTCATCTACAAAACACTAGCCTACTCATAATGAAGTAATAGGGAACATTGGTCACAGATTGAGTAATGCTGAAATCCAAAGGATCACTCATCAGAATTCCAACCCTAAGGACAATACTCATTGATTACAGGCCAACTCTTTCCTCGCACGAGGCCTCAGTGTTCTCTCAGCTCTTTGCTCAACCTTGACTCTAAGCTACTTGTCCAGCTTTCTAAAAGGCTCTTCAGTTTCCAAAGGAAATGGTTCCTGGGGTGTATGAGAAGATTTCTCCAAAATCAGCGCTTCCTCAGGAAATAATGCTGAAAACTGGCAAGTGAGACTAGGTGAGACTCAAAGGTCCCATCTGTCAGTTCTCAGCAAGGAAACAATCAGCAGCCATCCAACAGAATGGGAAAAAGATCTTGGCCAACCAGACAGAATTATTAATATCTCAGCTATATAAAGATCTGCAAAAATTGAACTCCAAAAATCTAAATTATCTTATAACTAATGAACTGAATAGACAGTTCTCAAAGGAAATCAAATAATAAATAGATTCTTTGAAAAGTTTTCATCATTCTTGGGAAACAAAGAGATGCAATTAAAAGTACGTTGAGCTCCAGCTCTTCCCTGTCAAGTGGCTATCACAAGAAAAAAAAAAGACAACAAACACTGGTGAGGATGTGGATAACGAGGAACTCATATTCACTGCACTTGGGGATAGAAAGCTGTGTGGCCACTGTAGAAATCAAAGTGGCAATTCATCAAAAAACTAAAAGCAGAACTATCGTGTGACCCAGCCATACAACTCTTGGGTATATACGTGAAGGACTCTACAGGTGCACACCACAGATGGACATGCACATCTGTATTTGTTGTACTATTCCTCATGATCAGGAAATAGGCCCAACCAAAATATCAGTCAACAGAGTAATGGGTAAAGAAAAGAAATTTCATATACAATGAAATTTTATGCAGCCACAAAGAAGACAGAAACCATGACATTTGCAGGAAAATGATTAGAATAGAAATCACAGTGTTAAGTGAAATAAGCCAGGCTCAGAAATACTAATGCTCCATCTTTTCTCTGATTAGGTAGAACCTAGACTTAAAGATTATGAGTGTGTGTGTGTGTGTGTGTGTGTGTGTGTGTATACTACATTTGTATTATTTATAGACATATGTATTATGTATGTATTTATATGTATATATTTATATGTATGTATATTTATATATGTGTTTTAGGTTATGGTCCCAGATAAAGGATCATGAGAGAGGAGGAGGAGTTCTTTTTTTTTTTTAATTTTTTTTATCATGTATACATATATTTTTTTATTGGATGTTTTATTTACATTTCCTATGTTGTCCCCTTACCCCATCCCCCACCCACCCCGGAACCCCCAATCCCCTCACCCCTCCTCCTTCTTCTCTGTGGATGTAACCTCTATCTACTCCCCCCCACTCCCACCTCCCCACCCTCAAAATTCCCACCCCCTGGGGCATCTAGCCTTCATGAGGTCAAGGTTCTCTTCTTCCACCTATGCCCAGCAGGGCCCTCCACTCTTACATATTCAGTTGAAGCCCTGGATCCCCCCCTAAGTGCTCCCAGGCTGGTGGTTTAGACCCTGGGAGCTGTGGTTGGTTGGTATTATTGTTCTCCTCATGGTGCCACAAATCCTTTCAGCTCCTTCAGTCTTCACTCTAACTCCTCTATTGAGAAACCCATGATCAGTTCAATGGCTAGTTGTGAGCATCTGCCTCTGAATATGTCAGACTCTTGAAGACCTCTGAGGAGACATCCATATCAGGCTCTTATCAGCATGCACTTCCTGACTTCCACATCAGCATCTACCTTTGGTGACTCCACATGGGATGGATACTCAGGTGGAAAGGTCTTCAGACGGCCCCTCCTTCAGTTTTTGTCCCTCGCTTTGTCTCCATATTTGCTCCCTTGAGTATTTTGTTGCTCCTTCTAAGAAGGACCGAATCACCCCCACTTGGTCTTCCTTCTTTATGGATTTCATGTGGCCTGTGAGTTGCATCTTGGGCATTTCAAGGTTCTGGGCTAATATCCAATAATCAGTAAGTGAATACCATGTGTGTTCTTTTGTGATTGGCTTACCTCACTCAGGATGATAATTTCTAGTTCCATCCATTTACCTAGGAACCTCTCGAATTCATTGTTTTTAATAGCTGAGTAATACTCCATTGTGTAAATATACCACATTTTTTGAATCCATTCCTCAGTTGAAGGACATCTGGGTTCTTTCCAGCTCCTGGCTATTATAAATAAGGCTGCT
>NW_021604579.1:13304821-13346874 GCF_004785775.1 Grammomys surdaster
CCCACTCCCACCTCCCCACCCTCAAAATTCCCACCCCCTGGGGCATCCAGCCTTCATGAGGTCAAGGTTCTCTTCTTCCACCTATGCCCAGCAGGGCCCTCCACTTTTACATATTCAGCTGAAGCCCTGGATCCCCCCCTAAGTGCTCCCAGGCTGGTGGTTTAGACCCTGGGAGCTGTGGTTGGTTGGTATTGTTGCTCTCCTCATGGTGCCACAAACCCTTTCAGCTCCTTCAGTCTTCACTCTAACTCCTCCATTGAGAACCCCATGATCAGTTCAATGGCTAGTTGTGAGCATCTGCCTCTGAATATGTCAGACTCTTGAAGGCCTCTGAGGAGATATCCATATCAGGCTCTTATCAGCATGCACTTCCTGTCTTCCACATCAGCATCTACCTTTGGTGATTGCACATGGGATAGATACTCAGGTGGAGTGGTCTTGAGACGGCCCCTCCTTCAGTTTCTGTCCCTCACTTTGTCTCCATATTTGCTCCCTTGAGTATTTTGTTGCTCCTTCTAAGAAGGACCGAATCACCCTCACTTGGTCTTCCTTCTTTATGGGCTTCATGTGGCCTGTGAGTTGCATCTTGGGCATTTCAAGGTTCTAGGCTAATATCCAATAATCAGTGAGTGAATACCATGTGTCTTCTTTTGTGATTGGCTTACCTCACTCAGGATGATAATTTCTAGTTCCATCCATTTACCTAGGAACCTCTCGAATTCATTGTTTTTAATAGCTGAGTAATACTCCATTGTGTAAATATACCACATTTTTTGAATCCATTCCTCAGTTGAAGGACATCTGGGTTCTTTCCAGCTCCTGGCTATTATAAATAAGGCTGCTCTTAAGAGAGACAGAAAATAGAGAAACGGGATTGATGTAATAAGAAAGCAGAATGGAGAAATAACTGGAGAAGCAATGGATCCACCCGAAGTGGAAGAAGGACCATGGCAAGGATAGCAGGAAGGGAGAACAAATGTGAACATGGTATGATAAATGATATTTAAGATTCACGGTTTTATGCAGATGGTTCTTTTGGTGGTTTTTTGTGTTTTGTTTTGTTTTGTTTTGTTTTGTTTTGTTTTGTTTTGTTTTGTTTTGACAGGCTTGTTCATACACATGCATTCTGTCAGGGAACTGACTGACTGCAGGTCTCAGATAGCCTCACTTGCATATCTAGCATTTGGCACCAGCTGTCAGCTAAGAACAAGTTAATTTCTCTCAATGTAGGGAAATTGTGCCTCCAACAGCTATTTGGCAAGTGTGTCAGTAGTTTCGATTGTCACCGCTGTATGGAAGAGGACAGAGATGTTGTCAAGCATACCATAACACACAAATCAACATCCCACGATTGAAAGATACCTAGCCTAAAATCTCAATAGTGCTGAGGAGCCCAGGAACAAGTACATTTACATAAGATATCTTCTTTAGTATTTGCAATAACCATAATGGAAGAGTGACACTCTCATTATCTACAAATGAGAGAATACCGCTGTGAGGAAGTAAGTAGTCAGCAAGAGCTCACAGTAGCAAAGGGAGGGAACTGGGCCTAAATGTGCACATATGCATGCTCTTAAAGAACACAACGAAACTATACATCCTACTTAGAATGTTGACCTGCATAGAAGATCCAGTTTTCTAAATAGTAAGACCTACCCAGACAATAGTCCCAACTTCCTATCTTCTGTTTTCTTAGTCAAATTCCCTAGAAACAGGGTCCAAAGCAAGGATTCAGGGTTGGTGCTTTATGGAAGAGGTCCAACCCTAGGATTGCAAAACTGAGCAGAAGAGAAAGTGATGCAGAGAAGAGTGGGAAGCAGTACAAGGTAAGTTGTTCCAGCAAGGACACCTGTCCACGTGGGCAAATACTTCTAAATGGTTGTGTGCTGTGGACAGTGCTCTCTGATTTAGGCTGCTGGAAGGAGGAAGGAAGAAAAACCACAGATTGTGGTTTGCTCTGTACAGTGTTTACCTCCCTGATATTCACTTGCTCACTCTTGAAGGTTATATCACCTACTTCCTGTAACAGAGACTTTGGAAGCCATGCCTATTTGGCCAGTGCTATGGCCTTGGGGGTTAGGGGTCAAGAAAGTTAGTAAGTGAGTTTTTCACCTTCCACACCCACTCAACTACAGTAGCTCTGAACTCATTGGTTTGACATAGTTAACAGTTTTTCCTCAAGATTAATTGTCCTTCACAGAAAGTATTTCTTGGATAAAGGGTAAACATTAAAAAACCAAACCCCCTTATTATGGGAAGGCTAAATATCAGAGGAGAGGCTGAAGCTAAGGTATGGTGGCACACACCTAATATTCCAACACTGGGAGGCTGAAGAGTCACAGTAGGTATCAGGCTATACAGTGAGCTCAAGGCAAGCCTGAGGATATGTGTGAAAGCATGATGCTTACCTGTTCTGCCTCAAGACAGTGCTGCCAATATCTGGGGGGACCCCCTCCTTACCTCCCAAGTCATCTGTTCTCTAGAATCAACGGCTCCAGATTTGGAATCTCACTCACGGGAAGCTATTCCAAATCATCTCACAAATCTATTGTCCAAATCCTCGTTAAAACAGCACATGAAATGTTGTTCCAGGAAATGAACGTGATGACTCAGACGTGTGTGTACATCATCAAGAACAGGACTAGCCAGTGCCCCATCAGGTCACTGCACTCCTAATGAGCTAGCTGTGGACCACATTTGCTAGTTGGCAGGCACAGAACATCATTGCCTCACATATCCATTAAATCTCTTCAGTTTGTTTCACAGGCAACAAAAAGGCTTCTCTCTCTACTCTGACCTCCCCTTGATTGCTTGGACTCAACTCACACACTTAACATCATTTACTTTATTCTGAGATTACACAGTTCTAAGTGCTTAGGGCATGCATTTCTGGGTATTCTACATGCTCACTGTTGATTGTATTATACAAGTAAGAAATCTCCTAGCTAGAGGGGTCATTAAGATAGGTGAAGCAAGCAAATGAAAAGTAGTCGGGTAGGATCCAAACCTGTGAGGCAAGAACTCTGATGAGCTGGGAATTCAGAAGACAACTTTCCTTATCTTGATCTAACCATGCAAAAATGAAGACCAGAGTTGATAGGTCTTCTGGTTTAAGAAAAAAAAGTTGAAAGTCTGTATTTGCTGGATATACTCCATCTTTTAAATATTGGCCTCTAATTCATAAAATTTTAACATACACAATTGGCCAAAAATAAATAAATAATAATAATAATAATAATAATAATAATAATAATAATATAATAATAATAATAATAATAATAATAATAAAAGAATCTATAGACAGGGTTCAGCTCAAGACAGGCTTCAAGTTTGCAAGCTTCCCCTGTGGGGATTGAGGACTTGCTCAGCACTGGTTTTAATCAGACAAAAATGTAAAATGACTTGCATTATCTTGGATTTAAAACCATAGCATTTATTTTTAATACTCCCCTGTTAGTCACAGGCTTGATACTTTTAAAGCCAAAAGAATCTTCAGAGTTTAGTCTTGTTTAGTCTTTTTGCTTCACAAAGGAGGAATACGTTATCCAGAAACAAGAAGTCACTTAAATTTTAGATAAATAACTGAAAAAAACAAGTCTAAAGGCTCAGATTTCTAGAAGTGGAAGGAGCCATTCTGGTCCACCAAGTCTGGGTATCTCAATATGAGCACTAGTGCTGTTTTAGAATAGTTCTTGGTTAGGGATGTCGTTTTGTTAGGTGACTAAACACCTAATAAGAAACCACTTGAGAGAGGAAAGATTTATTTGGGCTTACAGGTTGAAGGATTCTGATCCATCAGGTCAGGGAAGGTATTGAGGTGATCTGATCTGATCCATGGTAGTGGCGGCAGCAGGCAGCTGGGGTTCTTACATTCCAATGGGAAAGGATGAAGGGAGGTGGTGCTGGCATTCAGCAGGCTTTCTTGTCCTCCCTCTATATACAGCCTAAGATCCTAACCCCAGCTTGTGGAATGTTGCTGCCCACATGAAGGGGGACCTGGGAGTAGTGTTTCCTTGCTTAGTTAATCCTCTCTGGAAAGACATATCCAAAGGTGGGTCTCACAAGTGAACAGTCAAGTTGACAGAATTAACCACCACAGGTGGCTGTTGGACACACTGTGGGATGTGTAGCCACATCTCTGGCTTTTGCCCACTAGATGCCTGTACTCAGTCTTGCAGGCATGAGTGATCCTAAAGAACAAAATCACCACTTCCCTTGGAAACTAGTGGTGACCATTGGATTCATACAGTCCCTTCATGTGATGAAGAAAACTAGGCTCAGAAAATTGAAGAAAATTTGCCCCCAAGATCACTGAAGAGTGGAATTATTGGAGTGGGTAGGGCCAAGACTCAAGTCTCTTAATTCTTAGCACAGTGGCACAGTGTTCTCTTTATCAAGCCTGAAGGTCTTTCTTATTATCATTAACTTAATTTATATTCATTATTACTATGTGTGTGAATGATGTGTATGTGTAATGTATGTGTTTGTGTGTGTGCATGTGCACTTGCCATGGTATGAATATGGAGGTCAGAGAATAAATTATGGAAGTCAGTTCAGCTTCTGTCATGTGAAGTCTAGGAATCAGACCCAGACATCAGGCTTGTATAGCAAATATTTACCCCCTGTGTCATCTGCCCAGTCCTCAAGTGTGAGGGTCTTAACCACGAGTGTTTAAATAGTGAGGCAGTCTGAGACTGCATGCTTTGATGAAGAGACTAGGCTGCTAACAAGAGACCCAGAGCCTAAGACTGGCAGATTAGGTAATCAATTCTCAGCTCATCGATTTACTTATTTTGTACCACTGACCAAATGAACCTTCTAAGTCTGATTATCACTTTACTTGAAAATTAGATTGTAAAAAGTATATAGTGCTTACTACATAATAGTAAATTACCATTCTGTTGCTATTATTCTTCTTATAATTAACTGGTCCTGGAATCAGTGAACTATATCTCACATATCCCCCTAGCCTGCTTGGTTTTTAAAGCCTGTGAGCAGAGAATGATTTTTGTAATTTTAAATGTTAAAAGTAACACTATAGTTTGTGACATGTGACACATGAAAATTGTATACAATTCATAGATCAGTGTCTATAAAGTTTTATTAAAACACAGTCATGTCAGTGTATAGAGTCTACAGCTGTTTCCTGCTATAACAGAATAGAATCGTCTGCAACAGATGTTAAATGGTATGTGGAGGCTGAGACACTATCAGATCCTTGTGAGAGAAGACTACTAATCCCATAGCTTGATCTTTAGTCTCTATGAAGAAAAAATAAGTACAATTTGCACAGTGCCCTCTGGTGTGCGGGAGGTAATATAGCAAGTGAACTCTTCACTTGTTTCTGATGCCACTTGAAGTATCTGTAACCATTGTATTTCCCAGGGTCTGTGTTCACCAAGGTTTTTCAAAAAACAAACATAGACTCCTGAGTCATCCAAGGGACATTAAAAACATTTACTTTTTATAGACATCCTTTTTTAAAATAAATCTCATTGTAAAATCGGTTCTTAGAGGTGTTCTTTCAAAATCTGGAATATTTATCAAAAAGAAAGGAAACGGCTTGCTCGGTGTTAAGCCAACTGCATATTTTAAGAGTTCCATGATTTGGACAGGACAATAAAGAGGGATATCCTGGAAAGGGGAAGACAGATACGAACTAACTGCCAAGGTTAAAATTTAAGGGATGTTGTCTGGCATTCTTTTTACTATCTTGGGCATCTTGGTTATGGTTTAATCTTACTGTAGGCTGAAAGTTTAGTTGTCCTGATATGTGTTTAGAACCTTAACTCTGCCAATAGCTCAATAGAATTGATTTTTCAATTCAGTTCAATCCATATACTGGTTGTCTAACATATGTCAGGTACTGCTCTGTACATCAAGAAAGACAAGGAGAAACATTAGTCCTGCTATCAAATATTTCTTAGCAGCTCTGGTTCATCAGTAAAGCTATTGAGTAAACTTCTTTCAGTATAGAAGTCAGGCATTAGATGAAACATTCTATCCAAATGAAGAACGTTGTACTGAGGACCTTTATCCAGTGCTCTCTTCTCATGGAATCCATGTTACCCATATACATTAGTAGATAACTCAGAACTGAGTAGGGCTCTGCTATTGTGATCATTTCATTCCTGAGTGCACCTACTCTCTACTCTTTGAAGTAGCCTGTCAGTAATTATGAGATAAATGCTATGCAGATGTTTTGAAGGACCATCAAGCCTTTCTGAATAAGAAAGAACAGACTCTACAAAGAAGCAACAATGGAGCAAGTCAAAATTGATGAACTCATGGGTGACAAGATAGTCTGGGGACAGCATAAGCCAGACTAAAACAAATTAGAAACTACAGATGAAGACTGAGTCCAATAGAGCCATTCCTTTCCCCAGGGAGTGCCAATCCACAACACAGTCCAGAAGAGATGGACAATTGTCAGCAAAATATCAAGCCAGATTGATAATCTGAGGGACAAGAATGAGATGGGAACATCTCTTACTGTTGTTAGTGACACACAGAAACTGAAGAGATTCATTCAGAAGAAGGCAGCAGAAACGGGGCTCATGGCTCCCCAGGGGAAATGGAACCACACCATCAGCCAGCTGCTATACTTTAGCAATTTACTCTCAATTGGTCGGACTTACTATATTCAGATTATTCTCAATTATTATCATGCATTTATGGCAGAGAAACTGCGTGGCTTGTTGGTCCTGAGGGATTGTGAGCTTGTAAGTTTGCTCTCAATTAGCTGCACAGGCAGCAAAGGGACAGCAGAGTCAGTCATATGAGAGAAAACACAGCCTGCATGACCACAGAGGAGCAACCCCACCCTCCTTTTCCTTGTCACCTAGGTTGCCATCTGCACATAAGGCATTGAGAGCCCCATTACCTCTCCTGAGTAATTTGGCAACAGAAGTAGGCCTCACCCCCGTTGTTTAATGCTGTTTTAGTTAAACCTAATTAAGTCCCAAACTGTCAGTCCCACAGCAGGAGGTACAGGACAGAGTTAGACTCAACTTCCTCAGGAAGGATCCCCTGGCATTCAGACCCTTGAGGATGCAAAATCATGGACTCCTCTGCATAATGCAATAACTGCCTCTTCTTCAGATCGTATCATACACATCTTAGATGCCAAGGACCCTCTATAAAGGCCTCCTCCACTGTGGCTGGTGTAAAGTACACCTGGCCATTGTTTATGGACCCTCCTGCCCACTTCACTTGGTACTCTGGTTTCACTAGATTTCCTGGCCCGCTGTGCCAAAGCTTTCCCCTACACACACACACACAACCCTCCCTCTCCCACCAGCCTCCAACCCACTCTTAGCTGCAGTGTGCTTAGGGGAAATTCAATCCATATGTTTCCTCTTGTTTCCTCAGAATGCATCCAGCCATTGTTTAAAGAGGGAGACAACAGCCAAGAAGAGCCAATATGAGGCCTCTCTTAGCCTTCCAGTCCTTCATTAGGGAGCAGGGAAAAGAGGACTCTGCCAAGAGCAAACCTGAAACATTCTTTTGAGTTCAGTTCAATGCCTGCACAGCACGTTCACACACAGACATGTCCCCAGGACTGTGGATGGGAGGTGTTCACTGTTCAAGGACTGTCATGGAAGAGGAGGTGATAAGAGCTCCTAGCACCATGGTCTAGCTTAGTGATGTCCACAGGGAAGCAGTTCATAGAAGGCTGTTCTCCTCTGTCACCTATGTTATCTGTAGCTACCTATGACCACTCTGACAGGAGAAATGCTCCCAAATACCAACATACACTAATGGAGAATCAATGAATTCTGTCTCAATCATAGGAGAAATATCTGAGGTTCAGAGAGGACAAGGAACCTGCGCAGAGTCAAAGAGATAACCAGAATTTCAATCGGAAACCAGGACTTCTGATTTCACATCCACAGCGTTGACCCCTAGGCATTGCATCCAGACCTTACAGAGATGTGAAGCACCTGGTGTAGACTTCCTGGCTTGTTTTAAGCGAATCCTTTGGAGAGTCTTCTTTATCTACTCTCCTAGAAACATCTTGGTGGTTGAAGACCCAAGATCCTATAACTAAAATGTAACGAAGAGATCTGGAGGGAAATCATATTGCAAGAGAGCTTCAGAAAGCAGTGGTAAGAATCTTAGTAAAACTTAAAATTTATATTAATGTACTAATTCATCAAATAAAATGTTTTTCTAGAAAGCAAAGTCTTCATGAGCCTTTCTGAAGTTTATGATTTTAGCAGGAATTTCTTTGGCACCTTATGTGTCACATATCTTTGAAGTACTAAGAATTTTATAAAAACCAACAAGGTCTATGGGTCACTTACTTCTCTGTTGCTGTGAGGAACACCATGACCAAAGGAGATTTGAGTAAGAGAGAGTTTATCTTGGCTTATGGTTCCAGATAAGAGCCCTCATGGCAGAGCGGCAGCACGGTGGTTAGAACAGAGAGAGCTGAGAACTCACATCTTCAAACTGTAAACATGAAGCAAAAAGAAACAATTGAAATGACTTTCTTTACATCTTGAAAGTCTGTGCCTGGTATCATACTTCCATAAAAAAGTCACATTCTCTAACCTCCCCAAACAGCACCACCAACTAGGGACCAAGTGTTCAAACACATGAATCTGTGGGGGCCGTTTTCATTCAAACCACTACAGCCCATCAACACCTACTTTGTGCAGTTCTTCCCAGAGACCCTCTCAGCCTCAACCAACTGTGACTTTAAGGGAAACTTTCAGACAGCAGGAAGGCTACTGCTGTGAGAGTGTGTTAGAACAGGGTGGTCAAGAGCAAGAGAGTGGATGTGATATTAGAGGCTTTGAAAAAGGCAGGAGATGGGAGTATAGAGAAAGACAGAAGCTGACATTATAACTCAATAACCCCTCCTGGTTATACAGGTTAGGGTGACTTCAAAGTCAAGCTGTATAAAGTCCAAAATTCTATACGCTGGTTGAAGAAGTTGTTTAACTCATGGCCATTAATGGTTCTAATCTATAAATCCATCTATAAAATGAGGATACACACATACATGTTTACGAATAGCCTGAGATCACATTAGACTTGAAGGATCTCACACTCATGGGCCAAATTGCAGAAAGTTCCATTTCCTACAAATGAGATGAAACCTACAAAGGCAGGTAGGTCGTTGGTCTGATGTTAGCCTATCTGTTTTGATACCAGAAGACATTTTTCTCTTGAGAACAGTGTGTGGAAAGCAAAAAGACAAAATTGTTAACTGCACAGGCTTAGCACCATTGAATAATTCAAAGGAAAAACAACTTCTTGTCTCAGCCAAGAAGCCTGGATCCATTCGGCTTACATACACTTTGCCTTGGGTACAAGTGAAGCAAGCCCAAGTATCAAGGCATCGTGGAGATGGCAGACACTGGTCTTTCAGCTCGCTAGTCTGTGTGAACAGCTGCAGTCAATTATGCAAACCCAGAATTGTTTTGTTCTTTTGTTCCCGGAGAAAGAAGAATGGGTGGTGGGTTTTCCTCTTTCATCTGTCAGTATTTTTGTTTTATTTTTATTTCTCATCATAATATTTAGATAGTATTTGTAGAAGGGAAGGAGATCATAATAAAGTGGTAATCAAACAAAGAGTTCTAAGGCACAGTCATCAAAACCTCCACCTCAGAAATGCTTCATGCAGGCAGCAGGCAGTAGAGAGCATGGGAAAGTATGCTTACACAAAGAGGGGAGTGAGTTGTGCTGGTTGGCACCTCTTCCAAAGCGCTCCGTACACAAGGTATGGTATAATAAAGCACTCCAAGAAACAGTCATATATCCTGGTGGCTTCCCAGGGCTGGACCATGCTAAGAACACAAGGCAACTGAAAGCAAGAACACACCCCTCACAGTTGAGAGCAAAACTTAAGGGGCCACTAAAAACTCAGTTCACTGCTGAATAAGGTGGCATAAACCTCTCATCCTAGTACCGCAGTGAGTTCATATGTATAACTGGCCTCATGGGTCCAGAAAATGCACTTTCTTGTCGTTTCCTTTCACCTCTAGCTCTTCTATTCTCTCCACCCACTCTTAGGCAGTGATCTCTGAGACTTGTGAAGAGATGTGTGAAATAAGTTTTCATTTATGGCTGAGTCCTTTATTCTCTGCTCCTTGACCGCTTGTGGGTCTCTGTGTCAATTACCATCAAAAATATGCTTCTCTGATGAGGGCTGAGAATTGCCTTAATTTATAGTTACTAGGAATGCCTTTAATAGTGTGTCAATTTAGTAGAATAACAGGAATAGTTTCACTACTAGGTTTGTCAGTTATCTAACTATAGGTTTCTGGTCCCAGTAAGGTTGTCTGGCATGGGTTGTGGAATGGGCTTTAAAACCAATCAGAAAGAGTCTGGTTACTCGCATGGTGTTCATCCTCCTACTGTATGGGTAGGCATGCCTTGCCAAATTTGTTGTTTCTGTAGCTCTCTGGGTTCACAACTATGGAAGACTGATCATTGCTTTTCTCCTTTGATAACATGAACAGCACCCTCAAGTACTGGGAAATCTACCTGGCATCGATGAAACTTCCACAACAGCCTGATTTCTTCATGTTGTATAACTAAAATATACAGTGTTCTCTTAGTGTAGGCTTCATTGCTGTGAAGACACACCATGGCCAAGGCAACTTTTCATTTATTTTACTTATTCACTTTACATCTTGCTCACTGCCCTCCCTCCCAGTCACCCTCCCCTGTAATCCTTTCCCTCATCCCCCTTTTCCTTCTCCTCTGAGCAGGTGGGGGCCCCTCTGAGTATTGTCCCACCCTGGCACATCAAGTCTCCTCCAAGCTAGGTGTATCCTCCTCTCCCACTGAGGCCAGACAAGGCATGCCAGCTAGAAGAATATATCCCACTTACAGGCAACAGCTTTTGGATAGCTTCCTGCTCCCCCTGCTCCCATTGTTTGGGACCCACTTGAATACCAAGCTGCACATCTGCTACATATGTACAGGGAAGCCTAGGTCTAGCCCGTGTATGCTCTTTGGTTGGTGGTTCAGACTCTAAGAGCCCTAAGGATCCAGGTTAGTTTACTCTATTGGTCTTCCTGTGTAGTTTCTATCCCCTCCAGGGCCTGCAATTCTTCCTCCTATTCTTCCATAAGAGTCCCCAAGCTCCATCCACTGTTTGGCTGTGGGTGTCTGCATCTGTCTGAGTCAGCTGTTTGGTGGAGCCCCTCAAGGGGCAGCCATGATAGACTCCTGTCTGCAAGCATAACAGAGTATCATTAATAGTGTCAGGGATTGGTGCTTGTCCATGGAATGGGTCTCAAGTTGGGCTGGTTATTGGTTGGCCATTCCCTCAATCTCTATTCCATCCCCCATACCTGCATTTCTTGTAGACAGGATAAATTTTGGGTGGAAAGTTTCATTTGTGGGTTGGTGTCCTTATCACTCCATTGAGGTTTCTTAACCAAGGATAGTTTTATCAAGGACAACATTTAATTGAGGCTGGCTTACAGGTTCGGTGGCTCAGTTCATTATCCTCATGGCAGGAAGTATGGTAATGTGCAGTCAGACAGGACACTGGAGAAGGAGCTGAGAGTTTTGTGTGTTGATCTGACTGCAGCCAGGAGGAGGAGATTGTCATCTGCAGGCAGTTAGAAGGAAGCTTTCCTTCCACACTGGGTGGAACCTGAGCATGGGAGCCTAAAAGCCCACCCCCACAGTGACATACTTCCTCCAATAAGGACACACCTCCTAATAGTGCCTCTCCCTATGGGCCAAGCATATTCAAACCACCACAGGTGTCTTCAGCAATTGGGTCTTATCATCAGGTTCTGGAAGATAGTCAAGGCATTGGCAATAATCTGTAACATATGGGAGTCTATGGGACCTCACTAGTCAACAAAACTCCGAAAGATGCAACCACTACCGGCAATTGGTTTTTCACTTGTTAGCCTGTAGTATCTAGTAGGGACATCATTTTAGCTCTGTTATAGGGTAACTCCATTTAAGTTCTTTTTATGTCTGATAATGCATATGTTCTAGGAAGCTTCAACAGCAGTAAGCTTCCTGTTTTGAAAAGTCTTTAGTGTTAGATATCCTTCCTCATATGCCCTCCTCAACTCCAGCCTCCCATCTCCCACTACACTCTAACTCTTCCTGTTCCATTATCCGCATTTGACCCACTCATGCCAGTATATGCCCCAAGCCTGTGCAAGTTCAAGACAGTCAAAATTCAAGCATGGAGACAGGAGCATGAAGTGCCGCCTTCAGCTGAGAGCTCCTGGTAATTGGTGGATGATGGGAAAGGGAGAGCCAATCTTCTTTAAGGATGTGACCCCTAATAGGCTGACATACTCCTATGAAAGGCCACACACACGGGAGTGTATTGGAAGCACTAACTATACTTGCTGTGTTTGGGGTTTTTTTGTTTTTGTTTTTTTTAAGTAAAAAACAAAATTGAGTGAGTAGGAAAGGGGATTTTGATATGAGTGGAATGGATGAGGGGTTAAATATAATGAAAATACACTATATGAAATTCTTATTGTGTTCTACAACAGCAACCTGTCTGGCAAAACATGTCTATTAGTGAAGTAGTGACAAGAATGTCTTGGAAGTAACCATTCTGATTGGAATGAAAGCCCACTCAACAAGATAAAAGCTCACATATGGCACCATCATCTGTCCAAGAACTCATGGTTAGAGAGATAATAAACCTTAGGAGAGAACCTGATACTATTATTCTGGTAAATGGTATTAAGCAAGCCAACTCCCAATGACTTACCATCACACCCATGGATTGACATCTCAAACAAAAGCTTCTGTTGCAGTAGATGATGACCAGTACAAAGAACACCTGTCCAAGGTGCAGAGCATAAGAGACTGCAGAATGTCCAGCCCTAAATGGAAGTATATACCAAGCACCCACCTCCTCCGAAGGCTCAATCATCATTGCAGAAGATGAGGCAGAGAGGGTAAGAGCTAGAGGCAATGGGTGACCACAAGGAAATGGCATCTTCTGCAAATAGCAGGGCAGTTGCACATATGAACTCACAGCAGTCATAGCACCATGCAAGACCTGTACAGTCCAGTCAAGCCAACAAAATCACAGCATAGAGGGCAAAGATTTACCCCTAGCCAAGGAGTGATCAGCAGTTTTTATCTGCTATGAAAATAAGAATCAGGCGTTTTAAACAAGTACATCTCTTAATAAATTGACCATACTCCAGTGGAAAGCAACACACTGAAGAATATTTGGGCATCTTAAGTTGGCCTTGATGGGGTGGGGGAGGGAGGCACAAAGTTAAGTGTGAACAGAGTAAATCTATAAAGAGCGGGGAGAAGGAGTGTGAAGATGATGAAAGCATGCTGCATGAAATTCTCAATGAACTAATAAAAGTAGCAAGACTGACATATTAATTGTCAGTTAAATATGCACTAAGGCTGCATTAACACTTTAGGAAATCCAGTATCACTGTGGAAGATTATAATGGTATCTTAGTCACAAAAGCAAAGACAGTACTGCATCCAGAGAACAATAGACAGAGTTGATAGAAAAAATAAATAGGAAGTAAAAATTATATGGAACAAGAGAGGAAAAATAACTGTACATATTTAAAATATGTTCTTTAAAGAATATGACTGATTATCTTTTGAAATAAAATTCCTGAACTTGAAATTCGGGAATAAAAGTGAGAGTCATAAAATATTCAGTTCCTTTAATTTGATTCCTTGAGAATGAGAGTTCTGGTCTAATCAGTACAATAATCCACTTATGAGATCATAGCCAAATGTGCCACTTAATATGCCAACGATTATACTTACAGGAATGTGTTATAAGTATAGCAAATGTGGAAAAGAGTCAATTGCAATGGAGAAAAATCTTTAATAAGTCTCAAAGGAACACTATCCAGTAATTTAAAACAACGATTATGATGCCCAAGCCATTAAAATGATTAACGGACTATTTAAGGTGAAAAATAGAATAGAGTCTATGCACCACACCCAAGAGTAGATGGGCGGCACTAATTAGAGTCGATGGGAGCATTAAATACATTAATAAATAAGAACTAAGCAGTAATGTAGAAACTGCCCCCCAAAATAACGCTTTAATTAGCTTTGAATAAATAAATAAGAACACAAAATTGTGTGTTTGTGGAACAGGGGATGGATCTAGGAGGAGATAGCAAAGGGTGAATGGGACCAAACTACAATGTATGAAATTCTCAAAGAATTAATAAAATACAAAAACAATTATCTTACAATTCTGAAAATGAATAAATAAAATGGGGAAACATCTGTACTACGGTAACAATGAAACACTTATGTACAAACAGCATATGAAAGAGCTATTACTGCTTTTAGAAATGAAAGAGGAACAGACTGGAGCAACACCTGGAACAGTCATGGGACAAAGGTGCTCAGAGAGTGGGAGCCAGGAAAAGCCAGCTCCAGAGAGCTGCAGTGAGGGGTGCAAAAAGAAAAGCCAATCTTTCAGTCTCCCACTAAACTGCCAGCCATTTGCACTGGCTGAATACCACAGGACAAAACACAGGCTCTTGAAACCATCCTCTTGGGGCACAAAGATGGTGAGGAAAAAGATGAAAACTGAATCTGAAGAGTGAGCATATGTCATTGATATTTTATTTCTATCATTGAAAAGTGCATAGTTTTAAAAACAGTTTTATAGGAGCAGTAGGTAGTACATCGGTTTCCTACAAATAAATTGAAATAAAATCAAAACTCATTTCCTTCACTAGTCAAATGCAGTTTAAACAGAATTCAAACACAGAACACTACTGATACAGTGTCCTAGGTGATGCCTGTGCCCAGTGCTATGCAAGGTACCCAGCAGACAGACACATCTTTGAAAACATTTACTCAAAGAACAAAGGCCCTAGGAAAAATTATAGAAGTTGAAAGCAGCTGGATTGTGTAAAAATGTCTTTTATTCTCCTGAATTAATTGTTGTCTCCAAGGCTCTGTTTGCTAACCTAGACCTAGGCCTGGAAGCTTCTAGCCACCATACAATCTTCTCTAGGCCTAGAATGTTTTCAGCCTCTGAGAATTACTGCTCAATAAGCTGACCCCTTCCTAGTTCTTTCTGAACTCTGGCTGATTCAACTCAGCTGTTCTGGCTCGAACTTTTCTCCAAGCTGAGTGATTCAATCTGGCTTCTCACTTTCAGCCTCTCCTGAATTACTCTGCTTGGCCTCAAACTAACTCTAGCAATCTGTCCTTAGCTTCTGGCTTCTTCTCTTTCATTGGCATTAAAAGTGCGTCCTAAGGGCATGTCTAAGGGAAGTCTCTTCTGATGGCCTAGAGATGGTAGTAGATGGCAGTAGTATAGAGGGACACATTCTTTCATTTTTGATGCTGGATTTGTCACAAGTCTGGCACATGCTCTCAGCAGAAAGCACAAGTTGGTACTCCAGGCAATGAGTGAGTCTAGCTTGTTCTCTCTTCAACCTGTCTCTGTGCAACTCTCCCCAAACTGCCTCTTTCTTCCCTCCCTCTCTCTCTCTGCACTGATATCTTAAGCAGCTTCCCTTTCCTCTCTCTTCTTGTGAGAGTTAGGCATATCCCCTTTTATTAAATCTTTCTCTGATTCATCACTTTGTCTGTCATTCAATTAGACGTCACTTTCAAACATGGGTGTGTCCTTCTACAAACTAACATGATTTTCATTGTTTAGCATTAAAGGTGTGTTCTAAGGACATCTCTGTAGTTCAGCCAGAGGCTGCTAAGAGTGAGAAACACCACAACTAGAAACAAGGTTTTGTTTTGCTTTGTTTTTTGTTTTTGTAAATAGCACAATCTCAGGTTCCACAACATGATCAAATATCCTGTAACAGAATCATACAAAGAACTCGATTCTGAGCATTAGCCACCCCAAGTACTTCACAAGTATTAGCTCAATAAGTATAAATCCCGTGAAGTAGATATTACCATTATATCTGTTGTACAAATATGCTAACTGGGAGCAGGGAGACTAGGCAAGTGACTTGAAGCAGCATAGCTTGTAAGCGGATAATTTGAATTTTGGGCAAACAGCTCCACATGCAGAGCAAAGGCTCTTAGGTGCTATGTCCTTTGTGAATACTGCATGGTAGACAAGAACTAGATTGAGCCTATGGAGGAATAACCAGTGATGGGGGTGGAGAAGTGTACAAAAAGAAAAAAAAACACACCAAAACAAACCAACAAACTTACTTAATATCATTCAAAGCCAAGGAAGTAGCATTAAGGAAAGGCTCCAGCAGAAACCAAAGAGGTCCTTTAAATGACATTCTCATAGAAAGGAGTCTGGAACTCAGTCATGGGTGGATTGAATGGAACAATCAATAACCATGAACTGATTACAACCATGAAATAAACAGAACAAAGTTTATTATATTTCATAGTCTTCAGGATCAGTGACAGATGTCTGGCTCAACTGCCCAGAGACCTGTCTCCTGTGTGGCCTGAAGATGAAAGATGTTGGTAGTGTAGATGGGCAGGTCCCTTCATTTTTGAAGCCCATGAATGTGATGTGTGTCATGTTTGAGCTCACATCTAAACACGGAGCAGGAACTGGCTGGCTGGAGAATGGTAGGGACATTCCTAATATAGAAGCCATCATGAAGCAGGAATACACTTGGCAAAGAAGTCCATGTTACTGAAGAGCAGGAAGTAAGGACACCTCACACGTTAGAGATATAGAAGGAGGAGGGCCATATAGTACCTTTACGGGATCTGAAGGTCTGGGCTTTATTTCAGCTGCACTGGGATTTACAGAAGAGCTCCAAGGAGGGGGAGATACAGGCCCTTGAGAGCATAAACAATGAACCAGTTAGGAGACAATAGGCTATGGCAACTTCTGCAGTACAGTGGTCTGCAAGGCTGTGATAAGGTGGGATACATTTCAGGACGAAAAGCAAATGGTTTGGTGACTCATTGATGTGGGAGGAGTGAGAAGGTCCAGGACAAGTGTCCAGAGCTTGAGTGTGAACAGAAGGTCTGCTTCTGTTTGTTTCTTTCATCACTTAGTTTTTGAGATTATAATAGAATTACTTCATTTCTCTGTTCTCTTTTCTCTGCCCCCTCAACTCTCCTATATACCCCTTCTTGCTCCCTTTCAATTTCATGGCCTCTTTTCTCATTAGTTGTTGTGTCTATATGTGTTTGTATACGTATACATATATGTATTTACACATACACTCCTAAATACATTAATACAACCTGCCTATACTTTGCAATTTTATTTGTATGACAATAGCTGTTTATTGTTATTTGGAAGATGTCATGAGGAACTCAACATCTGATATGTGCAGAAAACCGTATATGCAATGCAAGTGCTTAAGTATCACACTCAAGGAAGGCACAAAGGACCCATTGACATAAAAAATGGAATTAATGTTATGGGAATAACAACTGACTTTCTGAGTGGACTTAAGGCTCAGTTTAAAGAAGGAAATACATGCTTGGTATTGCAAACCCCAAACCCATGTTTGAGAAGCTCTCAGTCCCCGGGGGTCAATCTGCTATAGTTATTTTAGTAAACAGACACACTAGCAAACTTCCTTCTAAGTGCATATCCTGTACCAAGTGCATCTCCCAAACCTCATCAGAGGAGTTTCTTCATGCAGTGAATGGTGGTTAATGCGACAAAATTCCTAACTACTCAAAGTATTTAGACTAAATGACGGTGGAGTGCTCAGCTACAAATGCACACCTACACACATCACAGCCTTCCCCAAACTCAGGAAATATGGCAGAAAAGGGAGTAGAAGGGTGGTAAGAGCCAGCCATAAGGAAGAAGCAGGTCAGTGTCTTCTGGATAGGACACAGCAGCTGCACTCATGAACGCACAGAAGACGTGGCTGCCTGCACAAAGTAAAGCCAATCAGTATGAGCCCTATCCCTCGCCCATAAGCTGTGGATGATATGATGTCTTCTAGAGGAGGAAGAGTCAGTTTTCTTAAGGGTGCGGCTCCTGGTAGATCAACCATCCATCAGTGGAGGAGTCTGATACACAGCAGTATATGGACCGGGCAGATTGGAGTTGACAGGTTATTAAATGTAAAAAATAAAGAGGACAGGAAGTTGGATGGTGAGTGGGCAAGTGGGAGTGGGTCTGGGAGGAATCAAAGGGAGGGCCTGGAGGTGAATATGACAGATAATATGCTGAGTGAAAAGTGCCCAGCACTCAGAATAAATCTCCAAATTATACTATGTATATGTGTATGTGTATCCATATATTTGAATTCTCAAATAATTAACAAAAATATTTACTTTTAATAAATAAGAGAGAAATACAAAAAGAAATGGAAGGAAGGTTTTCTAGGAAGAGGACCAACTTTTAAATTGGGAAGATTTATGTGAAAGTAACTACTACTGTGCCACAAAACTCACTGATGATGCCTACACTGTTGTCACCAAGCCATCCATACCCAGAACCCTATGGACTCATATCATCCCTCATTGCCTAAAGAAGAATAGATTGACATTGGCTTGCCGTCTTTTTCCTCATGTACCTGAGTCGTGTATGAAACAATATTTGTTCCTCAAGTTTACAAAGAAGGGAAAAGTTTGTGTAGCTAGGTGATTTGAGGCTCTTGTAATTTTTTTTTTGTACTCCTATGAGCTTGAAAGTAACATTGGTTTGGAAAATTCCCATTCTACATTTGTCTCTGCACCTCCCCCTGCCACTAGCACAAGACTTAGCACAAGGAGGTGCTCAAGTAAAGGTCACTAAATAATAAGACTCAGTAGGGCATCAATGGCAGGATAGACAGATAAGCAAAGTAAAACTTTTGCCCTCGAGATAGTCACAGACATAAATCTGAAGAAATAAAACCATACATATATATGCCTGTATGGTGTGTGATAAATGTGTCCAAATAAATATATATAGTCCCTCCCTCCAAATCTGAAGTTAACACACTGCAACCAAACCCACATGTTTTCTGATCTATAAGCATTTGCAGGCTTGAAATCTCCAAAGCAGAAAGAGGGCACAAAAGCAGATTTAAGTACAGTCAGTGGAGTTCCTTGAAGTGACCCATAAATACTCACTGAGCCTTTCCCCGGCCCTACACATAGTCATAAATCCACATTTCTTTTCAAGAACTTCTACATTTGATCAACGGTGCAGGGTGATGTTTAAACCAGGCCATTTGGAATATTTGATTTTCATGCATAGTTTTAAGATTTTAATTTCCACCCTGCAAACTGGCTCAGATTTTCCCTGTCCTGAAATAAATCAGGATTTCTAAGACATGAAAGCGGGCTCCAAGCACAGAAGGGCTTTCTGAACGTTCAGCCTGCCTGCACCACTCAGGCAAGTCATATTTATAAACGACTCGCCTCTCACCTCATCCCACCCCGAGAAAAAGCCTGGAAAACTGGCAGCTAGTGTGGTGAGAGAAAGATGCCCAGCACTCAAAATCAATCTGTCAAAAAGAGGCTGTAACCACTCATCAAGAGAGAGGGGGATAAAACCAAAGATGCGGTGAGACATTTGCTCAACCAATATGAAATTAATTGGTCCCCTACTCAGTCTCCTCTCCTTTAAGCCTTCCTAGTGGTCATGTGGGTAGCCAGCTCTTGGAGGTAGAATGGATGGTTTATATATGATAGTGACAGTGTGTCACAACACGGATCACGGTTGAGCAGTCTTTGGATTTTCTTTAGCCAACTGCTTGGTTTAGTAAGACAATGCAGAAGGGAGACCTGTAGCAGGCATCATGGAGGAGCTGAGTTCTAGTCTCCACTCGGTTACACTCAAGCTACAAGACTTTAGCATAGTTAGTAATCTCAAGCAATCTAGAAATTTTTTTTATCTGATAAAAGGAGACAATGTCTGCTTACTGGGATTCCACAAGAGTGTGATAAATGTGAGTGAATTCACTTTGGGAAATGGACTAATGGAATACAAACATAGGCAGGAAATTATTATCATGAAGGACTCAATACAGGTTCTGCAAATCCAATCAATGATACATGACATCCTCTCAGCTTTTCATCAGAGTCTTCACATGCCTTACTAGATGGAATCCTAATAGCTTCCATTCATTTTATAAAAGACTGATTCTAACACTCTAGGAAAGATTCTAGTATGCCAGGAACTTACCCCTCACCAATAAGTGTTATTCCATAAAAAATCCATTGGACTTATCCTCAGACTCTCTCTAGTACTATTTCTGAATGTAATTATAAATTTTAATTAAATAACACATAATCCAACAATATGGTTCTGTAATTGTATGTTTTGATTAAATACATAATACAACAAAATTGGTGCTTATAATATACATAAAAATACAGTTGGTCAAATTGGTGTGGGTAAAGCCATTATAAAACAATGGAAGAAATGCTATAAAAGTTTAGAAGATTTCTCTCTTTGGCTGTTTTCTCAAATGTCTTCTCTGTCTTGGCTCATATTTAAGAAATTCAAATATCAAGCAGCTTGTGAGCACAACTATTGAAGAGAGACACTTGGAATTTGTCTTTCACATAGGAAAACAACCCTACAATGTGAAATGAGATGGATTAACCTGGAGGACATTGTGCTAAGAAATAGAAGCCAGAATGAAGGAAGAATTCTATATGACACCAGTTGCAGAAGGTATAAAATAGGCCTATAAATCCTCAGGAGTGGCCCAGTGGCTACAAGAATGGTACATGGGGAACAATTATTTATTAATCAAAAGCCTCAACACACAAGATGAAGGGATTCTAGAGATCTGTGCAGCACCACAGCCCTGATTGGGTTTTATTGACTTGACACAAGACTAGACATATCTTAGAAGAGGGATACCATGTTGATTAATGACTGCCATGGGAAGGCCAGCTCACTGAGGGCAGTGTCACCCTTGGGCAGGTAGACCTGGGTATAAGGGAGTGGGTTGAAGAAACTATTGGGAGCAAAGCAGTAAGTATCCCTTCTCCGTGTCTTCTGTTCTCATTCCTGCCTTTAGGTTCCTGGCTTGAGTTCCTACCCTGACTTCCCTCAGTGAGTGAGTGTGACCTGAGAGCTGTGAGCTGAAATAAACTGTTTCCTCCCCAAGTTGCTGTTGGTCATAATGATTTATTACAGTAATAGAAAAGTAACTAAGATAACTGTGTCTAACGTTAACAATATTGGATTGTACTTTAAAATTGTTGTCAAATGTATATCTTGTGCTAAGTATTCTTATAGAAAATCTAGCTTAAGGAAAAACAGAAGAAGAATGAAAAAGATGAGGGGAGATAGAAAAAGATCCAACTAGGAAATCTAATCAGTGGGTCTACAGAGGAGACTACTTCAGCCCTACACAGAAAGATGGTTTTCCTAGTTCTGCAACACCGTCTTTTCCTCCTAACAAAATTTAATCACCAAAGCCATCCCAGGTCACTTGTCCATACTTGTTGGCTGACATTTATATGCCTGGTCAACTACTGATATACAGGAATCCTGAAAGCAAATCATAGTAGTTGACTATCCATAGCTATTAAGAAAACCACTATCTAGTTCAACACTGATAATATGTGAGGTGTGGATAGGACAGGTACTGACATATAATGGAATCCAAGAGTAATAAAACCAAAGGGGGAGTTGGGGGATTATCCCAAATAGCTCATGTTGGTGCCACTGCTATCAATCCTCACACTCATTCTCCATAACAACCAATCACCTTCAGCACTTAATACAGTGTAAGCTTCCTGTTGGTATAACAATCCCAAAGAAATGACATATGGGCAGGATGTTGGAGGTGGGATTAAATAATGAAAATACAGAGGACAGGAAGAAATGGAGGAGAATAAGTCTGAGATTCCTTTATTCTCATAAATCTTCTCCTCCTCCTCCTCCTCTTCCTCCTCCTCCTTCTTCTTTCTTTTCCTTCTTCTTTCTCCTCCTCCTCCTTCCCTTCCTCTTCTTCTTTGTCTTCTTCTTCTTCTTTATTTTTTTACTTTTATTTTTTTTGTTTTTTTGAGACAGGGTTTCTCTCTGTAGTCCTGGCTATCCCGGAACTAGCTCTGTAGACCTAACTGGCTTTGAACCCAGAGATCCACCTGACCCTACCCCCTGAGTGCTGGGACTGAAGGCATGTACCACCACCACTCAGCTGAAAATATTTCTTGAGCATCTTCTTAGATATCTTAACCCCTCTGCTTGTGGACAGACAATAATATTGTTAATAAATTATAATGACCTAAAATGCAGAGTCACGGTGCCAAGTTCTGTCTAAATGTTTTACCCATAGCAACTTATTTTTATAACATACTAACTAGATACGTATTTTTCGATTATCTTCCTTTTACAGATGAAAAAGTTGACATAAAGAGGAGTTAGAAAGCTCTCTCAAGATTTCACAGTAGCTACTAACACTGAACTCCTACGTAGGCCAGTCTCGAGCTGCAGTTTAAAATGAACCAAGACAATTCTCCCACTCTCATTAAAATGTTAAGTGCTTGCATTAAGTCAAAAATCAAGTGTTTCGGTTTTCAGTCTTTTGAGAAAAACAGACTTATACACCAATACTACAGACCAGTAGGCAAGTGTGATCTTAGCGATAAGTAAGATCCATGCTTGGGTGGTGTGTACCAATCAGTACAAGTGAGTCTCACAAAGCGGGTAATTCACGGTGATTTATTTTGGAATGGTGAATACACATTTGGCAGGCAAGGGAGAGGAAATACGGACATCTGAAGCTTCCTTAAGTAACACCACGTTACCGTTTTCCCCTGGATGGCTGGGAATCTAGGGAAGTAGGAGGAGAGGGAAGATGATGGAGTGTGGGAGCTGAAAGAATGAGCCCATGAAGGGCTCTGAGTCAGGCCTGAGCAGGGAAGAGGAGCAGAAAGCCAATGCCTCGTGAGATCCCTGTCCTAGAGAGGAAGTGCATTTCAGAACTGCAGATCGTGAGAGATGAGAGGGCCCTGCTTGGACCTCTGCAAAAATGTCTTTCTGGCAACAAGGTGGACTGCAGGCTGTAAAGGTGGTGGACAAGCTGAGAAGGTGCACTTAGGAAATTTCAACAATAGCCCCGATGAACAAGGATGAGGACCCACACCCAGAAAATGGAAGATTAAAGAGAAATTCCAGAACCCCAAGATTAACATGTTGTGGAGACTCACCTTTGCAAAGGGGAAACACTGTATGGCTACCCATTAATCATTCAGAAGATAATGCAGAGGAATCGCCCCTACAAGGCCAATTCATCTCGGCTCTGCTGAATAAATCATACTTGATTGAGAGGAAAGTTGCTATTTTTATCCCTTATATTTATATCCACAAACTAATCTTTCCATGGAGGATTTGAAGTGTCTGGAAAATCACCAAATGAAATGCAGTGTCTGATGACAAGGGGCTTACTGAAGGAACTCTTGCAGCCATAAATCAGCCTCTCCTGTCAGAGGAGACAAATTCAAGTTGAAGATAGCACGAGGCATCCTCTGTGGCTCCAAGTTGCTCTCCCTCCCTTTATCCAGAGAAACAAAGGTTCAGAAACAAAGCTTGCCGGACCGCCAGCTTGAGCCTTTCTGTGGGAATAAAGAAACACTGATACAGGCAATGAGTTCCATACAGAGCCTGCACACCCTTTCCTGGGGACACCTAAAATTACGCAAGGCTTGCAAAGAGATGGCATCTTAATCTCAAAATAGGTAGAGCCGCAGGAAGGTGAAGCTCTGGAGGTTTTCCTGGTGTGCTTGGATACTATGTTTGTTTTTATTGTTGCTGATGTGTTCTACAGTCTTAATCTCATTCAATTCATCTTGGATACAAAGGAGGCTGCTGCATTTTGAAGGAAAGAACTGAAACCCAGAATGAAAGCCTTCCTGAAGGCTACTCTACTGAGGAAGAACTAAGTCTAAACACAAACTTCCGTAATCTTCATTTCCAGGAAAACTGGTGTTACAAAAATAGGAAGATCCTGCCTTTCTCGTACCAACTGCGTGCTGGACACTATGTGTTGGGAGCCGACTCTTAGCCGAAAGTGGCTATCATCTTTACAGCCATCTTGAGCCATATACCCTGACAAGAGACTTGTTTCAACAGCCTGCATTAGCTGAGCGCACTCTGATAAACATCTTGTTACACTGTTTAGTGCCCCCAGCTGCAAGGTGCTCCTGGTATCCATGGCTACAAGGCATGTGACGTAGTGGCTTCAGTTGAGCTTGTCCACGAGGGCAAGTCACGTGGTAAAGGGTATAAATACCCAGGATTTCCTTTCTATAGAGGAGGTAGAAAGTAGGAGGAGTAGGAAGTGGGAGGTAGAAGGTAGGAGGTAGAGGTAGAAAGTAGGAGGTAGTAGGAAGTAGGAGGTAGAGGTAGAGGTAGAAGGTAGGAGGTAGGAGTGAGAAAGTGAGAGGTGTCAGGAGACTGAAGGAGTGAGAATATAGAAGAAGAGAGGAGAATAAAGAAGAGACTTGAAGAGACTCCACCGGACTCTGTCTTGTATCTATCTTTTGCTTCTCTTGCCCCTTTTTCCCCCTTCCTCTGTCCCCACTCTCTCTCTTGCTAGACCCTGGCCTGCGGACCGGAGCAGCAGAACCGGCCGGCCTTTACAAAGTAACAAAACCTGACGGCCGTTACAAAAGAAACGGCCGTTACAACTATGCTACATCTACACTTATTTCTGAAGCCTTGCTGTGGAGACATAACAATGACGTAGTGTTCAGAACATTAAATGTTATTGTGAATTAATTTAAAAAGTAGACTAATAAAAATATGAGCAAAATTTTTAAAAAGTTCCTTTTAAAAACAAAAGAACTTGAATGTATCTCCTGTCATGAGGAAAGAAGGGTCATGTTAAGCCATGCTGATTTTTAAAATGTAGATGTTTTAAGTTGCCAAAAGGGGGGGTAACATTTGTTAATATATAAATTAATTTCCATGTTGCTAATCCTCTACGTATCTGTATACACTTAACTTTAAAAAAAATGAAAATACAGAGGCTGGAGAGATGGCTCAGCACTTAAGAGCACTGACAGCTTTTCCAGAGGTCCTGAGTTCAATTCCCAGCAACCACATGGTGGCTCACAACCATCTGGAATGGGCTCTGATGCCCTCTTCTGGCGTGCCTGAAGACAGCTGCAGTGTACTCACATATGTAAATTAAATAAATCTCTTTTTTAAATAATGAGAATAGTTTGAAACACAGGATATTTGTGTCTCTACAGAGTTACAGATTTATTTTAGAAGATAAAAACCTATAACACCCCACAATAGTAATCCAAATATGAAAGCAGTGATGAGCTCATTACGTGTTGGGCTGTATATGGCCTCAATACTTTCTTGCTTCTAGTGCTCCAGAACACTGGTTTCTCCCCAGTGGTTTATCCAGATACTCACATGGTAAATCATTATAAACAATTATTGAGACAGTTGAAATGACAACCTCAGAATTCTCATTGTCATTTAAAAAAAATGTTTGTGTTTGCCTTTGTTGAGACAGTCAAATTTTATAGCGCAGGCTGGCCAGGAACCTAAGGCAAACCACTTGTTTTAGCTTCCCAAGTCCTGAGATTATAAGTGAGCACTTCCCTGTCTGACCAATCATCCATTTGAAATATTTTTTCTCAGGAAGTATAAATTAAGTTTGACTTTTGTATATATTCAAAGATCTTTCATTATCTTCTCTTTATCATTTTTTCTACTGAGGATTTAGCAGCCATCATATACATACACATCTGTCCACATACATACACGTCTATCACATGCTCAGGCATACACATATACCATGTGTCTTTTCTCTCACTCCTTTTAAAATTGTCTTCTTTTTGTGAAATTTAGCAACTAGGCTATAACCGGATTCTGTACTGGTGTCTTTGCATTTGTTTATTGACATCCTCTGGCTGAGGGGAGGATTGGCAAGTGTTTCCTACCTAACTAATTACACAGATATTGAACTGTGTTCTGTTTTCTCAAGGTTACTGAGGTGGGCACTTTCTTGGGCCTTCCTTCTGTATGCACTTCACTGGATGGTTTCAAGCTCTTGATCTTTTATATGCCATCTGTCAATGAATATTTCATTTTAGACACTACCGTTTCAGCTCTAGAACTTCAGTTTAGTTCTCTTTACGTCTTTTATTCTTTGGCTCATGTTACTAGGTTCACTTCTTCCATCCATTTGATATAGTGGGTTCAGCATCCTTGCCTGTCACATCTATCATGGCTGTGACTTCTGGGTTTATTTCCACTGACTTTTTATTTTAGTTTAGTTTCCGTCTATGTGTGCTATCTCTTCTGCATCATTGGTAACTTACATTGGATGCTAGACATTGGGAGATTTGTGGCTTTGAGTATCTGGATTTTGTTGTCTTCCTTTAAAAAGCATGAAATTTTGTCAGGAAATTCATCTGTGAATCACTCAAGTCTTGCAACAGCAAGGAGCTTCTTCAGCCTCTGCACAAGGCCGTGGGTCTTTGGCAAGGTCCTGCAGTCTGGATGCTCAGACTCAATAGCCCTTATTGGTTCTAGAAATTGTTTGGCCTGTATATCCTTGTTTAGTTCTTCTTCAGATTCTTTTTGCTTGCTTGCTTCAGAGTCCTATACTAGACATGCCCAAGGTCTTGGTGGGACACTACATATTTCTGGATCTTTCTGGTTCACTCCTCTCTGCTCTGCTATTCCACACTGCAGTTCATGCCACTCAGGCATCCCGAACTTCCATATGCTTCTGAAACCTATGACGGTGCCATGCTGTTCTTAGATTCCCTCTCTGTGTTACCATGTCCAGAAAGTATCTCCATACTCTAAATTGACTTTATGGGAGCATTCACCTCTAGTGTTAGCTTCTCTCACAGAACAGTCTTGTGCAAAGGATAGAAACAAAGCTGTCATATAACATTATTCAGTCATCCATGTCAATGAAGTGAGCAGTATATTACCAAATACAGACACTTTTAATATAGTAACAAAAGGCCATAAGCAAATCCATACATTTGTTTATGCATTACTTTGACAAACAGCTATGAAATATATAATACATTTCTGGCATCATGCCTCAAGGAAAAACAAAGTGGTAGCTGGGAAATGTCCGAGATCTGGACCTCATCGACTCTCCTGTACTCACTCAGTTTGAGAAAATTCTTTAACCTTTTTTCATCTCAGTTCCCTTATGGTTAGACCAGAATAATAAAATGCCTCCCATATAAGATTATTGTTAGGATTAAGTATATTGTCTGTAAAACAACCAGCCAATCCATGGCTTATGGCCTGAGCCTGATTGATTGCAATTATTATTTTTATCAAAGGCGCCCCTGGAAAGAATTGAAGTGACAATAAATCACCGGGCCTGGGTGAACCGCCTCCATTGGTGGCTAGTAATAACCATGTGCCTCGCAGTAAAGGGATAAACTGGGTGACATCCAAGAGAAAGAATGAACAATGAAAACTGAGAGTTTAAAGAAATAAACCTTTCTCTCCTGGTTAAGTAAGGGAGCGCCTTGTAATGTGTAACCTGAGATTTCAGAATAAGTAATGCAGGCATGCTCCAGCACCAAAAGGCAAACCAGTTGCTACTGATGGAGTAGTCAGATTCCTTAGGGACAGAAGATGGAGCTCCAGAAATGATGATGGGGATAGGTCTCTGACAGAAGCACAGGGATAGGTGGTAAGAGATGTCAGTCTCATCTAGGTAAGTCGGGCAGAGACTTCCAGCTAAAGTGGAGACTTCATCATACATAGAACAAAGATTCTTCCTATCTGAGCCAGCTGCAAGAAATGAAAGCAATCTCATGTCAATTAAATGTAGCAGTAAATGACTTTGGTGGTTTCAGTGTATGCTTAACTTCCCAGAAATACTCGAGAGGGTTGAACAGACTGAGGGTGAATGCTCGCTCATAAATAATCCATGATGCCAATCCCCGGAGCTTGAGATGGGGCAGCTGCTGCTGCTGTTGTTGAGCTTTGCATCAAGCCGTCCCCAAGGCCACCAGCGTTCAGAGTTGGTGCTTTCCACACACACCAACACCACTTTCCAAAAGGACTCTGGACGGTAGTATGTTTAAGTCAATTAGCATTACGTCAATATTCTTATTTTTAGATTTATTCCTGACATAAAATCCAAGTACCTCGAGCTCATTCAGTGCTAACTTCTTTTTCTTTGAACCACATCAGCAAATAAAATACTGTGCATAACATGGTTTTAAAAAATACATACTTAATCTAGCAACAAGGCCCTTAGTAGATTTTTAATAAATATTTAAGTACACACTTGTAACTGAAAGCATGTATAGCAAAAAGATAAACCTTTCTGACATAAATAACAAGAAAAAATATTCTGACAAGATGACTATATGACTGTACTGGTTAAGTGTTTGTCAACTAGAATCACCTGGGAAGGCTAAAGCTCACAATTGGGAATCAGACTGAGCTGTGGGCAAGGCTGTGGGGCACTCTCTCAGTTGTTAATTGCGGTAGGCATGTCTAGCTCACTGTCCGTGTTGCCATCCATAATCAGGTGGTCCAGGACTGTATAAGAAAGGTAGCTGAGCAAGCTAGTGGAACAAAGCAATGAGCAGTATTCCTTCATCATTTCTGCTTCGAGCTCCTGCCTTGAGCTCCCGCCCTGACTCCTGTCAGTGATGTAATGTAACCTGTAAGCCAAATAAATCTTTTTGTCCCCAAGTTAATTTAGGGGAGTGTTTTATCACAGCAACGGGGAAGCAAAATCAGCTTTTTCACTTGAAGGTGATGGTTGATCACTCAGAATGGCAGTGCTTAGTAGGAATGTCCCTACCCTTTGATGTAAATGTTCCACCTCCCTTTAGTTTTTGAGACAGTCTTATTCTGTAGCCTAGACTGATCTATAGCTCATGACAGTCCTCCTGCCTCAGCCTCCTCCTGAGTGCTGGGATCATAGACATAAGCCAGCATGCCTGGCTTGTACAAAGCTTTTGAATAAACTATCCTCCTCTCCAGCCTCCTGTAATGGGAAACATTAAAAAAGAGCAGCAAGTTCCCATCCCCCCATACCCCCCCACCGGCCGCTCTGTCCAGCACTGGCGGGTCACATGGCCCCAGTGGGGTGTTCTGGCAGACTCTCTGGCTCGGAGCTCCCAAAATCTCTCCAAGCTTGCTAAGTTCCCACTGGCGGGGGGCTACCACACCAGCCCCATGCTTCAAACCCCCACGACCTTTGTAGTGCACCTCTGGCAAACCCACACTTTGCCGCCGTACCTTTCTCTTTGGAACCCAGTGGAACTGCTGCGGGAAGGAAAACACCACACAAACTTACCTCAGCAACAATGGCAACTCAATCTCTGGACGGTACAACTAGAATCCTAATCTTGTATCTATATTAAACCTAAATCTTCCAGTGGCGAATTCTGGTGGATCTGCCATAGAAACCAGGAAATACTAGTAGCTACATCTTGTCCTCATGCTGTCCCAATCCAAAAAGACCCTCTCTCTCCTCTTCTTCCCCTTCCCAACCTGGAAGTCCCTCCTACTTGCCCAGTGATTGACTCCTTTATCCATTAGTGAATGGTTAACAAGAAGTCCTTGAGTACTGTCCGTACCCCCTCCCAGGAGAGCGTAATTAACATCAGAATACAAAATATCAGGGCCAGCCACAACAGTCTCCTGTTCAATTTAGCCATAGAGAATACAAACAGTCATGGTTACTTTGAGAAAAATTCTCACAGGCACCAGAAGTGGGAAATAAACCAGGGTTATTTGTGGTATGAGAACTTAATGTAATTTGGGAAATTTTATATAATATTCTCATTTTGGTTGGTTTCTACTTTATTACATTACAATTCTTTAAAACGAATGATTATGCAAACAAACACTCAGGCTCAGAAAAGTTCTTCTTAAACATCATCGTCTAAGGAAAACTATTTGTATGAATGTTTTCCAGAAAATCAGTTTTCTTAATGGCATCCCTAAGAGTATTTCTTCAAATGTGTTGAGAGTGACCAAATCTCACCATGCACTGATTTCTGTGTACCTAATTTAAGGACAATTATATATGACATTCTAGAAATTATAGGGATAATTCAATTGGTATAAAAACTACAAAGTTTAGGGGCAAAAAGTTCTGAACTTGAGCGTGTTGTCTTCAGACCATGCTCGTCATAATGCTCATCATAGCAAGGCAGCCCTGTGAGAGTAAGATTCTAGCTACTCTGTTAGGAGACTTCTGATTCCCATAGCCTGATATACATGTTCAGAGCTTAAGAGCTAAGTTTGTGCTTTGAGTTGCATGACATTAGGTATTGAGTTGTCCAGGACAAAGAGGGGATGAAGAAAGAAAAGTCACAGACATAAGTATGGAAAAGATGGGGTCAGGTGGCCCATGCCCTCCAATGGTGACAGAACAACAGCCCAGAAGTTCCATGTGTTTATTACATACCACTGAACAAGGAGGCAAGTCTCTTTAAACATCAGAATAAGGAGGAGACAGATTAGTTAACTTCAGCAGCATGTCTCTGGAAGAAAGCAGTCTCAGGTGGCAGTTATCCAGAAGGAGGAACCTATGGTTGATAATTTGAGCATACACTGGTTTTAGCTATACATAAATCATTCCTAACATCTATATTTGAACTAAAGGAAGACTTTACCATGCCTCTGAGAATGACCTGGGGAAGGCTTGCCATTCCCACTGGTCTAAGCACCAGAGTTTTTGACATGGATGTGACCATGTCAACAATACACAGTCACTCAAAACTGTATCTGCTTCCTACAAGTTTATATGAATGGATCTTGAAGTGACTTGGGGACACAGAGAGACACCCTCCAATGTCCCTGCCTATATTACCTTACTAACCCAGAGACAGCATCTTTCTCCTTTCATTGACTCCATAATACATGCTGCATTATACCTCATGCATCCCAGTCTCTCTGTAATTGACTCCATTCACACACAAAGCTGTAGCTGCTCCATACTATCTTTGTCCTAATTGTGTGAACAATACTTACAGCCCTTTAAATGAGCACTTACATCTTTGCTGAAATAAAAATTTTTTTAAAATGACACTTTCCAAACTATACAAAAATAATGTTTCAAGTTAAATCTCCACTTAGTAGATGCACATTCAATATATCGTGGATTGAGCTTGGACAACCACATGTATCTGTGTTGGCAACATTCTCACCAACGTAGACTGAGTTTGCCCATTGTCCACAAAGTTCTCTTCTCCCACTATCAGGCCCAAAGTAAGAAATAATTATTCTAAAGATTGTTTTCAGCCAGAAATTAGTTTTGCCTACTTTAGAACCTCATATAAACTGAATCATATAGAGAGATTATTTTTATCCAGCTTTCATGGAGCTAGGCACAGTGTTTGTGAGGCTCATCCATGAAATTCATTCATTTCTAAGCAGCATTGAAATCTTTGAATAGACTACAATGGGTTTCTCCACTCACTTAGTGCTGGTCAAAACCATTGTTTGTAGGCACTCTTGTGTACGAACGTCTGTGGGCAATTGTGTTCATTTCTCTTAGAAACATATTTAAAAATGAATGTGTCCAGTCACAAGCTAAGTGCATTTGAATTTTATAAATGGCCCAACTTTTTCACAATGCTTTGTTTACTGGATGCTAGATTTCTCCTTCCAGAACTAAAATATGAACTCCCTTACCTACCGAAATGTTGGCAATAAACAGTGTTCAATTAAATTCCTCTGAGATGTGTCTCAGGTGCAGAGAGTCATTTGACATGAGATAATTCCCAGGAGTGGATGAAAAATGTCTGGCAAATGAGGCCGTAAATGCAAAACTCAGGAGGCATAGCTCTAATCTTTAAATGAGTATGTCATCCTTTCATCGGCAGCCAACACACATTCACAGGTGACTTAAAAACGTTCTTCTCTACCAAGTCTGAGAGCTGGGCATACTATCAGATGAATGCCACGGGTTTTCATTTGTTACCACCACCAAGAATTTTTCAATCTGTAGAGCAGTACACAAAGTCCCAATGTCCTTTTTACTCTGTAGGAAGTTCAGCAGATCAAAAGTGACAGTAAAGGTAAAAATGAGATTAGTTTGTAACATGAAGGAACATTGACCAAAACCAAAGCTGGTGTTCACGTTCAAGTCCTTATTCATCTGAAGTACCCATCTTAGGCACAAACAGCTTCCTGGTACGCTTCAGCTCCTTTAGGACAATATGGCTTGTTGAAAAGAGCAAGTGAATGAAAAATGCAGGGTCCATGATGGCGTGAAAGTTCCTTTTGCCAGAGCAGTGCTGAGAGCACATGGGCCCTGCATTAGCAAAACAACGCTGGAGGCTGCGGGTTCTCAAATGTATGGACATTACTTCTCTCATCATGTGCGACTCATTTCCTAGCTTGGCACTGAATCATTCATCAGCAGGTCCTTTAATAAGAATAGAGTAAGTCATCTTAGGGGGATCACGTTACTTCACTGGAGCTCATTTCCCCATCTGCAAAAGTGGCTTGCAGAACTTCTGATTTTAGAAAGAGACAGAGGGTGGGGGAGAGAGAGAGAGAGAGAGAGAGAGAGAGAGAGAGAGAGAGAGAGAGATGCTATTTTTCACTGTCAAGGTATGATTTTATGAAAAGCAGAACAAAAGCCATTCTTTCACAATAAATGTACTCAGTTCATTTGATGAATAAAATCTATCATGACTAAAGCAGCCTGGCCTTGGGGAACTCCAGCCCTGGGTGATCCCCAAGGTTTTTAATTTATGAAGTTATGAGCTTCTTTGAAGGCAACACAAGCTGTTTTGTGAGAAGGATCTCTTGGTGGTAGCAGTTTATAAGGTTTCTGGTTTTCTGGGGGAGAATTTCATTAAGTTCATGGCTTGGCATTGGGAGCAGAGCATCACAGGAGAGGCCTGACCTAAGGAACGCTGCCGATTAAAGATGGTGTTTGATTGCCAGCAGGTTCTGTTAGAGAGCAGTCCACCACACCCAGCAGTGGCTGAGGTTGTAAAATCTCCCACAAACACCACCCTAAGCCCCGGCACTGCAAGTTCTTCAAGACCAAGTCAGTCTGCAGCAGGCAGCACAGCAAAGCCCCTTGCAAGTGCAAAGTCAGGCGCTAGAAACTTGCAATCCCCATTGGACAGCAAAATCATTCAACTTTATGCTTTACATGGATTTGTTTTTAGTCAACTGTTTTTTAAAAGTTATAACCTATTGCAGGAATATCACACCATGTTCATAATATGTGGGCAATATTCTTTTAAAGTTTTGAATTTTTTATTTTTAATTAAAATATAATTATACCATTTCCTCCACCCTCTTCTCCCTCCAACTTCTCTCATGTCCCTCCTGCCACCCCTCAAATTCATGGCCTCTTTTCCTTTAATTATTATTGTTCGATTGATCTACCTATATGTGAATAAATGTATAGATTAAGCCCACTGAGCCCACTTAGTATTGCTCGTGTGGTTTTAAAGCCGGCAACTCGGTACTGGATGACAAATTGGGGGATAATTCCTAGGAAAGACTAATTCTCCCTCTCTCAGCAGTTGTCAATTGCTTATAGCTCTGGATCTTGAGGTAAAGCCCTGCGAGATTTCCCCTATCCACGTTGGGATGCCAACTAGTGCTGGAATCGTCCAGGTGTTAGGCAGCCGTAATGTTGAGATTTCATGGGTATAGCTTTTCTGTTATATCTAGAAGACACGGTCTACAGTAGACTGTCTGGGCCTCTAGCTCTTACATTCTTCCCGCTCCTTCTTTTAAAATATCCCCTGGTAATTCCTAACTGCATTCTAAATGTTTATTCTCATACCCACAGATAAGTGCAACTCTCACTTCTCACCAATGAAGCTTCTTTATATAGCACAGACCATTACAGAAAGACACATCTGGTCAAAATGCAGAGAAGAACAGACCATGGAGCGTCTGCCCCCAACTGATACACCTACAATAAAAAAATTACCTTATATCATATTCTTGTAGTAGTTCACTAAAATATATTCATCCTTTCCATTCCAAAATAGACTCACTGAAGCATAGGCCAGGAGACAGTTTGCAGAAAACAATGTAACTCAGGCCTGGTTAAATCTGTCCATCTACCTAGGTCATGGGAAACAAGTCTTCAGAGGGAGACGTCAAGCTTGCACCTACGTTCAATCCCAGCACTTAGTATATCAATGGCAGTAAGTAATTCTGAGTTAAGGAATAACAATCAATTGACAACCAAAACATTGGACTTATTATTCTGTTTAGGTGACTGTGTTAGTATTACTTCTAGACTCCACCCCACAGCTACCTGGCAACAGCCAGGTGTGCCTTACTCACTATAAAAAGTGGGGGGGGGGGCTGCTTGCTCTCTCCTCACTCTCTTACTCTCCTACTCTCTTACTCTCTTACCCTTTCTGTCCCTTCTTTCCCCATTCCCCTCCCCGCTCTCTCTCCACTTGTTCCTGGCCAGCCTCTCTCTCTTCTCTCTCTTCTCTCTCTTCTCTCTCTTCTCTCTCTCTCTCTCTCTCTCTCTCTCTCTCTCTCTCTCCCTCCCTCCTTTCCTTCCCCATTCCTTTCTCTGTCTTTATTCTCTCCTCAACTCCCTTCCCCATGCCCTAAAACTCTATTCCGTACTATATCCGTGTATGGCTGGTACCTCAGGGGGAAGAGATGCCTCAGTACGGGCCCACAGAGGCACCCCCTTCCACCTCACCATACTGCATCTCTGCCAACATATCCTGGCTCTGTCTATCTTTCTTTTTTATAAAACACAACTGTAAGTAATCATCATTAGCTTCCTGAATGACTACAGAATTACAAACGATTCTATAGATATTGCTGAACATTATAGTTTCACATTTTTACTTATACAATACATATTCATTAAACAATTACCCCAGGAAGTACAAAGTATTTACTAATATGGAGGATTTTTAACAATATATGCAAACCTTATCTACGTATGATTTGAAAACACAGCACAAGGAAAAGTGAATATGCCCTCATGATGTTCCTACATCATCCCACTTCTCCCTCCTTTATTCACAACTTGCTTCCTACATCAGTAAGCTGGGAAATGCAAACACTAGCCTATAGGGACAAGACTGAGAGTTCCTGTTACTCATGCCAGATATCCATGGTAGTCAGATAAACATGGAAATAATAGGAAGGTTCAGGAGCTTTCCCATCATTACCCTGTTCCTGGTAAACCAAATATGTCTTTTACCACAAATGTTTTCAGATATTGGCTTCCAGCAAAATTAAGGAATTTCATCTTTGGCTAGTAATAGGCTTAACCTGAAATCTAAAATTAATAATCTAAAATTAATAGTCCTCAGTGTTGAACCCACTCACCAAGGGAGCCTTATAAACATGTAATTCAATATCCTGACTTCACGCAAGATCCACTAAAACTGAATATCTCGGTTTCATTTTCAAATTGCTTTTCCAAAAGGAGTAGGTTAGAAGCAGACATGTAGTGTTGCTGTGTAGGGAGCAGATGAAAGAAGGAGGAAGTGAGAGAGAGAGAGAGAGAGAGAGAGAGAGAGAGAGAGAGAGAGAGAGAGAGAGAAGAAAGGGTTTGTTTGAAGATGAACAATAGTTCATTCCATGTTTACATGTTGATGGGAAAGGTCTGGAAAGGAAGAGACATATCAGAGATACAAGAGGGGACACAAGTGCTAAGGGTGAGTCTCTGTGCAGGGTTAAGGGTTAAGGGTCTGCTGTTAGGAGGGGCTGCATGGACAAAATCCAGGTGTCGTCTATATTTAAGAAAGAAAGGTAGAGCATGGTGTGTTGGGAGATGCCGTGGTAAGACAATGTTCTGTAGCTCTGCTCCCAGTGAAATGAGAAGCAAGGTCCTGAAGAAAACTGTGGAGACAAACATCTGGTAGCTGGATTTAAAAAAAAGGAAGGGAGAGAAAAAAAGAGTTATAGTGTTGGGAACAATATGCAAACTGTCTATAGACAAATTCTGTAAATTAGGAAAAGCACTATCAATAACTTTGTGGCCATAAATTTTAAAATGTAAATGAATTCTGGCATTATGAAAATTATTACATAAAATTGACCTGAAAAAATTAAACCTCATTTAATGTGATCAAATACAAAGCACTGAAACTTATTGTGGTGAAAATGAATACAGTTAAAAATCAGCAATATCTAGTTTGCTGGAGACTTCTATTCATGTTTCCAAAACTGATCAATATTTCATAGGATCCTTCAGAGAATACAGAAATTGGAAGTTAACCCCAACTCACTGTTGAAGATACAAACCTTGCTCCAAAATCTGAAGAGAAACTCATAAGAAAGGCAAACTTTAGTCATTCTCCATTATGATACAGACTTAAAAATCATAAATACAGAAAATGTTAGCAAATAAAATTCAAGACATTAAAATAGCACAATAACTAAGTTTTGGTTGAAATACATGTATGTATATAATATGCTTATATATGTTTGAATATATGCATAGTGCATACATAGGTTCACTACAGTTCCCAACCTTTAAAGATAAGACATTAATAAGACTGTGGTGAAAATAAAAAATAAAACAAATATTATTTTCCATCGGGAAATATTATAATCAATAGGTACTAGACAAAAATAAATTCCTAATCTTACTCTCCTTAACTTTTCACCAAAGGAATCAGAAGACGATGCGATAAGACAGGAAAAGTAATGACAATTGACAAGGAATTCATACAGGGCACACTTTTCTACATGGAAAATATAAAAGAATATATAAAAGAATGTAAAAGATGTACTCTTAGAGCTATTAAGAAGGTCCAGCAAGTATCCTGAGTACTGAATCACAATATGGATACTATTTCTGACTTTTACCCAAAACAATTAGCAAATATACTTTATAAATCCTACTACAACAGTAATAAGAAACATAATCACCTAGAAATAAACTAACAAGATGTAGTTGATACCTTTTGAAAAAAAAGTTACTAAGACTTATTGGAGTTTCCTCATAAGACTGAGGTGAATTAGAAAATTTCACAGCTGTTGTTAAGAAAAGTCGAAATATAAATTGTAGCCTTCAATTTAATTTATATTCATTCATAAACCCCATTACTACTATCAAAATTTACACAGTACATTTTAAAGAACCAAACAAGCTAATTATAAAATTCACATAAAAGAATAAAGTACCTAGAACAACTAAAACAAAGGACAAGAGAAGAAATTGGTAAAGTAGAATTTACCCCACTATCAAAATTGAACACTATCTTCATGAGTCATGTAGGGTAAAGTTTTCTTAATTATGATACCATAATAATGAGATTAAAACATTCTGGGCTGAAATGAAGATCAGTGGTAGAGATCTCCTGACACTGTAAGACCTACGTTAAATACACAGCACCATAAAAAGAATAACTACTTCTATATAGTACAATTAATAATCATAATTAATTATATTAAGAACATTTCACTAAGTAAAAAATGTCTGATAAAATATATTAGTACATAAGACTTCAAGCTACAGACTAAAAATATATATTCATAAACAGTACAAGCAAGCAAGTATTATTACCCAGAAATTATAAATGCCTTTTATGACTCTATCAGTGAAAGATAATTCAACAGAAAAACAGGAAATGATATGTAGTTTGGGTTCACAGATATGACTAACATGTTTATGAGGAGATAAATATTTTCTGGATGTCAGACTAATAACAAATTTTAAATCACAAACATTTAAGTTTTAAAACTGAGATACTAATTTGCATTTAAGTTGAACCAACATTAATAACTCTAGCAACACCTAATTTGGGAGAGGATATACTGAAAAGAAATAAAAAATAAGTAGGGTCATTGATTAGTCTCAACATCTTGGAGACTGATTAGACAATACAAAGTCAGGTTGAAAATTCTTTATTCTTACTACCCATGTTTAGGTATCTATCAGATGAAAATACAGCCACCAAGAGCAATGAGCTACATGTCATAAGTCTAAAGAGATTTATCAAGGACCTTTTGAGACTGTCAAAAATCAGAAACTCAAATCTTTCTTAGCCATGGTGAAAGAAAGGATAAACTCACATGCATTCATTCATAAAGCACAGAACTGAGAGCATCCATGACTTGTTGAACTGTATCTCCTCAGAATTCATATGTTGGTATCTTAACCCCAGATGAGTTAGAACTGGTACCCACCTTGGACAGAGCATCTTTTCCCACCTATCCCTCCCCACCCTGGATGCTGCAGATCAAATCCAAAGCCTTGTGCATGAGCATTTCACTACTAGATGCCCGAGGAGGACATTTCCAAGGATGTGATTAAGTCACAACAAGACCAACAGAGCAGGCCCAAGCCAGTTGGATGGGTTTTCTTATAGAAAGAGGGAACATACAAAGAGATACCAAGACTGTGTACACAGAACAACAAGGAACGAAGGCGGCCATCCATAAGCAGTTAATTCTTTTTGTCTTAAATATACACTGTGAATGATTCTTTCATCATATTATATCGGTTTGTATTCTAGCTAGAATATTGAGTAGGGAATTTTCTTTAACAAATGTTGTTTGTCTTTCAAAATAGTCTAGGCTTCTTAAGAGTCATGTTGCCATATCAATTGTACAGAGAAAGACTTGAGCCAGTGATTAGAAAGAGGTGCTATGTGTTTAGTTTGTTGTTTGTTTGTTTGGTTGGTTGGTTTCACTCTATACCCCAACTGGCCTGGGATGCTGCATGTAGTCCACAATAACCTAGAATGTTCATATTATATCCATCCCTGACCATCTTTTTAAGAAGAACATCATAGTTGTTCTTCTTCAAAAGCAGAAGTGAGACTGGAAAGTTGATGGGCACAGCTGGCACTAGCATGTTCTCCACAGACACCTCAGTCCTTTATAAAGAGAATGTTGGCATCATCTTCCCCATTCAGATTATACAAGTATATAGAAAAGACAGTCTCTCCATATGGACGGAAAGAGAACATTGATCCTGAAGCAGATCGCTCTGGAATGCAGTTAAGACTCAGACCAGCACCAATCCCTGACACTATCAATGATACTATGTTAAGCTTGCAGACAGGAGCCAAACATAGCTGTTCTCCTAGAGACTCCACACAGCAGCCAACTCAAACAGATGCAGAGACCCACAGCCAAACAGTGAATGGAGCTTGGGGACTCTTATGGAAGAGTTGGGGGAAGGATTGAGGGACCCAAAGGGGATAAGAACTCCATAGGAAGACTAACAGAGTCAACTAATCTGGACCCTTGGGGGTCCAATCTCAGAGACTGAATCACCAACCAAAGAGCACATATGGGCAAGACCTACCCCCCCACCCTACCCTCCACACATATGCTACAGAGGGAGAAATTGGAGGGATTGGAGGAAGGAAAGGAAAGGGGGAAAATGGTGTAGTTATATCTTACTTTATTTTTGTAATAAAACAGGAAACAGGAGTGCTTGACCCATATAACAAAATTCACAGTTGAAAAGATAGGCTACCAACTCAAGTTGGGAAGTAAAGGGAGATGCAGATTATTGACTTAAACAGTTGCTTTCAGTGACTGGGGAGGTAGCTCAGTGGTCGTGTGCCTATCCAGCATGAGAGGCTCTGGGTTGGATACCCAGCGCAGAGTGGCAAAACAAATACATAAATAAAAGTGTGGGAGTGGAGTCAAACATTTCAAATTAATATCTTAACTCTTGCTGAAATATTTCACTATTCTCATTTATTTAGTGATTCATTTAAAAAGAAAACGTAGGCTTTTACAAACCTTAAAAAAGCACTATGTGTCAAATAACATTGACTGAAAGGTGCCAAAATTAGTGGACAAAAGACTAAAGATAGATAAAACCTGCATAATTTTGACTTTGTTTTTCTCAAGCCATGTTCAAATGTCAGGTCCAAAATAATGATGATGATGATGATGATGATGGTGGTGATGATGATGATGGTGGTGGTGGTGGTGGTGATCATGATGACAACCTAAAAGAAATCCAGCAGCCAACTGAACCCAGTAATAAATATGCAAGACAGAGCAACAGCAACACCTCTTCCATGTGCAACATCATGGACACAGAGACTTTTTAAAAACCTTTGCCAAGAAATATAGAACCTCCTTCTAATCATAAGAAAATACAGACACATGCAAACCAGGAGACATCCTCCAAGCCAGTCAGTCATCAAAAGTGTCAAGGGAAAGAGAGGCTGGGGGAATGGCTAAGTATCAAGAACTCACTGGGCATGAGGACCTGGGTCAATCTCCAGCACCTACATAAAAGCTGGATACAGCAGCCCATACTCCTATCCTCCCACTGTAGGGCAGAGAAAGAAGGATCCCGGGGACTCGCTGGCCAGCCACATCGAGTTTCAGTTTCAGTGAGACAGCCTCCATCTCAAAGCTCATTTGGGGTGACACTGAGGGAGACAACCAGACACCAGCCTCTGGCCTCCACATGTGCTGCACATACATGCACCATACATACATGCATGCAAACATATAAGCACACACAAGGAAACAAGCTAATGCAAGAAAATAAAGTTGAGGACGTGGAAGTCAAAGGAAGATGTAAAACTTTCACAGAGAAACTCTATGTCAAAGACAAACAGACAAACAGAAAAGAGAAGGAAGGAAGGAAGGAAGGAAGGAAGGAAGGAAGGAAGGAAGGAAGGAAGGAAGGAAGGAAGGAAGGGAAGGAAGGAAGGAAGGAAGGAAGGAAGGAAGGAAGGAAAGAGAGAAAGAAAGAAAGAGAGGGAGGAAGGAAGGAAGGAAGGAAGGAAAGAGAGAGGGAGGGAGGGAGGGAGGGAGGGAGGAAGGAAGGAAGGAAGGAAGGAAGGAAGGAAGGAAGGAAGAGAATTTATGATTTTTAAGTGTCAATAATTCAAGGATGTAAACCAGCCTGAGCTAACAGCACAAAAGCCAAACTCAACATGTGACTGAACAAGATACAGCCAGTGGTTCCCACTTGAAATGGTTACTTTCTTAGAAGGTACAATTTGTAAAGCATGCAGGATCAAGATACCTGCCACAAATCTACTCTGATGTTAATTAACACAATCATACACATACGCGCGCGCACACACACACACACACACACACACACACATGATCACAATACATGTATTCACATCACATACATCTGAAAAACTAAAAAATAAAATTAAATGTAAATCTTCGACTGGAAGTCTCAGAACCGTTTATTAAGCCCAAGTATAATAGGAATAAACACAGATTAAATTCCTGTTGCGGCTTCCCTCTCACTCAGGTGCCTCCAGGCCATTGTCTGCCAAGTGTTCTGGGGAAATGCTTAGAAGCCTCAGACAGGTATCACTGTTGTTGAATCCTCCTCAGTCTTGAGCTCATCACAACAGCCTTTCTCCCCTTTTCACCTAGTGCTGGTACTTGGTAGACCTCTAATAAATAAATAATCTACAGGATTCACCTACTCCTACAGAGAAATTTGAGGCTCACAATATAGGCTGTACTTCAGCTGAAGAGGGAAAAATGGTGGGAAGTAAAGCCAGATACTACATGGGGCTGAAACCAGCTCCCAGATTCTGCCAGTTGGTGTCTGCATATGTGCTTGTGTGTGTGTGTGTGTGTGTGTGTGTGTGTGTGTGTGTGTGTGTGTCCTGAAAGGAAGGTAGGAGAAATGCACTTTCATATGTCATCTTTCTATCTATGAACACTTAATACTTCTGGAGACTAAAGTAAAAGTACACACTGTGCACTTAAGTACTGAGGGATTTCAGGCTGTATTTTGCCAAACACTCCTCACTCAGCAGGTGATGGACACAGGAGCCAAACATGGTCAGTTCTTCCTTGCTCCTGGGTCCCCTATTCCTTTCTTCCCTGTCTTCTCCCCAGTGCACTGTTTCTTAAAATATGGACACATTAAGAAAAAGTTGAAGAGGTCAGAACTTTTCATGTATAGTAAATTCCAGCAACAATAAAATGAACTTGGGACATTTGGACATATGGAAAAGTCAGAGGAGATAAACATTGGTCAAAGAAAGGCATTAAAGTCTAATGCATACTGATGTATACTTCAATGCATGGGGAAATCTAATATTGCTGAGAGGTCTTAGAAACTATTAAGCTATTGATGTCAGCTAACAGCAAGACTCCAGTGAAGCTCTATTTCAGTGTTTCCTGACCTCCATCTTTTTTAAACTCTCAGTGAGTTCCTGCAGGAAAGATAACACCACCAGGTTCTAACAGAATGGAAGACATGTACCCTAAGTCAGTATCTGTGAAACAGTTTACAAGCAGAGATGTTGGGGATCCAGTCCAGATCTCTGATTCC
>NW_021604579.1:13347274-13352050 GCF_004785775.1 Grammomys surdaster
AGGGAGAGGGAGAGGGAGAGGGAGAGGGAGAGGGAGAGCACAGCAGTTCAGTCAGAAGCCAAAAGAAGCTGTACTGAATCATTCACTTGGAAGATTAGATTGTATGGAGGTTAAAAGCTCCCAGGCCTAGGCCTAGAGATAGTTAGAACAGAGAAATAAATGCTCTGGGTTCAATCCAATCCATGTATTCACACAGGTTAGGTACAGCTCACATCCTATCCCAGCATCTGAGAAAATCAACGCAACATTCACAGAAACCAGACATGTATTATGATGCACAACAGAGTTTATAAGCCTGGAAAGGTAGCTCATGCTTTTTATTTTTGTTTTTGTTTTTGTTTTTGTTTTAATCCCAGGATCTGAGAGGCCAAGGGAGCTACCTCTCTTAATTTGAGACCTGCCTGTTTGTTCTAAACACTGAGTTCCCAGCTAACTAGATCTACATAGTGAAAACTCTTCTCAAAATAGAAACAAACAAACAAGGGTACATAAAACACTGAAAAAAAATCTTGTCCCGTGTTTTCTATGTGCCCAGAAATATATCAAGCCACTGTGAACAGCACTGAGAATGAAAACATAAGACCCTGCCTTGACATCCACAGTGATATCAGGGACAAAAGGGATAGGCAAAATAAAAACAGATGTAGCCCAGGAGTTCATGGAAGACCATTGCATTCAAGAGGTCCTAGAGAAGCTCCTGGAATTGATGCCATGTGAGGTGATCCTAGAAGGGGAGACAGGGCTTTCCATGGCAGATAAGGAGGGAAATACTGTTGTAGATACAAAAAGAAGGAGTGGAAAATGGCAGAGGGTGTGGAAGCAACAGTATTTGCTGGAACACAGCAAGGTCCTGAGGTATAACGTAGGAGGTAGAGAGAAGTTGATTTAGAAATCTGGAGGAGCTTGAGACTGAGTGATTTGAACTTGATGCTGTGGGTTATGAGGGTTAATGGAGTAAGTTAAATAGATATGGGGCAAAATAATTCTAATAAGAGGGCAGTTGGCAGGTGGGGAACCTGAGTTGAAAGGGGATAGTCCGTTAGAGTCTGGCCTGTGTAAGGTATTCCAGCTCTGCCACCAGCTATACAGCTTTAGGTACGTCTACACCTTTCTGAGTCCCAACATCTTTAGTTGTAAATGCAAAAACAAACAGTAGTCTGGTTTACAAGGATGCTGTGTTAAAGTAGAAGGTACCTTTGAATGGGTCTTCAAATGGGAGATCCTGATTTATATAATATTTGGTTTCTCTCTGTTCTGACATAATGGATGACAAGGCCATTTCTCCTTCAATGCTGGTACATGGCTGTGCCACACAAAGAATGTATGATATGGAGAGGAGAGCACTAGTTTTCGTGGCAGGAAGGCTTGGCCCCTGCTTCTGATTCCCTTAGCTAATAGAAGAGCTCACTGATTGACATCCAGCCAGCTGTGACCCCTCTGAAATCCAGGGTCCTCTCAGCACATCACAGTCAGCATTAACTAATAGCTATGCCTTGTTCCTCATTAGGTGTTCAACTGTGTATATTTCCAGAGTCACTTGTAACTACAAGGGACATCACTTATATCAATAGAAAACTGAGAACAGGAATTTTGCTGGATGCACGAGCCCATTCTAAAGGTCAAACAGCAGCTGAGATGTGGAGTGATGATTTACAAACATCAAGAAGCACTGTGATGAGCCCAGACAAGTTCAAGTGATGCTACTGAAATGTTGAGTTCCTGGGGCCCAAAAGAGTTAATGTTTGAAGTGGCCATGTGAGCTCTAAGGAGGAATAACAATGAAGTTTTCATCTCCTGGCCCTACAACAATGAAAAGCACTGTACCTTTATGGACCAGTTCATTGCTACCCTGTAAAAAACCAGAGCTAAGGCTATAAAATAAGGCCAATTAAATCTACACAATTCTGCTTCCTGCCCCTTGAATTTCGTCTCTTTCTCTTTTTCTTCCTGTAATTAATAGCCTCTCCCCCACCTTTCTTTCCTCATAGCATAGTTTTGCATCTGTGAATATCATGAAATGTGCAGTACACACTGGAAAAAACCCCACCCCATCCTGCACACAAACTGGGATTTGCACAGGAGCACATATGTGGCACACCAGCCCATCCCTGCCTTCCTACATACATGCTTATGAAATAACTGCTTAGGGAGTGTGGCTGATGATGTCACCAAGCAACTTTGATGACCTAACCAGTCACTGCATGGCTCCTTTCCACATGCTGTGACACAGACGCCCAGGCTTAGCCATAAGTCAGCCCTCTGAATAGAGACCCAGAACCCCGATGCCCTCAAATTAAAGCCAGCCCCAGAGCATTTGTCCCCAAGTCTGTGAGGGTCCTTGGCTGGGGGTGCCCACTGTGCTTCTTTTCCTATCTCCAGGAACTGGATATTCTGTAGATGCTTATTGACCTGAAAACCATGTGTTTCTATTTTTAAATCCTGTTTCTTTGGGACAATAAGAAAAACCAAGGTGTTTGAAAGAAGAGGGACCTTGAGGTGAAGCTACCAGAATGGAAATGTTTCTTGTGATTCTATGAGCTGTGAGAGCTTCTGAGTGTCATTTCTTGTATGGCTCATCATGCCATGGTTTGGAAAGTCGACAGAGCTCCTTTCACTGCATGTTTCAAGGAGGGATAGGAATGAGCGTGAGTTGCTGTCCAGCTTAAGGGTGATGAGTGAGTGTCAGGAGACACAGCCTACACTACACCTCTGCTCCCCCACAGCAGATTTCACCTTTTGGAAACTTGGTCTCTTCACATCTTTCAAGAAATATTTACACAAAGCTCCTATCATGCCTTAGTCAAATAGAAGGGCTGGCCCTATCTTCTTTAATATGTGCTCATGGATTGTAAAATTTCATTATTGGACGAAGGAATCTTTCTTTCTGCCCATTGTTAGTCTGTATTGCTGACGGAAACAGTTTCTTTGTATTCTTTAGGTTCTGAATATTGTCTGTGGCTATACATACCTGAACCCACCAGATCTTGTCTGAATATCACTTCCATGCTTTAGAAGAGACATACATGGCAAGCTACTCCAATCTTTTGTAGGACTGAATACAAGAATGGTGCATAACAAAACGTTAGAGCAGAGGGGAAAGTTTCAGAATTAACATGTACTTTTTTCACAAGGCACTCTGGTTGCTATTTTCCACCCACTTATCCCAAGCCTCTCTCAATGTGAGGGTTGAAGTAAGGACAGAACTGCCCTTGTGAGATTAGATGCTGCTACTCTAGGAAGGTTTCTGAAACCTATACACTGTCAAGAATGGTAGCAGCTGATTTTTGATAGCTGGTTTTTAAATAAGAGGAGTAAATTGAAATCAATACCCTAATCTGGGGACTGGGAAGAGTCTCAGTAGGTAAGAGCATTTGCTGTTCTTATACAGGACCAAAGTTCAGTTCCCAGAACCCACAACAGGGAGCATACAACAACCTATAACTCCAACTCTAGGTGATGGGATACCTTTTTCTGGCATTGTGTTTCTGAGTAGCACATGCACATATACATACATATATACATATGTTTTAAAGTCTAATAGCATGGGAATGGGTGGAGAGAAAAGAGCACCCAGATGACCAAGGTCAGGGACTTAGCTTTGCAGACATACTGAACATTATAGCCAATGTTTTGAAGCTGCTGCTAACAGGTAAATCACACACACACACACACACGCACACGCACACGCACACGCACACGCACACACTGTGGCTACTATTGAGGAGGTATCATCTCCTCTGTACAATGTCTGTGTGGCCATGTCAATAGATATTTGAGCTCAAGCCATTCTGAATTGTCTGAATTGACTGAATTGTCAGACCTTTCCACTCCACCATAACAATCTGTTTTACACTTCTTCTGAACTTCACTGAGTGTTAAGAATGTTCCTGGTGAGAAAATTTGTCCCAGAAAGACCAGATGTTCCTTTTGTGCATGGACTGAAAACTATAGTGATCCTCACTGACTCAAGGACTAGGTACGAGAACTCAGATGGAAGGGGACAAAGGTATCAGGGGTGTGGACCAGATATAGGTGACTTTCCAATGTGTTCTGTTAAGCTCCCTAGGCTTCTCTTTCCCATCTAGGTTCTTTGCCTGCTCTTCTTTCCTTTTTGAATTTGCCTCCATGAATTCCATGAAGCACTTACTTTCTGTTTGCTGTGGTGCTAATATTTCACATGTAGACTGTTTCATCTCAGGCTCTTTTTTCTCTCTCTGTCCTTGGCAGAGTCAGAACTCGAGATTCTGTTGCTGTCCCAGAGTGTCTGCAAATCAGAGGCAGGTACAGAAGGGCCAGCCCGTTCATCCTTCCTTTCTCCTTCATCCTTCCTTTCTCCTTTTGATGTAATACCTAGTCCGTAGCAACCCCATGGAGCCCCATAAAAGACAAAGCAGACTTAACAAAGTTTCCAGGTGTTCACCATCTTGCATGAAGGGAGAAGATGGCTCGTGATACCCAGAAGGAACCATTCTCCTTACATGCTTTACGGCATGGGACAACAGTTAATGATGGAGAAGAGAGCATGATCACAAAAACTTTCATTGAACTGTAGGCTATTTGACAAACAGTAGAGTAGAATTTTCCACACAGATGAAAATGTTCTTTATCTATTTTGTGCAAAATTGCAACTATAAGAACTGTGAGAAATAGGACTCTGTGAGCTCTGGCCTCCTTCTACTGTTTGTAGAGTCATATTTATATTCTTTCTAAACATCACATGTCCTCTCAAGTGTCTGCTTCAGCAAAACCTCCTCTCACCTGTGTCTGCTTCAGCAA
>NW_021604579.1:13352060-13361811 GCF_004785775.1 Grammomys surdaster
TCTGCTTCAGCAAAACCTCCTCTCACCTGTGTCTGCTTCAGCAAAACATATGACATAACTGAGTTTCCAAAGAAACCAAATATTTCCATTTCAGCCAGCTCCAAACTTTGCTCTCCACAAGGACCCAAGAGACTGGAGTCAAATCTGAAAATTAAGACAATGTAACAGTCTAAAATAAATGCATATTTAAAAATCCATGACTGGAATTTCCTCCAGAATCAATACCTTATGATTGCTATGTTTACTCAGCCCTTATTATTTGCCAAGAGTGTCCAGGAACAACCAAGCTGAAGAGAATCATACCCACTGGTGCCCTACCTGTCACTCACTGCCATCCTAGACTTGAAGAGAGAGAAAGAAAGGGACTGGGCACCCCTGTCTATTTCCAGATGGCCGACACACCCTGCCACCATGCCTTCCTCACCATGATGGACTACATCCTCCAACTGCTAGTCAAAACACTGTATCTCTCAAATTGCCTTGGCTAGTGTACCGTCATAGCAGTAAGAAGAGTCCCTGGTGGATCTTGTAACCATCTCAAGTTAAATGTGTTTAAAAGAAGGATTAATAGCACTCACTTACAAGTTGTTCCACTTCAATATTCTCCACCTCACAGAAGAATGTCATCCACCAGTGGAACTGGGAGATAGTAGGTCTAGAGACAGTGAGTTCAGTCACTGTGGATCCCTCAGCTTCCTACCGAAGCCTGGATATTGACTATTATCGTTTATCTCTCACTCATTGACCTTGCCAATAATTCAGATTGTATCTTCCACAGGCATGTTAATTCAAAGACCTTTTAAAAGACTTATTTTTCTTAGACTGTGATGCCTGGGGAAGGCAAGGAACACATTCTATGCATACTATATTCTTAGTGTTCAATAGATACAGCAAAATGGCACTCTGTTGTAATTTTTCTGCTTTTACTGGAGCATGGTCACATAAGCTCTGACTGACCACATTTATCATTCTTTGCTGGACTACAGCCATTGCTTTGTCTTTGCTGTCTTAGCACCTCACTCACAGCCTGCTACATAAGAGGTATCAGGAGACTATGCATGAATGAAGAAATGACACAGTAACTTAATGAATGGAGAACAATGAAACAAAGGAAGCAATGGCGTTCTTTCCACCAGGCAGCCCTGGAAAGTCCTGAGTAAGCCACCTCCGGTGGAAGTCTAAACAAATACTCTCCCCACATGTCACAATCCAGGCAGGACTCTAAAAGAAACTTTGGGAGCAGCCTAATGTTGAGTGACAAATTCTCACCCACAATCAACAACCAGCTTGACCTTCATAATTCCCATCCTCTTCCCTCTCGTTATAGTTCTCATTTCCCACCTGACCCATTATTTCGATAATGACTTCAAACACCACATTTTGCTATTCAGGGCACTGTGGAAATGTGTTTTTCTCATCGGTTCTAATGAAATAGTTTCCACTGTCTGTTTCCCTTGCAGATAGCAATCACAGTTTGGCTGCAATAAAAAAAGAAAGCCCAAACTCTTGACCGATATAGAATCTGAAACTTGTCCTTGGAAAGCAACACCCCAGGGGATTCTATCAGAACCGCTCTGGACTTGGCCCAGCTGTTCTGTTGAATACAAGGTATTTGGAATGATCCCTTTCTGTGAACTGACTTCCCGGATCTTCACTCTAAGTCTTCCCAGAAAGCCAAAAGAAGATGACTTTGAAGCATGTCACTCCCTTAAGACCTCCAGTGGGAGGCTTCCCAGGGTCTAAGAATAGGACTTAAATGCCCCTATCTTCTTCCACCACCTCCTCTGGCTATAGCCCCTCATCTCTGATTGCACTGTTGCCTGGGCACTTGCCTATCTCTGGTTGGCTGACTTCATCAGCAAGTCAAAACGTGCTCGCACCACGCACAAGATAAACGAGCTTAGACAACTGTTTTACCTTTTGATTTCCTTATCCTGTTTATGTGCCTCATAGGATACTATGAACTTACATAACATACCAGCTGCCCTACGTGAACAGGTTTCAGGTCAGTCGGAGGAGCATATGCCATGCCTCCATCTTGTCAGTATTTGATTTCTCTAAGCTCTTGGAGGATGATGTTAGCACAGAGTTTATAGCTGAGATGGCCTTGAGGGATAGCCAAATGAAATTCCCACTTAACATGTTTAATACACACACATGCTCACCTCAGCACACTATCCCCCTACACAACATACACTAACCATATATATGCCACATAAATTATATGGATAGTATATATCATATATGCCAGAAATGCATATCATACTATGCAAAATACTACATGCATAACAGATTCACAGATACTATACTATACACACACACACACACAATTCAATTCAACATACACTATTTGGACATTTGCCAATTACAATTCCCAGGGTGGCTTGTCTCCACTGCCCTTTGTTGTGATCCTAAAGAGGAAACAACTCCTGTGCTCTGTCCAGAGGGGTTGGAAGGAAATGCTTTAGGAAACATAAAGAAACGGGATGTGCTGTCCTTTTCAAGCTTTTGATCTTTGCTGAGACCCTAGTTTCAATCCTTGCTGATAGCAATCAGCAGCAACATACCTGGCCCGTTCATTCAAGATCAAGTATCATTTAGCACAACTTAGGATGCATTCAGGCCGTCCAGCCAACCTCTGTGTGTGCAGCTGATAAGCAGTCTGGGGCAAACAAGCAGTTTTCCGAGCTGATCTCTGCCACCACTCCAATGTTGCTCCTTAGCTGTAGACTAGCTATAAGCTGACACTGACCAGACACTGATGGGCCAAGGAGCCTTATATCTACCTTGCTGTACTTTACCAACAAATGTCTCAAAAATAACAGCTGAGATTTCATTAATCTGGGGTATGAACTTTTATTCCATTTCATCCACCTGTAAAGGTGGCTACTATCTGTGTTGTTAAGGTTTGACACCTTCCAGCAGCCTACTGACTGTCTAAGGTCCATGTGATGCTTAGTGCCCTTGGCTCTAAATCAGTTCAGTAACATAACGGCTTTGTTATTCAAAATGCACACAAATTTCTAGAGTGACTAAACTAGCTGTTCCCTTCCAGCCTAAGTTTGGTCATTTGCTTATTGAATTCAACCTAACAATTCCCCTACAGAGCCATTTACCAACAGAGTAGGACATAGCCACCCACCCCAGTCCCAGAGATGTGAGGAGGCGATGGATTCCATGATGTCAGTCAAGTAGAATTTCAGTGACTTCATTAAAAAGAAGCACTGTCTCCTTTGTCATGACTGAGTGGTACAGCTAATAATTAAAATCTAGCTCTTTGTGCTTTAGATATCATAAAGGGAGTATGTATGTATATTAATGGCAAGAATAGGGCTCCAGAGTCTAAGCCAGGGTGAGTCTTTGAAAGGACTGTCTGATGAAATCAGCATTTCCTACTCCATGTTTCACCTTGGTGCTGGATCAGATGACCTCTGAGCATCTTCCCCTCTTTATTTCATATGCTTAGCAGTTAAACTGCATTTGTGTTCATTATCACATTAGTTATTTACAGTGGCCTGAAAGCTCATCACTTTTGTTTCCCAAATATGGAAGTTTTGGATCAGATAAGTATCTCACTAAATATATCATAGCCCACAGTGGCAAAGGCAGAGCAGGGAGACTGCCCCATGCTCAAGATACCTGAGATGGCCTGCCTCCAGCCATCCTACATGTGTCTGCAATTTGATAATGGTAGATTTCCTGGGGATGGCTTGAGACTTTCTGGTACATGTGACAGAAAAGATTAGGGATGCCCCTTGTAGAACTTGTAGACTGCAGAACTTCCCACTGGCCAGAAGATGCCAGCTGGTCAGTTCACCCTCAAGTTCCAGATGTCACTTTCTCAAGGTAGCCTTCCTTACACCCTTGACTCGGGATCCCACTATTACATGTTACTACAGCATCTTGTCCTTTGTACTTTGTAGTACCATATTCAAAGAGAGGTTCCCTATTTGAGAGCTTCCTATGGCTGAGCTTTGAGCCTCCTAAAGGTAAGAATGACAGTCAGTACCACTTCTAGCATTGGAATGAAAAAAATCAATTCCCCGGTCTCTTAGGAAAGTCTCTACAGATATAGAGAGTATAAGTCAATCAGTCAGAAAGAAATGTCCCAGAGTTAGCAAGAACATGCCATAAAAGAGGGTAACAGTTGGTCAGATTCCATTGGCTGCTTCTCAGAATGACAGTGAGTGAGATCAGGCATCAGATAGAAGGAGCATTAGGAGGAGAGAGCCTGGAATCTTCCCTCCATCTTGATGAGTTGCACTGCTCTGGGACATCTTAGCAACTGGGCCAGGTGGACAACGATTTCGCTCACTTCAGAGCTCTCATTAGAAAAGATGACTCTAAAATTGAGAAATGTTTTCCTTCTTCCACATCAGGAAGATGGAGAGGTGTTGAAATGTGCTGAGGGGTATGAAAGAATTCCATGAGCAAACACAACAGGGGGTCTATATGAATGGATTCCATGAGAGAATGCAGCAGTGTAGATATAAAGATGGATTCCCTCAGAGAATGTGGCAGGGGGTATGTGAGGATGGACCCTGTCTTGGAACTATAGAAAATCCACAGCAGAACTAGGAAGGCCAACCAAAATGCTAATAGGCCAAAGTGAAGTGAAGAAAATACAAATTAAAATGTGACAGTTGGACCAAATGAACAAAATCAAATAGACCATGGGGGGTTCATTCTGTAGAGTTCACTAGTTGATAGAACGCTGCCATTCCATGCTCCTTTGGCCTGCTTCCTAGTCATTAACTACTTTCACAACTTTGGCCTTCTTTAAGTCCCATAAAAAAGCATAGTACATGGACTATGAAACAAACTCATAAGTCACCTGCCTACTCACATATCTTGGAGCAGCTGGCTAGATCTGAAGCCTGTGTCTCTTGAGCAGCAGCTCCCAATTCTCCTCTGGGCATCAGGCTGTTACAGACTCACATTTGTGTGATTGTAGGATGATCTCACCTCAGTTTTTCCAGGACCAAGGTGTCCTTGATCTTGCTTATATATTCATTCAACAAACATTTGTAGGTTTGCATTTCCTAGGAGAGAGATCTATGCATTCCTGTTAGCAACAGGTCCTATTTGGCTCTATTACCACAACGTAGACATATTTGTTGGCTTTATCATTTTTCCTGATTGCTAAAGAAATTCTATGGCCATTGTAAAAACATCTAAATAAGAAATACTTAAAAGGATAATCTCCCATATACTTTGCTACAGGATACTTTTCCCACAATAATAGCATAAAATATGGATTCTATTGATTGTTGATTGACAAACATGGTGCAAGAAACCCTCATTATACAGCACTTCATTTTATGTTGAGAATAACCTGGTCAAATGCAGTTACTAACTCACTCTACAGCTGAGGAAAGGAATCTTCCAGAGAAAAACTTTTCCAAGTTGACAGAACCAGAAGTGGCAAAGGAAGGATTCTGGCCAAGCCCTCAAGTCCCAAAGCCCAACACACCTAGCCACACCACGGATCTCTTCCCAATGCCTGTTGAAATCTTGATTCTTCAAGACAACTTGTTATCTCCTGTTCTCCAATTCTACCTTGGGTCCACTACAAGAGCCAAAGGGCCAATCTGAAACTCATTTTAGAAAGTCAATGTCATGGGGCACGTTTCAGAAGATCTTTCTTGCATGTTTGCTGAGCCATAAGTCCTCAGGAAGCACTTGACCAAAGTCAGGAAACTTGAATCTTGAGTCACACCCTTGCTCTTGGGCACACTGCTTAGCCATCTCAGTTCCTGTGCAAGCACCTCTCTCTCTCTGTATGTGTTTTCTCGTCTTCGACACCTAAGCATTGCGTAATCTCTGAGGGACTTCCAGTTCTGACCTACACTATCTCTCTCCTGACATCCAAGAAAGTGGATAAACTTAATTTTGTTAAGATCATTTGGCAAACTACAATTGTTTAAAGCATATGCCCCAGAGATGCCTCTAATGACTATCTCAACCTCAGAAAATGATAATAAAAAGGATGTTAGCAGTGCTTTTTCCACTAGTGAGAAAAAAAATTTTGAAAAGAAAAAAAAGCTAAAGTATTCATAGTCCTGCTCAGACAAGTGACATTTGGGGAAAAGTCCAGAGATGTTTTTTATGGCAATAATAGCAAGTAATCACAAGCCGTGTGGCTTAGAACAACAGAAAGTCCTCTGTAAGCAAGACAGGAGAAGTCAAGGTGTCACCAGGTCTGTGCTGCTTCCAGATGGGAGGAAAACAGGTACTTGCCTCTTTCAGTCTCTGAAAGACATTCTTGGACTCTGTTTGTGTCACTCCGATTAGCTTTGGGTCTCTGATGGCCATGTTGTTTCCTCCTCCCCCTATTCTGTGCTCAATATCTGTTTATTGCTTTCTTGTTTTTAAATTGTGCATGGTGCGCACACACTCATGTGTGTGTGTGTATGTGTATGGGTGTGTGTGGGGGTGTGTATGTATGGTTGTATGTGTATGGTTGTGTGTGTATGGAATATGTGTGTGTGCGTATGTGTGTGTGTACATAGGATATATGTATATGGTTGTATGTGTATGGTATGTGTGTGTGTGTGTGTGCGTGTGTACAGTGAAGGTGTGTGTATACTCTGTGTGCACACATGGAATCTATAGAAAGATGTCTATTTTCTTCCTTTATATCTCTCTGTCTTGTAAGGCTCAGTGAACCTAAAGCTCATCAATTCAATGAAGCCAGTGAGCTCCTAGGGTCCTCATATCTCAACTTCCCAGGCACACACAGCCATGCTCACCTTTTATATGTATGCTTGGATTTAAACTCGGGTTCTTGAGCTTAAATAGCATATATTCTTTCCCAGTGAGCCATCTTCACAAGCCTTCTGCTTCTCTTTTACAAGGATTTTTGAAATTATATTTAAGGATCACACAGATAACCCATGACATCTCCATCACGGCCTACCATCTCCATCATAACCTACCTCATGGAATCACATCTCCAGTGTCCATCACCTAGATGCAGTAGTATTTAGAGACTCTGAGGATGAGGTATCTGTGCTTTGGAAGAGTTATTCAGCCTACTGAGGAATACCACTGTGATTGCTTTCAGATAATGGTCAAAGTAGTCATTCAAGGACATCACCATGCACAGGGACAGTCACACTCCTGTACTTCAGATCTAAACCACTAACCCACCATAGCTGGGCCAACAGATGACCATTTTATGATGCTAACTATTGGTCATAAAAACAAACTTGCTAAAGCCAGAATTCTTCTTCTATGACCCATCCAATTTCCTGAAATATTTTTCATTATTAATTTGAAGAAAATGAAAGACATGTTGTTGCCATCACGTTATGAATGTGCTCATTACATTAACACGAACTACCCTGCCTTAACTCTCTCACTATAAAAAATCTGCTGTCAATACATGTCCTTAAAATTAAAAAAAAAACAGAAAATAATATACAGCTCAAAGATGGCAATCTTTAGGCTTACTAAACCATTCCTTGGAATTTTGTAGAGAAAGAATGTTTACTTAAGCATTCTTGAAGGCTTGGGTTCTATAACTAGTACTGAAAGAGAAACATACAAAGATTCCCACCTTCTTCGAGATGCCACAGAAATCCTACAGTTAGGAGGTCATTCGCCGTGCCAGCTGAGTGTCTTTGACTGTGCTATGCCTTGCTCAGAACCTGAGGTGAGCCCCTCCCAGCCACTTAACCTTTTTGTTTTTTATTTAGAATATCCTTAGAAACTGTTTTCACTCTACTTGGCTCTGAGATGGGAGGAGACTGTCATAAAGGACATAATGGATGATTTACTGAGGTACATGTTTCCCCATCCCTTAGCAACATTCCTATTAAATCATGTGAAATGTTCCTGTTTCACAGATGAAGAAAAAAGGAACTTGTACCAAAGCTGCATAGTCAGGATCTCACGTTAGGTAAACCTAAACCCATCATCCTTCCCCAAATTGCATAACCTCGCTCGTCTCTAGCTGTAGATCAGAATCTAGAATGTGGGAAACTTGTGAAGTAGATGAATTATTTTAAAGAAAGACTATAAAAGACTAGGAAGTGTAAGAAAAAAAAACAGACTTGCACATTGTATGTGCTGTATCACTTCTAAAGGGCCGGAAACCACCTGTAGGTGTGACAGGGGATGATGAAAGCTGACTGAATATCCAGTGGCACTTAAAACAAATGAACAACGCTCTACTGCACTCAAAGCAATGTCCCTAGTGTTGGTTGTATTTGATTCCCACAGATCATCCCAGAGGCATGAGGTGGAAGGAAGTAGATTTGTCACTATAGTAACAGAAATACAAGCTAAGTTGTTGAGTGACTGAATGGTAGAGCTAGGGTGGAACCCAGGCCAGAGGACTTTTCCCATCGTGTAGCACTGCTCCCCAACCCCATGAACTTTCCTTCTGAAAATCCCTTACCTACAGCCTGCTCATTGGCTCTGAAGGCAGCACCTCTCCATCAGCTTCCTGTCAGGTACGACATGGTTGAGAATGTGGCTGCACAACAGTTTTGGCTTCTGGAGTACCATCAACCTGAGTAATAATGCATCTCTGGCTTCCAAGTATACAGATGGAGATGCTCTTTCATGTACACTTGTCTGTCTTGCCTTCTTCTGTACCTTATCTGTCTTCAAATACAACTCTGGTAAAAAATTTTCTGGGAAAGGGATTGAGGACATTAGTAGAGAAGGAAATGTGTTTGATATCTGTTAGGAGCAAACTGCTCCAGCTCTGGCCATTCAAGCAGTCACTCAGGCATAACTGGACAAGGGCTTCCGGATGTGAAGACTAACTGCCTTAATTGTTCTCTTTGAAATTTTAGCTGACTCATGATAATTAAGTTGTATCAGAAAATATTTGAAGCAGGAAATATTCTTGAGAAACCTGAAGCATTAGTAGTTAACAGAAAGGAAGAAACCAAGGAAAAGGAACACTGGGCCTGGGTCATTAAAGACAAGGATGTCCGTAGAAAATATAAGGGATAAGACAGAGGAAGAAATAGCTGGAGCTACTAGATCAGCAAACAATGGTAAGAGCCCTCAAGAGGGAAGACCTCTGATAAGAGAAAGCTTGATTCAGAAATATCATTGAGGAAAGCTGGAAGATATATGTATAACAAAGAAGATGAAGGATGAGTAGAAGAGTCTGGACCCCATGAGGGATTAGTGAACTGACCTTCTTGGAGAGATAGGAACATACTGATTTGACGCCCTGCCATTGTCTGGAAATTAAGGTACAAGTTCTAAGAGCTAGAATTCAGGCTTGTGAAGGAGCCCTGGGGGAAGCTGCAAGAGGAATTAATATTGCATATGGAAAAGAGTTTGAAAGTACTGTAGAAATACATTTTCAGATGAGCTCAGTAAACCAGAAGAAGAGATTCTGCAGATTTAGACAAGCTAAAAATATTAACATTACCCTGACCTGTTTAGCATCTTTCTGTTCTCATGTTAATTCTGTAACTGCAAGATCAAGCCTTGTTGACCTGTGATTTGGAAGTTTTTCTGAGAGTTAAAAATTAACGTATATATAACTTGCTTTTGTAGATACTGAACTGTGACTTTATGTGTGCATTGTGCTTTCTGGTGAAATAATTACATGGATTTTGGGGGAAAATAATAGGTTTGAGGAAAATAATGAAAAGGTTTTTGATTGTGTATTTTTGTATAACAAGAAAGTGTGTAACCAATAAAAGACTGAGGTGAATTCAGAGTGAAAGAGGGAGAGAGAGAGAGAGAGAGAGAGAGAGAGAGAGAGAGAGAGAGAGAG
>NW_021604579.1:13361821-13385255 GCF_004785775.1 Grammomys surdaster
AGAGAGAGAGAGAGAGAGAGAGAGAGAGAGAGAGAGAGAGAGAGAGACTGAAAGCTGTCTCCAAGCACAGCTTCAGAACAACCGTAATTTACCTACCAGCTTGCACCTACACCCCTACCGGAGATTGATTTCATGCTGATCCAATCCTTCCATTCTGGAGATACCCCCTCCCCAAAACAACTGAGGCTGGTCTTCAGCACCTATCCTCAACCACAAGAGAACTAAGAGACTGGCTTCACTTATTATATGTACAACCCCAAATGGTGAAAAGACAGGAGAGGGATCCCTGGGGAATGAATATGATTCCCTAAGAAGATATAAACTAAATGTCATTGTCACACAGCTCTTTTGGATATGCTTAAGAACTTTTCCAGTGACTTCTACAAATAAACCTCTAGGTGGGAGCATGTGTGCCTGCATGTGTGTATATTTGACTAATACCCAGGACATAAGAGAAATTATGCATCATTCAGTACATGCATGATACTCTTGAAAGGCTTAAATGCTAGAGCTGATAAATTCTTTGTCTCCACTTTGATCCTTTTACTGTGAGACAGTCAACCAATCATCCTACATCGGTAGTCTTAAAGATGAAGGTGGGTACCAGAAAAATGTCATTCATCAATTCAAGACAATGCCTTTACTTAATTTATTCAATCAATAGATGTGCAGGCTTGCACATGGAAACATAGGCGACCCTCTAGAACATGCTCAGCCACTCTAGAAAGTTTCACATCAATGCAAAGTTCATGCATGGTATAAGCTTAGTGGTGGCAAGGGTATTTCTCTTATTAACACACAATTCCCAAGGTAAATTATACTATCTAGTACAGAATTAGAGGTCTATGAATTGTTGAAATGGCTGAAAATCAGCAATGTATCAGACAGAGTAAAACTACAATGGTAGGCAATTATGACCTTTTACCCAGGAACATAAAGACTTTGAAATAATCTTTTACAATGTGTCTTCAATTGTGGAGCTGATAAGAATCTTGTTGTGTTTATCTAATCCCACAAAAATCAAGTTTACAAATTCTATGTAGCAAACTTACAATGTTTAGGTATGTCATGGTCAGCCCTTGTTTGCTTTGCCTGTTGGCTCTCTTTTCTCTCAACTGGATGTGTCAGTCTCATGCTCTGTGAGAAACTCCTGTTGAGGTTTGTTCTATTGCTATGTATTGTAATGCTAAATACTCTCCCCTTGCCTGAAAGATGAGAAGAGAATCCTCAAATGTACCAAGTGATGCTTTGTGATCTTGCTCTCTAATGTAAAACTATTGGCTGAATAAAGATGCATACAGCCTCTAGCTGGGCAGAAGAGTGCTTTGTGAAGTTTTGGTTCCTCGACTTGGGGTCAGAAGACCGGCAGGAAGTGAGTGAAGGTGGAGAGAGGAGAAGATGCCATGGGGTAGGTGAATCATAAAAACATGGCCATGAGGGCTGGCCAATTGGAGTTAAGGGAAGCCTAGATGAAACATGGCAAGTTATAACTCAGGGTTATTGTTAGGGAAGTAGATACTAATAACTTAGGGGATAGATATCTGCCCACCTCCAGTGCTTTTAAAGGCTTATTATTAATATAAAAGTTCTGTGTCTTTTATCTGGTAACTGGATGATCTAAAGCGAGGTGGAAACCCTTGACTGAGATAAAATTATTACAACAAACTCCTTCTTAGGGTCTCATACCATGTCCTTCAGGATGGCTCTTCCTATTTATAAATTTCCAGGTTGGCCATGTGACCTCGACCCAGCCAATAAGAATTCAACAACTGCCTGGCTACAAAATGGGCCCAGGCATGAGCACCTGGAAGGCAGTTCCAAGACCATTGCGGAGGCAGATTTATTTTCTAGTTTAGATGATCAAACTGTTCAGATGCTTTCTTGGTGACGCCAGTGGCCATATTGCTGTCACAAGATTTCTCTGGAAAATAAAGCCAGCCAGAGAAAAGCAGCCAAAACAGTGAGAGACACAGGATCCTAAATATAGCTCTATAGTCATAATATTAAGCTGAGCTACCCTATGAAGCAAGCTAATGCATTCCCCTTCATTTTCATAAGCCAGTTTTAATGGGCTTCTCTTTCTAATAATTAAGACTCATATTAACAAGGAAAAATATCAAAAACACGTAAATTTAATAAAAATGATGAATATTTAATAAAAATGATGAAAGAAAAATATTTAAATGGAGACATTCTATCATTGATTTGCATTGCTTTGTAGTTTTGTACAATTGCATACGTATTTTGAAGTAACGACCATATTAACTGAGATTAGAGTCAATATCTATGAGCACTTCTGAACGCTGGGCCCTGCTGGGCTCTGACATGGATATGCCCTGGACTATCAACTGACTCTAAGGGCTGAATTTCTTTCCGGTACCAGGACAGTGGGTTTCCCCTCAAAGAACCATTAAGCCTCTCTCCTTGGGTCTGGCATAAAGCATAGAGTGGCTTTGAAAGGTCAAATGTGCATTTCTCTCAATCTCATGTTTATCCCAAAGGAAGAAGAAAGAAGGGCAAGATGTCCCTGATACCAGATGAGGATCTATGGCAGCTGGGGTGGCTGATGAGTTGTACCATAGCGCTGTCAGCTGGCTCTGGAGGCTGATGCTAAGAGAAGTGGCTTCTTCTCATTGTCAGAGAAGTTTGTCAAGAAAAGACCATTGGTGAAATCTCATCGAGGATAAGAGATGTTGTACATTGAAGAAAAGTTCTGGTAATGCATGGCAATTTTTGAATAGTGTCATAGTTAGCGTCAGCTGTCAACTTGATAAGTCTAGAGTCACCTGGGAAAAAAAGAACCTCAATTGAAGAATTGCTTAAATCAGATTGGCCATCTCTAGACAGTCGGTCTGCACTACATAAGAAAGTTAGCTGAGCAAGGCAGAGGAAGCAATGTAGTAAGCAACATTCCCCCACAGTCTCTGCTTCATTTCCTGCTTTAAGTTCCTACCCTGACTTCCCTTGATGATGGATGTTACATAAGCTGGCACAAGCTCTATGTTCCTGTAAGTTTTTTTTTTATTATATTTTTCTGTCATAGTGTCTATCACAGCAACAGAAAGCAAAGTAAACCAGATGTTATAGTTAGTTTCAGCTGTCAACTTGGCACAGGGTCATCTGAGGCAAATTCAGGTGAGAAATTGCCCAGATCAGATTGGACTACAGTCGTGTCTGAAAGAGATTGTCTTGACTGGTGATTAAAGAGAGAAAGCCCCATAGGCACCATTCCCATGCAAGTGAATCTGGACTGTATAAAATGCTAGTTGAGCATGAGCCAGAGAGAAACCAAGCAATCAGCATTCCTCTATGGTTCCTGCCCAGGCTTCCTACCCTGAGTTTTCATCCTAACTTCCCCCCAATGATGGACTGTGACCTAAGAGTATACAATAAAATAAACCCTATCCTCCTCCAGTTTCTTTTTATTTTGGCATTTGTCACAGCGACATGAATAAAGCCAAAACAGAATTATTCTGTTATCTGTCTCTAAAGGACTACTTTATCACACTTGAGTGTTGCAGGAGATATTTAAAGCGGCGGCACCCGATCTGTCTTGCGATACAGGGCTGCCATGTTCCCGACTAGACAAGGCTAGTGACCATGAGCTGCTGCAGCAAAGCCAGTCAGTCACCGGCCCTGCTACCCATGAGATGTCAGCTTAGGAGATGGCTCTGTCAATCTTCCACACTGTCTCCACAAGGTTGGGTTGAGCTCAGACCATCCCACCATCCACACGGTACCCAATAAGAGTGAAACTCTAATGCTTTGATTATCCAAAGGCTTTATATGTTTGGTAATGCTCAACAACAAGATGCCCCCACAATTGGAGGTGTTTCCCAATTAACTAACCTAGATATAAGTTATTACCCAGGACTGCTCTCGCTCTAAGCATGGTTCTCCAGCCTGCTACATCTCTGCCTTTCTAGCTCCTCCTCTTCCTTCTCTTCTTCTCTCCTTACTCCTCCTCTTCCTCTCCTTATTCCTCCCACCTTAGCTCCTCCCAGCTTGTGGGGAAAATATGCCACTACACTGGAGTCTCCCCTAAGGACCCACAGGAGTCAAGTCAATTTGAGATGAAGCAAAAGTGAGGCTATATATGATGTACAGTAAATTGCAACTCTCTGAGCTTCATTTTGCTTTGTTAAAACTAGAGCATCAGCATCTTACTCAAGGACAGCTTGAGAACTGTGGGAATACAGATGCTAAAGTACCTTAATAAGGCCCAATGTGCTGCACAGACACAGCAAATGTGGGCTTTTTACCTCTCTCCCCTCCTCCTTATCATTGAGCAATGATAGAGTGTACATCAGTGCAGAACAAGGCAGATACACTGTTAAGTCATACAGTTCAGATATGTGCCTTATACCTGCCATTTATTGTCTTTAAGACCTTAAAGACAGTTTTTCCTCTTTAAACAACTTCAACTTCAAAGCACATTCTACGGTGGGATCTGGAGAAAAGCTCCTTTGTCATTTTCTGTTATTTCTTTCTTGCTACATGATGGTAAGAGATAAAGCTACAAAAGCAACCTACTGGATATGATGACACTCCAACAATCCAGAAGAGACAAAACAGATACAAGCTGTAAGGAAAAAAAATCTAAACTCTTCTACAAAAGCAGAGACACCAGAACAATACCAGGTCCTTTGTCAGAAATCCTCTAAGCCACGAAAGCATGGAATGATATATTTCAGGCTCAAAATGTAATTGCCAAATGAGAGTGCTATACAGAGCAGAGCTATCTTTCAAAATTGGGCCATTTGAGGGTAAATACAAACTCAAGCAACTCATGACCACCAAGACTGCACTACAAAAGACACTTAAAGAGATCATACATACAGAGGAGGAAGAAAAGTAGTCTCAATGAAAGCACAAAAAAGAATAAAGTTCACAAGGCGAGAGTGATGATGGCTCAGCAGTTGAGAATGCTTGTTACCCTCCCAGATGTCCTGTGTTTGGTTCCCAGTACCTTCACAGAGTGGTTCAGTCATTTATAACTCCAGAAGGTCAGATGCCCTCTAGTGGCTTCTCTGGGAACCACAAACACATGACCTACATGCGCAGAGAGATATATCCTTACACATACGTTTTAAAATAATAGCATAAATATTTTTAAAAAAATAAAGTTAGCACATGCCTTTAATGCCAGCAGTAGAAAACTAGAGGCAGAATTCTGTGAGTTCAAGGCCATCCCTGTCTACACAACAGGTTCCAAGTCAGCCAGGGAAACATAGCAAGAGTCTTCAAAAGAAGAAAGTTTACAAGAGTTATTGTTGAACAAAAAAGATCTTGAAAGAAATTTATCATGTCAAACACAGTAAATCAACAGATATTAACAAGGATAGAGAAAAACAAAAACAAAGACAAACAAAACAACTCTGATCCAACTATCCAGCAAAACAACCAACAAAGCTATAGGAATTCGTAAATATTGTTCAGTAGTAACCTTAAATATAAATGGTCTAACTCACCAATGGAGATACTTCCTGGCTGAAAGAAGTATTAAAAATTAAATCAAATCTGCTGTTTTTATATAACACACATTTTTGATTAAGAACACCCACAGGCTGAGAGCTAAAGGATGAAGAACAAGTGGCTAGAAATGGAAAAGATGGTGTAACTCTTCTGATACTTGATGAAGTAGACTTCAAACCAAACTGATCAGAAAGATTACAAATGCCACAACATTCATGAAAGGAGTACTTTATCAAGATGATATTGCAGTTGTAAATGTATATGCACCAAATGTTAAGACTACCAGTTTTGTAAAATGAACATTAATGGACTAAGGCAATTGACTAGGTCTTGATAAAATAGCAGTGGATGGTTTCATCACCCTATTTTCATTTGTAGCCAGATGATCCAAATTTAAAATTAACAAAGAAACTTGAGTGAAACTATAACGTAGTGTAAAACAGATATCTACAAATATTTCATCCAACAGAAACACACTCTCCTCAGCATCCTATAGAATCTTCCCTAAAAGAGGCACACATTCTTTGGGAGGAGTTAATTTTTTTTATTTCCATCTCAAATGTAGCCCCCTTCCAGTCTCCCTCACTGAGTTATTTCCTTACATTCTCTCTCCTTTGACTCTGAGATGATGCCCCCACAGCATTCCCCCACCCGAGAGTATCAAGTCTCTACAGGATTAGGCATATCCTCACCCACTGAGGTGGACAAGGCAGCCCTCTGCTACATATTGCTAGAGGGTTCAGACCAGCCCATCAATGCTCTTTAGTTGGTGGCTCAGTCTCTGGGAGCTCCCAGGGGTTCAGGGTAGTTGAAAATATTTGCTTTCCTATGGGGTTGCCACCCTCTTCACCTCCTTCAGTTCCTTCAATCCTTCCCCCTAACTCTTCCATAGGGGTCCCTGACCTCTGGCCAATTCTTGGCTGTTAGCATCTGCATCTGTCTCAGTCAGCTTCTAGGTAGAGCTTCTCAGAGGACAAGAACCTAGCAAGACACACATTCTAAGCCATTAATAAAGTCTTAGCAAATGCAAAGAAATCAAAATCATCTTAGATTTCAGAAAAACAATAGAAACTATATGAACAAATGGAAACCGAATGACACACTCTTCTGAGACTAATGTGACCGTAAAATAAATAAATAAATAAAATAAATCTAAAGGGAGAGTGAAAGGTCCTGGAATCAAAGAAAAGTGACAGCTGAATTCAACAGTGTGGAATAGAGCTAAGGAAACTCTCCAGGAAAGTCTTTATAGCTCTGCATGTTTACATTTTTAAAATCCAGAAAGATCTCAAATAAGCAAAGACAAACAATTCAACCCAAAAAGCAGTTAGATGGCAAGAAATAAGGATTAGAGCAGAAATAAATGGGACAGAGGCTACAAGAACAATGCATAGACCAACAAAGAGTTAGTTTTAGGAAAAAGTAGATTAACAAACATCTAGCCAAACTAATCAAAAAAAGAGGATAAAATACCCCCAATGATAACATTGTAGATGAAAGGAGTGTTATTAGTTTCCGACAAAATACAAAGAAACATTAAAGAGTACTTTGAAATTGATGTTTAAAAACTGGAAAATCTGGAATAAATGAATAGATGCCTACACATATATGGCATACAAAATTAAATCAAGAAGGCACAAAGAACTTAAATCCATCCTGAGCACCAAAATTGAAGCAGTAATAAGAAGGCTCCTGGCAAAGAGAAGTTACCTATCAAACAGGTCCGTTGCATAATTCTACCAAACCTTTAAATAAGAGCTCACACTGGTGCTCCTCAACCAGTTTCATAAAATAAGGGGAACACCAAACTCACTCTGTGAAGCCAACCAGATAAAGACAAAACAGAGAAAAAGCTATACACCAATGTTTCCATGAAATATAGATGCAAACGTTCTCAACCAAATTCTTGTAAATAGAACTCAAGAGCTCATCAGAAGACCATACTCTTAAGTTGCTATTCTTCCAGAGATGCAGGCTTAATCCATTATAGCAGAGCCCATGTGGCTCTAAGTAGCTTGAGTAGCCCTTAGCAGAAGGACAATACTGGAGGAACAACAATATACCCAATCCTAAATTCTATTAGGGAGCCATGTTGACAAAACTAGCATGGTGCTGTCTCAAATATAGACATACAGACTAATGGAATAGGATAGAGGACCCAGAAATAAACTCAGTTGCAGTCACCTAATTGTCCAACAAAGCTATTTGGAGTGAGTTGTTTGAATGAGCAATGTCCTCCATAGGTTTGTGTATTTTAACACTTGGTGCCCAGTTAGTGGCACTTTTTGCAAAGGTTACAGGGAGGTGCAGCCTTGCTTGAGGAAATACTACACTAGGGATGGGTTTGGGAGCTGAGAGTTCCTCTTACAGTTTAACAACAGTGTTTGTAGTTAAGATGTATCTTCCAAGTTCCTGTTCCAGCTGTCTACTGTCATGCCTGTCCCACCATGCTAGGCTAACCCTCTGGAACCATAAGTTCCAAGTAAACTCTTCCTTTTATAAGTGGCCTTGCTCAGGATGTTTGACCACACTAAGAGAAGACTAATAGAACACTCTTAAAAGCATGTATTGGAAAAAAGACAGACTTTAGGAAACGATGCTGAGAAAATGTATAGCAGATGAAACTAGAGTCCTCTCTCTTACTCTCCACAAAAATCAAATCAAAATGGACCAAAAACCTTAATGTAATACCCTAAATGTAAGTTGCTAGAAAAATATAGGTAAAACACTTACTTCAAGATGTGCTTTGCACTTCAGGGATTTTCTGAACGGGACTTCAAAAGCAAAGGAAATAGTCCTAAGAATTAACAAGGTTATAAGAAATGAAGAAGCTTCTGAACAATGAAGGAAACAGTTATCAAAGTGGAGACTCGGACTAAAGATTGGGGAAGTCTCTGACAACTATGTCTTGGGCAAGGGGTTAATGCCCAGGGTTTGCAAGTAACTATGAAAATAAAATCCAGAGAAAAATCAAATCATCCAATCAGTGCCTGAGGTAGATACGAACGAAGGCTCTCAGAAGAAGATATAAAATGGCCAAAAACACTTGAAAAAGGATCAACATTCATAGCCAGAAGGGACACACAAATAAGACTGCTTTTGTATTCCATTTCACCCTAGTCCAAAGAATATCATAAAAAATCATAACAAATGCTGGCAAGAAGGCAGGGAGAATAGAACCTTAGTCACTATTGCTGGAAAAGTGAACTGGTGCAGCTGCTGTAGAGATGAGTATAGACCAGTGGGTCTCAACATCCCTAATGCTGTGACCCTTTAATACAGTTCCTTATGTTGAGGTGACCCCCAACCATACAATTACTATATTGCTACTTTATAACTGGAATTTCCCGACTGTTATGAATTGTAATGTAAATATCTGATATACAGGAGATGATATGCAACTCCAAAATGGTTAGAGCCCACAGGTTAAGAACTGTTGGTATACCCTGAGTAGTCATAGACCTTGTAAACAGGTAGCCTTGGCAGATAATACCAACTTAGATAAGGACAAGTGAGTCATAGGCAGAGTCATAGAGACCTGTCCCCTGAACCTTCACCCAGCCGATACCCGGTTCTGATGATATCTGTATTCTCCCTGATCACCCATGCTCTAGTGTCATCCCCTTCCCCACATCCTGCCTTTTTGTGTTTATAACCCCTGTGTGAATAAGTAAAAATTACGATTTGATTTTAAAAAATAAATAATAAGAATAAAATAAAAATAAAAGAACTGTTGGTATAAAGTTTCCTCAAGAAACTGAAATTGTTACTGCAACATAACCCAGCTATATCACTCTGGGGATATACACATCGGACTCTAACTCAACATGCCAGAGACACTCACACATCTAGGTTTATAGCTGTACCATTCGTCAATGATGTGACACAAAACTAGCTTAGATGTCCATTAATAGAAGACTAGAGCAAAGAGACATGACAATATGCATGAAATTTTGCGCCACTATATGAAACAGCCAAAAAATCCAATTTATAGAGAAATGTTGTAAGTGGAAATTGTGTTTAAAAAAATAAGCCAAACACACACATATACAAACATGTAAAGCAGGTATAGTGCCTTTTGCTAGTCTTGAAAGCCATAGAGTAAGTATTTTAGGTCGTATACAACTTTATACACATAGGTATCATACACACGCAGAATTTGAATACACACACACACCTATGAATGTGCATATATAAGGCACTGTTTTGTTTTAAAAGCATTTAATTTTTGATTCAGTTATATTTTTAATACAATAACCTAAACAAAATGATATTTATGCTCATTAAGTGCATGAAACAATTTCTGTAGGTTCTTTTATGAAACAATGGGTTTCACCGTCTTCATACATATGTGCCGTTAGAATGTTGTCTTTTGTCCCCCCATTACCACACCCTACCCTGTGTTTTCCCCACCTGGTTCCTTTCCTCCCCCTGCTTAGTCTCTGCTTTCCTCGTGTTTTATTATCTGTCTTCTTGGCATCTCTGTAAGGTTTCTTCCTCCTCTCATGGTTTCTTTTGTAGTTTCATGATGTACAAGCACACATATAAATGCCACACACACATACATACACACACACATTGTTTTAATATTCTCTTTCTTTCTTTCTTTCTTTCTTTCTTTCTTTCTTTCTTTCTTTCTCCTTCCTTCCTTCCTTCTTTCTGTTTTGCTTTTTGGTTTTTAAAATAGGCTTTCTCTTTGTAGCCTTGGCTGTCCTAAAACTCACTCTGTAGAGCAAGCTGGCCTAGAACTCAGAGATTCACTGGCCTCTGCCTCCTGAGTTTAGGAATTAAAGGTGTGCACCACTACTGCTACATGCTTTAAAGGATTTCAAATGGTGATGGATCACTATGCCCTTGAATTTCACAATAGACACTTAGCTGTGATATCAAAACCAGGAACAACGAAGCTAAGAACAGTAAGCAAGAAAGAGAAAAAAGCTGCCTATTGGCTGAGAAAATTATTTGCAAAATATAAGTCTCATAAATGCTTAGTATGCACAGTATTTTAGTTCCTGTTAAAAGGGGAAAATAAATACAACAGACACGTCATCAAAGATTGTCATGTGAATGATCCATGAAACACATAAGAAAATGATTAACATCATTAGTCACTAGGGAAATACAAATCCAAACCACAATGAGGTATGGCTTCACACCCACTGGGAGGAATATAATAATTTTATTTTGAAAATGAAGAAAAGAACAAGTGTTGGTCAGGATGTGGGAAAGTTGGAATTCCTGTGCACTGCTATTAGGAGTGTAAGATGGTTCGCCACTACAGAAAATAGTTTGGACGTTTCTCAAAAAGTTGAACAGAAAGTTACCATCATAACCCCGCTATTCTACACTTTAGACTCCATCCAGGAGGGTTGGGTGAATGTAGGTATGTGAACAAGCACAGACTCCCACCTCCATGACAACTCCAAAGTGGAAGCACTCCAAATACCCATTAACAGATAAAAGGATAAACAAAGTAAAGCATATCTGTACGAATGGTCGTTCCTCAGCCATAAATAGAAATAGAGAGCTGATAGGTGTCACAGCTGGATGAACTTCAAAATGTGACAAAGACAGACAGAAAATGCCCCTGATTGTGTGCTTCTGTTCAGATGAAATGTGTAGATAGGGAAATCCACAGAGAACAGATGGAGATCCACTGTCACCAGAGCTAGGCAGGGGAAAGAGGCGAGGGCACTTAACAGGTCAAACATTTTATTTGTAGTGATGAGATCTGTTTGAGGGCTGCAGTTAAGTAATGCTGTAGGTATGTCAAATGCCACTGCAGATCCGTGGTAGAATGGTTAGCTTTGTTACAAGGCATTCACCCAAATGTATTACTTTCAAATACATATCTGTCTGCTCCAACAATATTCAAAGCACAACCATCGAAGAGTTGTTCGCTATCTACATATTTTGTTTTTAAACACACAGTGGCAGGCTGGAGTGATGGTTCAGTGGTTAAGAGCACTTGCTGCTCTTCCAGAGGACCTGTGTTCAGTTCCCAGTGCCCATGCTGAGCACAACTGCCTGTAACTCCAGCTCCAAGGGACTGAACACCTTCTTCTGGCTTCCACGGGTACCTGCACTCAGGCATGTACACACAAACACACATAAATAAAAATAAAATAAATCTTTAAAAGCATAATAGTGATCCTATGTATTTTCAATAGACAAGTAAGTACACTAACCAATTAATAACTACTAAGTTTATCTTGGAAAAACATGTTTTTGTAAGAGATACAGAGATGAAGCCACATAAATATTTAAACAGCAGAGTAGATTCATCACTAGTGACATCGCTGCTTTTTATAAAACTATGACAGAGTGATGTTAAAAATTAAAACCATCCATAAAATGGCCAAGATAGCATGTAATACTATGACATAATGGCACTCTTGTTCCAAAATATGTTACTTGGTACTCTAAGTTTTGCTGCTTCTAGTCTCTGTCTCTACTGAAGAATGTTTCCTCTTCAAATTAAAACTAGCTAAACTCTATTTAAGGAACTCAGGCAACAACATGTATTTCAACTCTGAGGCTCCAGTCAGCTGAAAAAATAAAGTTGAAAAAAGTAGTAATAAATTTTTCTATTGCCAAATCATAACGTGGTTATAATTTTGAGTCTGTTTATATTCTTAGGATACTATCCTTCTTAATATATCTTTTCAGGTTTCAAAATGTATACGACATTTGCTTGATGAAAAGAGGGCTATTTAACAGTTGACAAAATTTGATCTAGTTGAGCATATCTGGTGACACTGTGACCTGTTAAACGAAAAAGTCTCTAAGTATCAAAAAGGAGCTGTCCTATGAGGAGTTGGTGGTCAAGGTGAGGGATGCTTAGAAAGCTACAGGGCAGACCACGAGGCACACTAAAAGGCAACAACAGAAGGGAGTAGAGCCTTGCCCAGGAACTATGGTCACTGGGCATACAGGATGAAAACAGGATGAATCATCTTTCAACCTAGATTACTACTTAAGACACAAGGGAGAAGACCTGATTTCTCCCTTCTTCCTGGCCTCTAGTCTCTCACCTAGCTAGATGCTAGTTGACACAGAAACCAGGGAAACAGACTCCAAGTTCCCAGTCTCCTGCAACATAAAAGCAAGCGGGAAAGAGGGGGCATCGCAAAGGAGGGTATGAGGGTTAAGGCTCTACACAGAGGGCACAGCTGGGCATCATGGGATGGCTACAGTACCATTTGAATTACACACAAAATAATCCCTTCATACTTACTGTCCTCAAGGATCTGACTATCTAATCCGGGCAACAAGACGTGTCAAAATTGGCCTGTTAGAGTCTAATTAATTTACTTATAAATATTACCACAGATAATAAACAGCAGCACCTTACAGAGCATTTCATGGTTTTTTGTTTGTTTGTTTGTTTTTGAGTTGAAGGCATTAAATCTTGGAAAGAGTCCACAAACTTGGAACTGCGTGCTCCTTGATGCTCCTTGATGCTCCTTGATGCTCCTTGATGCTCCCTGATGCTCCCTGATGCTCCCTGATGCTCCCTGATGCTCCTTGATGCTCCTCTCTCCATCAGAGCCCAATTCACACCATCATGCAATCCTTCCAACATTTCTAACAATTTCTCAAATTCACCCACCTTTTTTCCCACTGAATAGCTAATCTGAGGCTAACTAATCTCTCGCTTGAACTACTACCTGTGCCTACAAATCATATAGCAGTGGTCATCCATAATTCTCCAACTGATGTTCTGGTACTGCCTTATTAAAACTGCCTACAATTTTTCCTGTTGCTCTCAAGTTAATGACAAGCTGGAATGAAAAAGATCCAGCAGCCAAACAAATAGCTCCCAGAATGGGAGAAAATCTTTCCCAGCTGTACTTCAGACAGGGGTCAGTATACAGAATTTACAGAGAACTGCAAAAATTAAACACTCTGGAAGGGAACTGCCAGTCAACAAACAGACAGTTCTCAAAAGAAGAAACTCAAGCAGTCAATACTGCTGTAAAAATTGGTCAGCATCCCTAGTCACCAGGGAAATGCAAATCAAAACAACTTCAGATACCACCTCACTCCAGACAGAATGTCTGCTCTAAAAGAATCTGATAATAAAAGTTGGAGAGGCTATGGGGAAGAGGAACTCTTGTCCATTGCTGGTGGGAGTGCAAATTATGTAGGTCAATTTAGAGGTTCCTCAAAAATTAAAAATAGAGCTTCCATCTGACCCAGCTATTTGACTCCTGGGCATATACCCAAATAACTACCCCCCACATCCGAGAGAAATTTGTATATTCATGTTTGATTACAGCAAGGCAAGGAAACCAACCTATCTGTCCATCAACAGAAGAAAAGATCATGAAAGCACTGGAAAAAAACAAAATGGAATATTATTCAGCTATAAAGAAAAATGCAATAATGAAAATTTCAGGAAAAGTGGATAGGTTGGAAAATAGAATGATACTAATCAAAGTGTATAAACTCAGGAAGGGAAAAAACAAACTGGTGTCCTAGGATATTCTTATCCTACCCTATAATATGTATAACAGGTACAAGTGTTGGTGCAGAATCAAATTTAGAAAGGAGACCAAGAGCGAATACTATTAGGTGATGAGGACAGAAGGAGGAAATTTTGATAAAAGATCATGAAAAATGTTACAAAGCTAATTATTATCTAGTTTTAATTCTGTTAAATCCATCCCATCATGGTAGATGAGTCTATTCAACTTCCTATGTATTGATGTAGAAAAAATATGGAATTGTGGGTGAAAGGGTAAAACCCTAATTGAAGCTCCATTGGTTCCAAATGGTCAATCCAACAGTATAGAAGTACATAGAGCTTGGAAGTAGCCAAATGATGTCTTTAAATCAGCTGTGTGATGTTTTCATCTAACTAAATTAGAATAAAATGAGCTTATGAAGGAAAATCAAGACTCATAGGCTCAAGTAGCCATTGTCAAACACTATTGTTAAGTATTAAGAGAAAGCTCACACTATGGTCTTCCATGCCTTCAAGGTCATGATTTCTCCTTACTCGGTATCGAGGATATTATCACAACAAATCCTCATATCACTCTACAGAGTACAAATTTTATTTCCATTTTTCTACACAAGAGAAAGATGTTTACAGAGAGTCAATCATGTCGCTGGTAGAACTGAATGCAGAGATCCCAGCTCTGGAGATGGATGTATCTAGGATTCAAATCCCATCTTACGGTATATCAAGGACATGGCTTGGGTGATCCAATTTCCCATACAACATAGGGACAATGAGGAAACCCTTTGTGAGGGTTCAGAGAAGCCAGACATTTGCAGCATCAGGCACTAGTATCTGTCCTCAGCGAGCAGGTGCTACTTTTATCATCACCGTCCACATTATCCTGTGCAGCTGTGTAGCATAGATCATCACCTGCTACATAGTATGTTTTCAAAGTGATAGCTATTAATCTCATAGTTAAGTATCAGAAATGACCTTTGCACTTTTATCTTCTTGTTCATAAAGCCCAAGTTACCCTTGTCCTATCTATAGGCAACATTTCCTTGGTAAACAAACCCTTCTGCGTCCACTAAGATGTAACCTGCTTTCTCCTCTCCTGAACTCTTATAGTCCTTGGAATGCTGCCTCTCTCCCACCACCACCTCCCTCAGGCTCAGGGGAGAATAATATCCCGTCCTTCCTCTAAGAGACGTAAAGCAGCTTAAATAATTAGCTATTGTAAGGTGCTTTGAAAAGAGAACGCAAAAGAAACCCATAAGCACCGAGAGAGAACTAATTCATGAAATCACTGGTGGGCTCAACAATTACATGTGTCGTATTTATTCAGCTGTGGGAATGGTATGGGACGTTGAAGTTTGGAGTGTGGTCCAAATCTCTCAAGACCAAGGATTTCCTGCAACTCTAGATCAGCTGTGTTCTCTAAGGCGAAGACTATAAAGTTCCAACCTCTTAGACACAGTGTCAGGAACACTTGCATTTATTAATTCTTTTTATACTTCTTTGCTCTCAGACCTCACCTGCATCGTATCCTTCCTTTGGAACACAAATGATAGAGAAACAGCACACAAGATTCCCGTTAGCTGAGCTGTGTTGGACTTCTGTCCATTTCCCAGCTGGTTATTTAATTTCTTTTCCCCTTAAGAGAATGATGATGCTAATAATTTAGGTTGTGGCAATGAACTAATGAGACAATAATGCTTATGCATTTCTCCACAGGAAGCTTGAGGGTATCTTATTCCACGCTAGATTTACATTATGCATTAGAAAGTGTAAAGATTCCCTGGTTAGAACTGACACGCAAATCCATGAGTGCTATTAAATGACTCGGCCTTTCCCCTCTGAACGTGCTCTCCAGCCACAGCAGCAGCAGCCAGGAGCTTGCTGAGTACACAGAATCACAGAGCTACTAAATCCAAACCTTCATGTCCCACAACAAGGTCCCAGGGCATTAATATTGAGTGAGTGAGGCTTAAGGCAGTGCTTTGGAAAGTATGGGTGTTTGCAGAATGGTTAGAATGCCAACATTATCTAGATGGATGGGCCTGGTGGGTAGTGAAGGGCAGCTGGTGTCAAATATTAGGCATTCAATTTAAGGAGAGGGATTTGCACAAATACACAGAGATGAGCCTCACAAGGCATCTTCAAAACACAAAGCAACTCAGCATTTCTTAATTAATAAGATATGTGAATAGTCAGCTGCCCTGGCTGTTCAAACCCAGTTCCTAAGTATGACCAGAGACCTACTCCTGTTGGTCCCTACAGTAGCGTCAGTGGGTCTTGTACTTAGGCTTTAATTCCAACTGCTTCATATGAGTTTCTGGTGTGCTTCCTGGCAGGGAATTCCAAATAGACAAAGGCAGACGTAATCCCACATAATCTCTTTCCAAAAAAATGGTGGAAAGAGAAAATAAAATCCTTTGAGATTACCTTTTCCTTCATAGCATATAAAATATTATCAAGACTGCTGAGGTTGTATAAGATACTATCCTTTATAGCATTTTCTCAGTTGGATTTAACTTGTTTTAGTCTCTTAGTTCTTTATTGGCTTTTTAAAAATAATTTATTTTTATTTTATGTACATGGGTGTTTGACTGCATGTATATCTGTGTGGGAGTGTCAGATTCCCTGGAATAGGAGTTACAGATACTTCTGAGCTGCTGTATGGATCCTGGGAATTGAACTCAGGTCCTCTGGAAGAACAGTCAGTGCTTTTAACCACTGAGATAGCTCTACACCCCAATGTTGTTGTTGTTTTCTTTTGTTGATGATTTTGATGATTTTTTGTGACGATTTCACTCTTTTCTATGCATTTTTGCCAGAACTGTGTATTTGTTGAATGTATTTCCAATTGCCCAACCTCCTCAGGTATGGCTGATAGAGCTTTAGGGTCTGCACTTGCCTACCTATCTCCCAATCCCTGCTGCCTATTCTTAGCCTGCTAGTGGAAGTAGCTTCCCTTGCTAGAGAATACCCCTGTTCTGTTTTTGTTATATTCTTTCCTCTGCCCAGAGCTCCCTTATCCTCAGGAAAACTGCCTTTCTTCAGAGCAGAAACACTGGTTGTAGCTACCACCTATTTTGGACCTACAAATATTCATCAGCTTTTGCTAACTATCTTCTCATCACCCAGAGTTCTCTCTCATGCAGCTAACTCCTTGTCTCAGACTCAGCTATCTAAGGAACTCAATCTGTGACACAATTTGCAAAATGTCTTCACATTGATAATCTGATTTCACTTTAGATTGTCTGGGATTGTCTGTACTAGTCATACCCAAATCTCTTTTTTCAATAGTAATTCATTATTAAATCATTTTAACAATTAATTTAATAGCTATGTACTGAACAGCAACTATATCCCAGGCTCCTGGCTCTGGGATTTGGTCCTTACCTTTCCTACTCACAGGCTTTTAGACTTCTTTGATCCTTCCAGTCATCCTATCCAGCCTTTGCTGCAAGCCAGACAACCCAGGGGAGCTCTCTTGACCATGGCCAGCCGCTGCTTACACACTACTGTAAAGGGGAGACCACATCTCACAAGGATGTACTTTAGAATATACTTTATTGTGTGTGTGAGTGTGTGTGTGTATACATGTGTGTTTGTGTGTAGCAGCCAGAAGTTGACATCAAAGGTCTTCCTCTATCACTCTCAACCTCACTTTCTGAGGCAGGGTCTCCAAATGAACCTAGAGAACACTGCTTTGGCAAGATGGGCTTGGCCAGCAAACCCTCAGAATCCTACTGTCTCCACCTCCCTCGCACTAGGATTAGAACCTTGTAAGTGGGTGCCAGAGATCTGAACTTGGGCCTTTCTACTTGCACAGTGAGCACTTCACCAACTGGGCCATTTGCCCAGCTCAACATCATAATATTGAGCAGAGTTCTTCCTCTGTGTCTACTTCCTAGCTCTCTGCTTCTATCCTCTGTTCTTTTTCAGTGTCACCTCCCATTTCCCCTTAAAGTTTATAGTGGAGGAAGCTCAAGGATCATTTCCTACAACTCCACCATTGAGGAAATAATTTTAGTGATTTGTCAATGACAAACTCAAAGCTCTGAAAAATGTCTTCCATGAAAGTCTTCCAGATGCTAGGCCTGTACTCTTTCTAGAAATGCATCTGGCTTCTTGTTGACCCTGATTGAAATGTCCACCCCAGTGGCTAGCCACTTCTATACATCTCTCCCTGTGTGTATCTCTGTTCTGCCTATTGATTTAACTAACAATTCTTGCTTTGCCAAGATTTTAGACAACGAATGATTAAGAGCTTTAATATATCTCATTAAATCATCAGTTGTTTCTATCCAGTTGTTAAATTATTCAATTATTTTGGTAGTTAATATTTTTTTAAATGTTTGTTTCCAAGGAAGATGAATGAACCATTTGACTAGTTAACATTCAACATATGCCCTGTGTTAAGCAATATAAGGCATTGGGGTGGGATAAGATATTGTAAAATTGATGAAAACACAGTCTCTGTTCTACAGAAGCTCCCAGAAATCTATTTGAGAGGAGATATAAATGACCCAGGGGTTAGACATGTGAACTCAGTGTCAGGACGTCCTGGGAGAGAATTATACCTCTCCCACTTAATAATTATCAATTCTGGGCAAGGTTTTTACCTTCATTTTTATCTCATTATTGGTAAAATAAGGTCACATGATATGGTGTTAGTGTCAGTGTATTTTAGTGATGATTAATGGCTCAAAGAGTTATAGCTATTATTATATTTATTAATCACAATGTTAATTTAGCAAATGGTCATTGTGTTTACTCCAGAAGTACTTTATAATATATGAATAACATGGATATGAGCCCTCCGGTTCCAAATCCATGACAGCCCAGCCAGTGAAGGGGGTGATAAAGAGCAGTTCCAAATGCCAGCACCATTAGGGTCAGCATTGGCTAGAGGGACATTCTTGGCCAAATCTTTCTAGAAGGCAGCTCTGATCTGTAGACTAAGCAAGTTAACTAAACTCTAAGAGACAATGTCTACCCCAGTAGACCCTCCGATCCTGGTTCCTCTCAGATGTTGATCGCTAGCAAGCATGTCACACCTCAAACTCTATTTCCACATCTGCCTCCAGAGAACTCAGCCTGTGATAGTTTTGCAGCCAAGTCTAAATTATTCCTTCTATTCTCTGGGTTCATTTCATATGGGGCTATGGTTGTTTTGATCTATGAAATGAGACAGTTACCAGTCTTTCTCTCTTAGAACTGCTGTGAAGATTTAAAAGAAAAAAGCTAATTCATATTCAGCCCGTAGAAGAGAGCACGCATTTGGGAGATGGCAATGGTTAGCCTGACCATACCCTGTGCTACATGGGGAAAACAGAGAAGGATATGTGTGATTCTCACCTTCTGATAAACACTGGGACAGATGTGAGTCAAGGAGAAAGAGATACATGTCTGTGGAGAGAGTTGCTAGCTAAGAATTTCTGATGCAGCTACAAAATCTATGAGATTTAAGTCAGGCCATGTGAGAGCTAAACTTGGTTGTCAACTTGACTGTATTTAGAACCAACTAAAACCCAAAGCATCTGGACATGCCTGTGAGGGATTTTCTTGAGGTGGGAAGACCACCCTACATCTGGATCATATATTCAGGTGGCAGCCCACATAGAATAATATGAAAGAAGGAATTGTTTGCTTTTTACGTGCTTGACCTCACTCTCTCTGGCAAGATCATCTATCCTGTTGTTGAGACATTCCTTTGCTGGTATTAGAACCCACTCCTTAAAGATTTCAGTACAGACTGAAGACCAACTGGGACATCCAGCCTCATGCACTGAACAACAACTGGATTCTTGGCCTTTCCTCTGATAGACAGTCATTGTTGGACCAGCTGGACTGCAGCCTGTAAGCCAACCTAATAAATTATATATACATATATGTGTCCAACCTTCCTCATCTTCTACCCTGACCAATGATAAACAGTAACAGTAATTCACAGTGCCATCCAGGAAGTGCATCAAGGAGTCTTTCACTAGCTTTTATATTCACTGAAAGAAGTTCTCCAACAGCTCAACAGTTGAATCCACTCTATAGCCTGGTAAAGCTCTACCAAGCTTTCCTCACACCGAGCCAAATAAACTGTGCTAAGCCAATCACATTTCTGATTTTCACACAGGAAGCTCAACAATCATTTTGCCTGAACTAATTCCAAGGATTTCTCTGCATCTTGAAAAATCGCAGGAATTTTTCCCACTCACACCTTTTTTCCAACTGGGACAGTTAAAAAGCAGAATATGTCAGTATTAATCCTGAGAGACTTTTCTCATAAATTTCATTTATAATATAAGTAAAGAGACAAGGTTTGATACTTGTGTGCTTTTAATCCACTCAAAGACAGTGAGTGACTGTTACTTCTGACTGCCACCCACTTGACTTATGTATTTTAATAAAAAACAGGCAACGTGTGCATATTCTCCTAATGTTCAGAGGATATCGTGGGAACTGTAAATTACATTAAATGTTAACTTCCTTAGGATTGAAACTGTTGCATAAAAACAAATGACATATTCAACTTTGGAGGGTTATTTTGGTTTAAAAACTTGAATGGGGAACAGAAAAGAAGGAAGGGAGAAAATATATTTGTTCTATCACATGCCATTCACAAAGTAAGGAAATTATTTTACTTATTCTAATAAAATGTGTTGTGTACATATTGATTTTTCTCATTCACTCTGCTAAATTTAGGAACATAATTTATTGGGGGAGAAAATGTATAATGTCCCAATTGAATTTGCCTTCGATTATTAAAATATTAAACCATAATCTACTTAACTTTAAACATCTTTTGAAATACTAAGTAAGCTAAAATTTGCAGGGAAAAAAAGTGTAGCATTGACTGAATACAAATTCAAATATGAAAAATTTTTTTTAAAAAGTGTTCATTCTACCACACAACAACTTTCATAAACTGGGAAAATTATGATTCCCCACTTTGCATGGAAGAAATAATGAGGGTCATAGACTACAGAATATGACAGAGAAGCAATATTCAATTAACTATGGCTAAATGAATGACAAGTGCACTTGTATGGTCACCGTATTTAATGTAAAGAGTTCAAACTGGCTGCTCAAATACCCATTTCAAATTGTAGGACTGTCACCCTGACCTGAGTGACCTTGAGCGTGTTTTAGGTTTCCAACACCTTGACCATAAAATGGTAGATATAATAGCACCGAGTGTCATGTGGGCATCACCGTCAGTTCTGGGGAAATCAGCATCTCTTTGCTTATAAAGCTGACTAAAGGTCTGTGCAGCTGCATCCTCTTTGCTTTCTCCGTGACATCCAAGTACTAACTGGAATTCCTTTTGTGAAGGACCTACTGACATGATATGGGATACATGTGCTACAAAACACCATTTCAGAAACATGCCCTCAACAGGAGCAACCCATGTGTGGAAAACGCTTTTAATCCACCCAAACTCTTGTCTAAATCCCAATTTACAATTCTCTGTCATATGATCATATGTAACATGGGACTTACAGACAGTAAAGGTGTACTGTAGTCAACTGGTGAGAGGGCAGTGAGCGTGAGACCCGGACCCCTAGCCACATCTGTACAACCATGGGAAATTTCTGTTTCCAGCAGAGACTACAGTAGAGACTGTTGTGAATTGGCCTGGAACTCACTGAGGCATTTGTTAACTTACAAAGGCCCACCATATCATACATGTTCTTTTTGTGGCCAAATAAACTAAGGAACAAAGGCCTGAGAGGTCTGCTCTCTCAGGAATTCACATTCTAGTGTGAAGAAAGACGTAAAAATGTCCCATAGAACCTCCTGGCTCTATTCTCAGAGTGGTAGATTTAACAAAGTAAAAAAAAAAAAACAACAACAAAAAAAAAAAAAAAACAAGTGGAGATAACAAGCATCTCTCAGAAGAGAAGTCTGGGAGGAAAGGAGGTATCTACCGTGGGTGAGGCCTTCGGAGGAGTGAAGCAGACACCTGGGCACTGGCCAGGATGACACACAGCCTTAGAGATGGGACAGAATATGAAGCTGGGTGAAATTTCCAGAGTGTGGCGTCGTGCTGGTGAGTGGGCACAGAAGGAGGTCTTTGGTAGCTCCTATGGCCTGAGATCTGTCCTTCTTGTCATTCATTTCGTAAGAATTCATTAGCATTCATAAGCATTTCATAAGCATTCATTAGCATTTGCTGGGGCTTCAGTAATGTGGAATAAAACACAGAGTCATTTCTAAGAACCTTGTCCCAAAACCTCTACTCCTCTTTTTTCAGAGAGAGAGAGAGAGAGAGAGAGAAAGAGAGAGAGAGAGAGAGAGAGAGAGAGAGAGAATTGTCAGTCATTTTTTGCTGTTGACTTAACGAGAACAGTAGACAACAGTAACTGTCCTGCATGTAAGAAAGTTGCTGCAAGTTAGAGCCTCTGTGGCCTGATAAAACTGTCCACTAGCCTTTAAAATCACCTGCCTCTGGCTCCAGGCAGTTCTCACAGTTCGGAACTCCCCCACAGCTGCCAGCTCCTTTCCAGGTCCTTTACAGAGTAGTAATTGCCTTTCAATTGGTTTCTGTTTTCTTGTTCATGACTGTGGAAGCATCCCAACTCCATCTAGAGCACCCGCTGGGTACCACAGTGTTCCAGCTCCTTCCCAGAAAGACAGCGACTCTCTCCCTACCTAGCTCAGGTACAACTTCTCCCTGGACAGCCTACCTCTGATATGTAAAGAAATGCCAGTTACCTTGAGACAAAGGACCTTCAGTTTTCTCATAAGAGTCTGCTCTGGGGAAGCAGAAGATGAAACATCAGCAAAACACCAAGCTTGGAAATTAGAGAGACTTGATTGGTTCTTCACCCTTACCTTTCTGATGCTCTATTGATTGTGCCAATGAAATGGAGAGAGGAGAATCTACCTATCAGGGTAGATAGTATGGGGAATGTACCTGATACCTATCATGTGACCAAATAGCTATTCTAGGTGGCCTCTTGACTTCAGCCCTGTAGTGTAAACTTTCTAATCGTGTGGTCTCAAGTCATCAAAGGCAACTAAGGACAAAACTCCCCTTAAAAGAAAGCTTAATGATGGGCCTTTTTGACAGTGTCTTCCTCCTAGTCAATCACTCGTATTCCTGCAAGCCGATGTTACACTTCTCTGTGGATCAAAGTGCCAATGGTGTTTACCTGTGGAAAAATCACACATTCAGCTCCCACTTCACTAATGAATTCAGATTTTGTAGGGGAGTCGCTCATTTGAAAGGTCCATTTCTCACAAATAGCCACGAGTCCAAGGCTGGTAATTTAAACTCTTTGACTGTCCATTTCTCCAGTGTAATAGTTAGGTATGTCATGGAAATATCATGAAGAATAAATGGGACACATGGACATACAGACTGTGTATATCTTTCTTCAATGTTATTTCCCTAGTAATTAAAAATGCCTACCATCAGTTGGAGCATGTTTAGGAAAAACAAAACAAAAAGGCGAGAGAGAGAGAGAGAGAGAGAGAGAGAGAGAGAGAGAGAGAGAGAGA
>NW_021604579.1:13385265-13409819 GCF_004785775.1 Grammomys surdaster
AGAGAGAGAGAGAGAGAGAGAGAGAGAGAGAGAGAGAGAGAGAGAGAAACAAACATAAAACTAAAATAAAGAAACATTCATTATGAATTTTATTACTTCAACTACTGTAAACTGTGTAGGAATCTGAGCTGCAAAGCTACTCATTAAACTGTCTGCTCTTTCCTGTTTAAACAAGGCCCCTCTTGGGCCGAGCAGCCTGAGCCTTCGTGGGTCTGCATCCAGGAAGGAAGACGTTTCTACGGTAACCGAGGAGGCCTTCTCCAGAGGGTCTCTGGGAGAGGCCAGGATCTGGTGCAAGTGACAAACTCCAGCTCCCTTGATAATGAACAGAGAGGTAGCAGCCACGATGGCCGGCCTTGAGTAGAATGAGGGCATTCAGGCGTGAAATCTCTTTCAATCGCTCGTTTGTTCTTCTCTGTGGAGAATTCACTTTGTGCCACTCTTGAAAAATGGCTGACGGAGACTCAGTGGTGTGTAAATAATAAATGTTCCAGAAGGAAATGTGTGTGTGTGTGCGTGTGTGTGTTTATGTGTGTGTGTGTGTGTATGTACATGTGTTTGTGTGTGTGTGCGTGTGTGCGTGTATGTGTGTGTGTGTGTGTGTGAGAGAGAGAGAGAGAGAGAGAGAGAGAGAGAGAAAGGAGAGAAGGGGGAATTTGGGAAGAGAGGAGTTGTTGACATCCCATCTGTGATTTGGTTCAAATTTGGATGAGGCCTGATGTGGTGGGAGAGTAGCTCAGTACCTTCTTTTCACCATCTTCAAAGTGGGATATGAGGGACGAAGTCATAGAGGAAGGTGTTTGGTACCAAAACAAAACCTATGCTCCTGGTGAGCAAGGTTTGAATTGTGTGACTGTGATGCTTGCAAAAGAAGGATGTGTGGACAAGAGGAATCAGAGATATAAAAGAGACCAAGAGTCTGAAAGACGAGATGGAGCCTTAGCCAAGACTAAGAAGTGAGTAAATGTTGCTGTTTCTTTAAAACTGTGCTATGATGGATATCTTACTGCATTATTCACTACATCTTCACGTGCAGCTTCTTAGGTGGGTGCCGGTACTAATCACTGAAGGGTAGATCGAGAAACAGGCTTAGAGAAGTGACTTTTCCACTCAGCTACTAGATAGTCCGGTCAGGATCCAAACCCTGATCAATTTGACTCCTTGGGTGATATCTTTATTAATGACTAGTATGCTGCCTTCCACAGAAAAGGAAGAGTGTAGCATATGAAGAGCTGTGGACATGTTCTGGGTTGGTACCCTGGAGGGGGGATGGCATGTTGCCTGCTGCCTCCGTCTGACATTTGTCAGCTTATAGTGAGCCTACTAGTCTTCCCAAGCTTTATTCATGACCAAAGAAACTTTGTCATTGCTTCTGAATGCTAAGGACTCGGCTCTGATTTGGTTGGATCAATATGAAATTTTCCCTGTGATCAAATCCTGCATATCATCAACCTCTGGAAACCTAGAGCTGTTAAGTTGTAAATGTACTAGTCTCTTAACAGCCCATAGGTTTCTAGGTTCGCTGCTCGTTCAGAGTGTCCCTCATTTTAAACATGCAAAACATAAAGAATTTCTGTCTCAGCTTTTTCCATGAGGGCATTCTGACCTTCCATGTTTAGAGTCAAAGTGGTCCCCATTTAATAAACAGTCTTCCATGGAAAAACCTATGGTTGAAGCTGATGGCATAATTACCTACTCATGGAGGCTACATTAGTGGAAGCCAAATAGAAAGAAAAGTGAAGGTCATCCAGAGGTCAAGGCCAAATTCACATGTGAGTAGGAACTCTCTAGACATTGAGAGAGCAGTATCAAGTGCTCACTCAGGAAAGAGTAAGGTTGGTAGGGAAAAGTTCCTTCCGTGTAGTAGGTTGTATGTATTCTGAAGATTCCTTTGTTCTAGAAGTCAGTCAGTGGTTATGTTTAAGTGACAAGTCTCTACCAGGTACTGATGCTAAAAAGGAAGAAAAGAAAAATGCTCTGAGGGATCCATTAGTAGATATTAGTGGATGGGGTGCAGGGAGATGATGTCGTCATAGAAGCTACAGAAGGGATCCCAGAAGAAGTAGAAATAAGAATAAGTCAAATAGAAAAGAGTGGGTAACAGGCATGCAGGGTGTTGGGGGCCAGTAAGTTGGGGAAATAGCAACAACATAACAAGGCAAGTGAATCAAACAGGAAGCTAACACCAGTGTAGTTTTACCATGTGTTCCAGTAAGCCGCTGCCTAAGACACCAAGGGTAAGGTTAGACTGACGGAAGGAGCGTGGTGGAGGCATCTCCTGGAAGATGTGCTGTTTAAGCTGAGTACTGAAGGACTCACAAGAGTGCTGCCGGTCAACAGTACATTGAAAGAGTGTGCTGGAGAAACAGAACAATAAAAGATCCAGAGAGAAGAGAAAACTTGGCATAACTCCTTAGCAGCTCGGCAAGCATCCATGTGTCATAAACTGAAGAGGAAAGCAGGGTTGGAAATGAGGTGTGGATGTGAAGGGGGTGACATCCATGATAAATAGCAATACTACTGTGGACAGTATTCTGATGTCAAGTGCAAACATGGGGATGTTAGAGTTGGAGCTGTGGTCTAATGTGGAAACAAGATACCTCAGGTCAAACTCCATTCTACAGAGGAGGAAACTGGGGTGCTTGACAAGGAAGGAAGGTGACAAAGGCATGCATGTGATAGGCAAAGAGTGAGCATTCTTACTGTTCTTCCTGGCTTCTGGAATAATCTTGGGCCCCAATGTCCGAGGACTTTCTTGTCCCAAGAGACTACTACCCAGGAGGTTATCAAGACTAACAGACAATAGCAGGGCGTGGTGGCACCATGCCCGGAGTTCCAGGACTTAGAAGGCAAAGGCAGGTAAGTTTCTGAGTTCAAGACTAGACTGGTTTATGAGTTCCAGGCCAAACAAGGCTGCATAGAGAGACCCTGCCTCAAAATTTAAAATAGTAATAATAATAACAATAATGTTGACAGACAGTAATACCCCAGTTGCACTTGTATTCCGGGGTGTAAATGACACGAGGTGGGCTTCAAAGGTGGTAGTCAGAATTGGCCATGTAACCAGGGAAAGGATACATTGCACTGCAACAGAAGAAATGGGAATCCACTTGGGATTCCTTTAGCATTAGATGGGACTGAGACCTTCATTCTAGAAATGGTATCTGACCCTCAGCCAGTGCCCTTTGTTCCTCCTTCCTCCAGGAGGAAGCTTCTGCTGGCCTTTGGTTACCTGCTGTTCTAGAGCTTTACATTTCACAGTCTCTGCTCTGTCAAAGCATCACATGCCGTTGGATATAAGCAGGAGCACAGACATTTCTACTTGGGTTCTTTTCCATCTCTGCATGTTAAGGGATTATCTTCCAAACCCATGTGAATCAGACATCAGACCCTAGAGGGTATCTCCTAATGGCAGTGGCTACCGTGGTAGGAGGGTACAGCAGGCTCTGTGTGGGGAAGGTTCTACATTACTTCATGTCACTGTCACATGAGTGGGAGGTTAGAGTTACCCTCAGAATAAAAATGGGAAACTGGGAACCAGAAAAGCCAACTTGTTTGTACAAGGTTCCACTGCTCGTGAGTAGTACAATCCTGGAGCTATATTTCCCAGCTAGGAATGTCATCCCTACACTACCTACTCTCCCCAACTAAGGACAGGCTTGTGTGAACACCAAAGCCATGTCACATGTAACCCCAATTCCCCAGAATCTTCTACTGCTGTCCTGCTGTATGGCTTTGTGTAGTTAATGCCATCTGTAAACTCATGTTTTTCCATCCGTTCATTTTGTTTCCAGAAATAACAACTCTGAGACTTAGTGCTTCATGAATAAATGCCTAGGCCAAAAGCTTTGCTTGCTCTCTGACTAGCTCAGGCAACTGACTAGAAACTTAATTACCCATTTATCCTATTCTAAGTTATGCCATGTTGGTAGTTACCAAGTCCTCAGTTTCATGGGACCATCTTCTTCTGTGTCTGGGGCAAATCTCCTTCTGAGCCTGAGGCTATTCCCAGAATCTTCTTTACGGGAACTTCTATCTCCCTGTTTCCTGCCTGAGCTAATAGGCCAGCAGCATTTTATTGGCAGATGATATGTCCATCTAGTACAAGGAATTCTCCCTTCAGCCTTGAATCTCTGTGCCTCTGCCTTATTCTGTGTCAAATGGAAAAAGTAATTCCTGCTTTATCAACTTTTATGATAATGAGATTGAGACAGGTAAAATTGCTTAGGACAAAAGTCAAAGCAAAGGTGTGCTTTCATGAACCTGAAACACCATAACTCTGAAACGTCCATCTAAAACATGATCTGACCTTTGAAATAAGAATATGTTTGTGAAGAGCCAATTAGCAGACAGAGCCAAATTTAGGGAGTTTCTATTTTGTTTACAACTCTAGATTGGCAGGATTTAAGGAAGGAAACAGCAACAGTTGCTTTTTCTGACTCCAAATGTCTTGTTTTCCTGAAACAGATATAAACACTGATCCTCTGGATAAGCTGTATGCTGGCCACCTGCTTCTGCCTATTTTCCCATTTCACCCACTGTTTGATATGATGCTTCCTGCTGGATATTCTTATCCTGTGAAGTACTAATGAATAGGGAAATGAGAGCTTTCTTTTCATTTTGGCCTTTGAGTTCTGCTATGCTATAGTGTCTCTAATGGCACTCATAGGAATGAAGCCTCATGGGATAATCCCCATTCTTAGGAAATAAAAACAAGATGTTATGAGGAGCCTCTGTCAGTCCAGATCATGTCTACAGTCAAACAGCTACAAATTTGTCCAGACTAGCAACTGTAGCTTGAACTATCCAAAGCACATGTGACATTTCCCCCAACTCTCCATCCTGCATGCTTTTCTCCAGGACTGCTTCATAACCTTAGTATATGCCTTTATATCTCCAGTCTGGGCCTGTTCAATACCTTCCAACCAGGTCCTCACTTCCACACTGGTGCCAGGATGATCATTTAAAATCATAGATCGATCTGACTAAATCAGTTCAGTTCATTAACTCTCTGTGGCTCCTTACTCCCGAGAAAATAAAGTCTGACTCCCTCGCTGCTGCTCTCCATCAGTTGACTTTTACAAGTCTTCCTGGTACCATCACACGGCCATTCTATCTACTGCATCACAGCATCCAGCCTCTCCAATCATCCTCGCAATGGTACCTGCTATCAAGAGCCACCTTGGATGGAAGACTTATTCTCAGAAAAACTCCTGTGAAGTGTCTTATACAATTACTGTTGTGAGATTCAAATTGTTAAAGGAACTGGGAAGGATCACACAGGTGACAGAGCTAAGACCCAAACTCTAGTCAACCTGATTCCCAAACTTCTCCTAATTTGGTACATGGGCACTGTGAAATTCAGCTTCCCATATAGGCCATACTCCTTGAGCACTACCACTGTCTTGCCACTGCCCTTCTTGTTACTTTTAAGACTTTTTCCTGCCTTTGACAAGTAGCTTACAGCTACCTATCCCCAAAGATTGACCTACCTTGCAAAGTTTCCATGGCATCCACTGCAAGCAAAGCCCTGCACTCTCCCATCTAAGTATCTGCACAGAATAGGTGTGAGCACAGACTTTGGAACAGTGAGCCAGTGAGTTTGACAAAAGTGCAACACTGCACTGTTGTGAGAAATCAGGCTGGAAGAATGATCTGGTCCAGATTATGGTTTCTGAGTAAAAGATGCTTTAGAAGGATGATTTTGCCCCAGTGTTCTGTGTGACCATCCTCCAGAGTAAGCAACTGCTCTATCATAGAGTTCAACTGTGGCCCCGTTGCAAAAGGGTCATCCCATCTGGGTTTGCTGAGTGTTTATACATCGTCACAAAGAGTCTCACAGGATTCTCACCTGACTATCTAGCCTTTCCTACTACCTGTTATATTCAACTTTGCCTTAATTGCATGTTAAGGCCTCAGGGAAAGATTAAGTGTATAGACCTGGGAACACTAGGATAGAGCACTCTATCTGTGGGGCTATGGTGATGCCCTCATCCTATCTAGATAAAGGCTTCCCAAATGGTCTCTGTCTGAGAAGAGTGTGTGAACACACTCACATGCGCGCACGCGCGCACGCACGCACACACACACATGCACACACACATACATACACACATACATACACACACACACACACACACACACACACACACAAACACACACAACTAATCCCTTACCCGTGCTCTGTAAGGAGCACAATAAACTCCTTGGTTCCCCAGAGAGAACTTTGGCAGAATTGTGTCTGAGTTTTGTCATTAAGATCTTTATAGAAGAGGGAGACCTTGGTTATGTCTCCCTCAGGGAAGGATACCAAAAGGAGAAGAAATAGGATAATGTCAGCAGAGAGATCTGAAGAAAGCTGATCTACAGTTAGCCTTGTGGCAGACATTGATGGAGACTGAGCAGAACTCATCATCAAGAGGTAAGAGGCCAGATCTGGTGGCTGAGTCCCTGGGTCAGTGAGTGTAAAGAATCTGCCCAAGAGAGCACCAAGACTTCCTTAACTGGGTATGCAGTGAGTGCCAGGGAGTCTGGTGGTGATATAATAAGGACAGCTTCTTTCCAGAGAGTAGAGGTGCCATTACTCAAAGGCAAATGAGCAGGTTCGGTGATAAATACAAATATTAAGATTTGTTGACATGTTCAAGATTCAAGAAAGAGGTGCCAATTTGGGGACTGTCCCATCTTCATGAAAGTGAAATCAGAAGCCAGAAGGATAAGATGAGGAAAACTCTTAGGGCCAAGGCAGATAGGGTCAAGGGTCAATCCTTTGAGTTATACTTGAAGAAAAGATTCAGGGAAAGAGAGAAAAGAAAAGATATAGAAAGAAAATATTAATTAATTAAATTTATACTGTCTTATGCTGGGTGATGTTAAGAAGTTCTTTTTTCCCTCTAAGCCTTCATATTTTAACTATTAAATTCTGATGCTAATAGTGCCTTGCATAGTGCAAGGATTAGGGAGATGTTGTATCTTTGCTTAGCATTGATAGGTCCCCAGCTAGTAGCTGCCATAATGATCAGCACTGATATTTTTGTCACTGAAGGAGGCCCAGGGTGACAGGCCTCTGATGACTAGCCCCAAGCCATCTGCTGGGGTTACCAGCCACCTCTATTTCAGCAAAGATAAAAGAAAAACAAAAGGGTCAAACGTCTGTCATCAGCATCTACAATGTGACTTCAAAAGCTCTGAAGTGTCTATCTCGCACAGGACAAGACTAAGCCGTTTTAAACCAGTATCAACACTAATCCACATTCATAGGCCTCTGGAAAAACTCAACAGGGGGAAAAGTACCCAGGAGAGGTGGTTGGACCAAGTTACACAGGGCAGGCTGGAGCCAGGAGATAAGAGGTCAACACTCTCCTCCAGGTCCCTCGGGGCTCCGCTTGATGTAACAGAAGCATGCTAGGGGGACCCATGCCTAAAGGAAAGTGTGAGCAACTGCTGTGTTCAGAAGAGCTTGAGTCTCAACAGCTGGGCCACTTAGAGTTTTTATGCAATCTTGAGACAATGACCTAGTCTTAGCTAGCTTCTCCATCTGCAAATTCAGAGAACCGTATCTTCTCCACATGATTTCTTTCTGTTGAATAGTGTATTATTTAAGAGTTATTTAAATAATGTATGCAAAATACCTGAACCACATACAAAGTCATCAATAGATGGTGCCATTATCCCTTCTGTGTGGCCCAGTTACCCACTGAAGTCTACTCATCCATGACTGTTATTGTGGCCTTAGCATTTCTCCAGCACATCGATGCCTGTGACTGGGACTTGTAGCCTGTCAAACACAAATCAGCCACATGGTAGACACACAGATTTCAGAACACTGAGGCTAGGCTCTAGGCCAGAGGTTCTCACCCTTCCTAATGCTGTGACTCTTTAATATAGTTCCTCATGTTGTAGTGACCCCAACCATAAAATTATGTTGCTACTTCAAAACTGTAATTTTGATCCTGTTATGAATTGTAATGCAAATATCTGATTATTCAGGATATATGATTCAACCCACAGGTTAAAAACCACTGCTCTATGCTGCTTTTAGCCCAGGAAGGCAGCCTCTGCTTTGGGCTGGAGACCTTCCCACTGGATTTGTGAGCTTTTCAAGAGACACCCCTTGTGGGTGATAGCAGCCATGACCAAAAAGGGGCTTAGGAATGATGGTTGTCATTTATCTAGCATTATTTTTTACTATAGTATCTGTTTCCTTGCTCTGTTCAAAGTAGATGACATCGATCACTTTTTCAGAAGTGATTCAGAGAGGCCAAGGCATTTGCTCAAGGTCACTGGGCTCATAGCCCGCAGAAGTGAAACTCAAGCAGGAACCTGATCTAGACTTTTTCTTTTGGCCACACCAGAGCTTCTTCTAACTAGCATGATAATGACCTATAACTACAGGTGGAGAGATGACCTAAAGCAGAAGGCAGGACTTGAAAAGAATCCCAGCACCTCTATATCTGAACCTCCTGGCCTATAAAGTGGGCCAAGAAGCCACACGCTGCTACTACCTGGAGTTTCGGGGTGTATCGCATGACAGTTTATAATTGAAACTACTTTGCAAAATTATCAAGTCTCATATAAATGTAAGTTATTATTAATTGTTTTACCCATTAAATAATTAAATCTTAGCCATGATAATGAAACAGAAATTGCTGTTAACGACTGTTAATCAAAATGTGTGCCGGTGGTAATTATGTCAATTAAGATTCTCAGTAATCATGATAATTAGCACTGATACTGAGCAGTGACCCATCAGGTGTGGACTGGCAGGAAACTGTAAGTGTCAACATTGCAAGTGGTGCGGGCTGAAAACACAGCCAAGCTAATAAAGACAACCACACTTGAACAAGACCAGCTAGTCTTGCTCCCTTGATGAGCGTCATGCTGGGCTAAGGCGGAGAGGACTGGGAAATGCCCACACTGTTACTGTTGGCAAGCATTTGGGTTGCACCTGCCCTGTGGCCATGTGGCTGCTGTTTCTGTGCTGTCTTTTCCGGATGAACTGTCACCCTATTGAACCATTCATGGTACCGTGGCCTCAGCATTCTTTGGGGATGCTATCTACCTATGCTACATCACTCGAATCTTCTGACACTCCAAGACCCTCCATGTCCCTATCTATGCAGATTGCATTCAGTGGGACTTTTCTGGAATTTTTTTGTGTCCTTTCACATACTATGGGACTTACTGACCCAGCTCCACCACTTACAAGTTCTGCTTCTTTAAGAGGTTATGTGCCTTTATGCTTCAGACAGCTCTCTAATATTAGGATTACACAGACCTAATGGGATTGGTTTGAGTGTTAGAAAGATATGTACAAATTCAGGAGAAGGCTTGTCACATAGAACCCAAGTAAAGCCCATCAATCACTCTTGCTGTGAGGGCGCCCACCTGCATCGGCTGTTCTGTGGCCTTCACACCCCTCTGTCCTGTCATCTACGCTTGTCATATAGTTGTTGCTCCATTCATTGTTATTAAAATGGAAATGGATAGAAGATGTCTCAATCTACACACAATGATAAAAGAATTAGTGTAGAGAAACTATCGCCCATGATCTGAAGAGGTGGTATAAGCTTGCTCTCTCTCTAGTTACTTCCTGCTTCGTTTTTGACCATGAGATCTGAAGATTTGGCTTTACTCTCTCTTTTGCTAGGTACTCATTAATTGGTTTTATGTGAATCCTTTCTCTTTCCTGTGACTCAGTTTCCTCATCTAGGAAATGGAGCTAGTGACCTCTGGCCTGCCTGCACCGTGGAGTTGAAATGAGGACACAGATGCTGAGGGCTTTGGAAAAAACGAAAGGCACCAATCAAATCCGAGATGCTTTTACTGTTATTAGAACCATCTGGAAGTTGTTTGGACTTACAAATTGATAGAATCAGTCAACACTTCCTTGACTTACAGAGAAAGCGCTTGTTAGGGGTACTTTTTTCTAAGTCGTTAACCCTACACATGTTGCAAGTCTTTTTTTCCCATATTCTCCCCAACTGAGAGTTTTCAAGTTTCTTGTTTCAAAACCTGAGTGACAATAGGGATATGAAACCAGCCTGAAGCCTTTTGGTTTCTGTTTCGTTAAGGAGCTTCTGCAGGCGCGGCTAATTGCTGAGGTATTACATAGAGCTCAGTTGTGGGACATCTTGGGGTTTCAGGAACTCTCTGAGGTTGTTTTAGGATAATGAGGAGTTCAGAGTAAAATGGCTAGTAAATCTCTGAAAACAAAAGGATGAGCCAAATAAAAAAGAAGCCCTAAATATCCTGCTAGTTCTGCAGGTTTCTCATCTGATGTCTCTCCTTCCTGGGCCTTGCTTTTCCCATGTGAGAAATGGGTACACCCTTCTCTCACTTTGCTCCAAGCAAATCACCTAAAATGCCAGTGACATCTGCATTACAGGTCTAGGAGCTGGCTGAGTAGCTCTGCTCTTCTGCCTGGGCCATGGCAGGTCCAAAGGAAATTTTAAAATGTGAGCCTGTGACTATGATAAGAGCAGCGCCAGGCCTTTACCAGGACCAGCACAATATTTTATCAGAACTACATTGATTAATATGCTGAAACTCTGAACTCCTGACATCTTAATATAGCAATAGCATAGCAAGAGGGAAAGAAATCTGAATTTTTTTCATTTTTCACATACCTTAAATCATTTCCTCAGACCTTTACCACTTAAGTTTCCTTTGGACCTGGCGAGCCCCTCCATGGAGCAGCATTCATCTAGCAGGTCACTAAGAGCCATGCTGAGGGGACAGGACTGGGACTCAGAGCTTCACAGTGTTCTGTGCAGGGTGTTTTTATACTCCAGGAACCGGTGTGGGTCTCAGCACATGGCAGTGGCTTTTCAAAAGGATCAAAGCAAGAACTACACGACCTCACAGGGGACAGCCTTGAAATAGTTTCTAAATGAGAAAAGGAAATGAAAGACATGAAAGTGGAAAGGGGGACATTCAATTGATTTTGTTCATGGATGATATAACAAAGGTAGAAAATTATAGATTCTAAAGTGAGGAAGGTCCTAGAGTGAGCTTGGCAAGGCTTAAGAAACAAGATCAAACTAACACAGAAACCAATTGCTTGTTCATACACTACCAAAGAAAAAATCAGAAATTAGTTTAAAAACAACATCAGAATGTCTATAGAATACTGTGGGAAAAATTTAAATGTTCAGGATTCTTAGACACCAGCCTCGTCAAATCCTTGCTGAGGAATGTTACCGATTCTGCAATGGCCTTGGATAGATGGCTCAACATTGTTCAAGGTTAATTCTTCACACATTCAAGCTCAATAAGATTACAGCAGAAAACTTTACATAATTAGCAAGGAATTATATAACTTATACAGAAATGTAAAAGATTTAGTGTTATGGCTTGTATATGCTTGGCCCAGGGAGTGGCACTATTAGAAGGTGAGGCCCTGTTGGAGTAGGTGTGTCATTGTGGGTATGGGCTCTAAGACCCTCATCTTAGCTGCCTGGAAGCCAGTATTCTGCTACAGCCTTCAGATCAAGATGTAGACCTCTCAGTTCCTCCTACACCATGCCTGCCTGGATGCTGCCATGTTCCTGCCTTGATGATACTGGACTGAGTCTCTGAACCTGTAAGCCAGCCCCAATTAAATGTTGTCCTTATAAGAGTTGCCTTGGTCATGGTGTCTGATCACAACAGTAAAACGCTAAGACAAACTGGGTTAGACAGATAAGACAAAATAAATTTTTTAATAAAAATAAAAGATGGCGGAGAGATAGCCCCATAAATAAGAGCTCTTGTTATGTAAGCATAAGGACCCAAGTTCAAATCCCCAGCAGCCATCTTAAAAGCTAGCCATGGTCAGGTGTGTACCTCTTAATTCTAGTGGAGGGAGCTAGTCACCAACTGAGCTCCAGGTTCAGAGAGAGACTCTGTCTCAAGGGAGTAAACTGGAGAGTGATTAGAGAGGCACCTGACATCCTCCTCTGGTCTCCACTAGAGCACACAGGCATGCCCACACATCAACACACATGAACACACACACATAGAAACTTAAAAGGAAGTTGAAGTATAATTTCCACTATCCAATCCCAAGATTCTTATAAATCTACATAGATACATTGGGTAACATTGACTTTAAGATAAATCAATGAGTCATATATTTTCTTTTCAATAAAGGTACAAAATTATACAATCACGAGAGGTTTTCAATGAATGGAAAAAAGTAAAAAAAAAAAATTCTCCAATCCATATGCTGAACTGGAATTAGCTCAAGATAGACCATCAGCCTATATGTAAAATCAAATTGTCTAGAAGAAAATGGATGGAAAGGCCTTTGATACCAGCTTGAAGCAAACTGGGACTTCGGGGGTCCAACAGCGCAGGAAGGGTCTATGGACACAGTGAACAGCTCACTGCAGGAGCCACTCGCTGGTGAAGTCATTGCAGGCAGTCACTTGGGCCTTGGAGAAAAAAATCAAGACTAATGAAAATTCCTATGTAGAGTCTTTACAGCTCTCTGAAGTCAACTAGGCTCATGTGGGTTTTCTGTTATTTCATCGTGCCGGAAAGGGCCTATCTGAATAAACAGTTACTTTTATTTCCTTTTCTTTCAGGCCCAAATCCAGAATTTGTTGTTGTTTTAACATTTACCACCAGCACACACACCCAGCCACTACCTTACAGAGTTATTTCTCTGCCTTTTGAGAATTGAGGAATTATTATTCAGGCTTTGAAAATGGCCTTGCCCACTAGTCCTTCCTCCAGCATTTTTGCATGAATGGTTTTCCAAACATGGACAAGATACCGAATCATTTTAGGTTTCAGTTTAGCAAGGATTGGAAGAAAGACTCAATTCCCTCATACCTCTCCACGCTGATACCTTCTAAACCTCTGATTCCAGTATGAAAAATGACTGCGAAAGAGCCTAAGTGACAGCATATTTACACACACACACACACCACACACACACACACACACACACACACACACACACACACACCATATATCTTCCCTTTGATGCCAAGTCAAGGCCAAGAATAAGGGTGATGTAGTGAAGATCTTTAGGCCTTTGGAGGTATGCCCTCCACAGGGTTGTGAGAACAGATTTCTCCATCTTCCTTGCTTTGCTTACTGGCTCAGGGTATAAGTGGGTTTGCTCTGCCATATATTTTCTCAAATCCTGCAGGGTACCATTCTTGCCAGATGCTCAAAGCAATATAAGCCATCTGATCATGTACTGGTATCTCTAGATCTGTAAACTAAAACCAACCAAACAGATTAAAACAAACAAAACCAAAATGGCAATGACAATAACAAAAAAAAAACCTTTATAAGTTTTTTATATCGTCTTGTAAGTTAATTGTCAAAGGTATTTCATTATAATGATGGAAGGCTAACCAATGAATTTGACTTCTTTTATTGGTCAGTGATATGGTCAAATACAACCCGCACTAGACTCAAGAAAGTGGTTTATTCTGAACGTTAAGCAGCCAATCACACTTATATTGGCTCAAGAGCTGATATATTCATCATCTAAGATTTTACTTGTCCCCATCAGGGAGCAGTTACCCTGGGGGAGACTAAAGCCTCATGCTTATCCCAACCTGTGAAACAGAAAAAAATGCTTCCCCCCACACAGCATTTATACCTGGACCCTTTCTTCTACAGGTAGTATTCCCTTGACAGTCAACTCTTATTCTTCATTCAAATATGTCAACACAACATGACTTCCTATGTGAGAAATCTCCTGGCTCCTAATTGGTTGTTTCCTTGTTATGTCTTTCCTTAGATCAGCCTATTATTTTGTGAGATGGTGCTGAATCTACATTTGCAGACTAACAATGAATGAATAAATGCATTGATTAAAGACACAAAATAAACTGTAGATGCAGAGCTTCTCCTAGAAGAAAGGTCAATGTCAGAGTTCCTATGTTCTTCAATATTGAAACTCAAGCCTTACTATTCTACTGAGTCAAATTTATGATACACCTCAAGAACGCAATGGGCTAGCCACTGGGAAGTACCTAAATTTTTCAACATGGTGGCACTATTCTCTCCCAAACAAGTCTTCAGCCATGTGTGCCAATTCACATATCACTAAAAGTGTCTCCTTATTAGTAATACAATCCCCTCATCTGATTCAAATACATCTCAAATGCTATCCATGTCCTGTGGCCATTTCCCTGGTAACCTGTACTTTCTTCTCTCCTTCCTTTTCAGACCCATGCCACATGCTTTTACATGCTGTTTGTACCCAAAAGTTACTCTACTTGACATCATGGTTTATATTCTCTGTGTTTTTCTGTAGCTCATTAACTCCTCCAGGCCAGAAGCAACATGATGTAGACAGAGCCCATGATAAACGTTTGCCAAATTGAATGCCCCTGATACACTGCTCATAAGCTCCCCTTCTGTTCCCCTGCTTCCTGTGGTGGCCACTGGGAGAGCATAAGATGCATTCCCCCGGAAAATCACTGTGCAATAACCATGGCACGCTCAACTCCAACAACTTGTTCTACTTATTTACCAACTACTTTCTGAGCTCTATCATATTTTAGACACAATCAAGGCTTAAAGACGAGGGATGCGGAAGAAAATAAAACTAACCAAGATGGTGCAAACAAATAATAAGGAAGTTAATTTAACACAAAACAGATGCAGTGGGGGAAAAAAACTATGGCTAATTAGAAGCGATTAGAGGTTGCCTTGCATGTTGGGGAATTAGATGGTACCCTAAAAAAACCTTTTTCTGAGGTCTTCATTACAAATCATCAAAGGAGCAAACATTCAAGGGAAATGAGAAAATGAGTAGATGCATACCTGGCTGGATATGAAGCATTTCTAAGCAGAAGGAACATGCATTTCTAAGTAGAAGACCCAGCTGTGGTAGCAATGGTAGTGAGTCAACTTACAGATAATGTCGTCTACCCAGTACAATGACATGAACGTTTCACTACAAACTTGTGTTAAAAAGCCTACCCCACCCCCATTATTAGATGTGTAGGATCGTTAAGTCTTTGGAGGACTGTTAAGTCATAAGGGTAGAGACCTCACAGATCAAATTGGTGACCGTCTACAAGGCACATCAGAGTGTTCTCTTGACAGATAAGAGACTATAAGGAGCAATTGGCTGTCTGCAACTTGGAAGAAGGTTCCCCACAAGAATCAGACCATACTGTTAGCCCTATATGTCACCCAGGTTTAAAAACTTTGACTAATGAGTGTACACTGTTCAGAAGCCAGACAGTCTATGTCACTTTGATGAAGCAGCCTTGAGTGACTAAGATACTCAGAGAGGTACATTTTGGGGTCAAGTCTGTGACAAGTGTTGGAGCATAAGTGAAGATTTGGTGGTAGCAGGTGAGACAGGGGATGAGGTCGAAGGTCACCATGATGACTGGTCTCTTCGCTTTGGAAGATGAGAATCTATTAGAAAGTTGATCCAGTGAGATCAAGTGCCATGCATCTCAAAATGTTCTGTGCTGAGAAAGCGGAGAGGAGCAAGAAGGAACACTCAGACAATCAATCGTCAGTACAGACAACAGCACAGGACAGCTCAGACTGGCCCACAGTGCTTCTGGGATGAGAGGCGGAGGAATTGGAGTATATTTTGAAATGGATTAACAGGTTAAAATGGAGTGCAATAAAAGGAGAAGATGCAGGATGGGCAGCTCATTTTCAGGGCTGAGTAATTTGATGAAAGGAATTGTTGTTGATTTAAATGGGGAAGACTAAGAGAAACAGATCTTGTCTGGGATCAGGGGAATTGTGTTGTAGAAAACTAAGGTTGGGGGTTGTTTCTGTGTCTGAAAGATGTGATATTGGCAATTAGAAAGAAGACACCAAAGTTTGCCAAAGAGATACCGGAAAGGCAGGAACAGAAATTGAGGACTTGTCAGCATACCCACGGCATTTCAACCTGTAAGGCTGGATGACAACATCAAAGGGGGTGGAAACCAGGACCATGGGGAACTGGGGGTGAACCTAGGCTGGTTCAATTTTAAATAATCAGAGAGTTTGTGAGGAACTAACACAAAAGAAAAGTAGCCAGTGAGCTGGGAAGAAAGCCAAGGGAAGATGGTGAATGGCCAAAAGAAAGGATCCACTGTGTCAACACATGGGCCAAAGAAATGCAGACAGACCATTAACCTTGTGTTTAACAATGTAGAAATCCATGAGCTGTGGGGTGGGGGAAAAGCTTTGCAAAGAATGGAGAGCCTGACTGGAGGAAGGTTTTATAAAGACAAAAGAGATAGAGTGGATGCCGAGTATACGTATGACTGTTGGGTCACCTGCGGCAAGCCCAGTTTGCACTCAGAATCTAGAGTTATAAGGCACCAGTCTGGCAAATAACTTACCTAAAAGTTCTAAGCACAGACTAATTGTTCCAAGCATCTATTTCCTTGCTACACCCATTCATTCATCCGCAGAGCTGTGTACACCTTCTGTCCAGTGTTTTTAATGTCAGCGATGTTGTTGCATGACATCACTTTTCCTGAGGAGAAGAAACATACACATCCCCAGATAGGAAGCCCACAGTAGAACAAAGTACAGATATCACAAAAGTCCAACTTGGTGAGCCATTGAGTTTTATTGAGGTTACTTACAGCAATATGGATGAGGAGTTACTTACAGGGGCAGAAACGGCTCAAAGACAGCTGTCTCATCAAAGCCATTCCAGCATCTGGAGCACACTGCACAGCCTGCAGGCAGCTCAACAGGTTCGAAATTATCTTTTTTAAAAAGCTTAAGTTGAGCTGAACCTCTCTTAGGCAGCTTGGCTGGTTTTTGTTTCTTTTAGCCAGTTGGTCTGGTCTCAGAGCCTTTTTGTAGCTTGGTTTGTCTAGGAATCTTCTTAAGAGTCAAACTTCAGTTTCTGCTTTTGTTTGTTTGCTTTGTTTATTTGTTTGTTGTTTTGGTTTTGATTTGTTTTTGTTCGGGTAGTGGTGGTTTTTTTTGTTTTTGTTTTTCAGTTGGTTGGTTGGTTGGTTGGATTGGATTGTTTTGTTTGCTTATTTATTTTGTGTTTATGTCCTTTACTCTAGCCAGGAGGGGCCTAGAGAATCTGGTCAGTTTTAGGGACTTCTTCGAAGTTATTTCAAGCTTTTTATCTCTCCGTTTAAGGGGCTTTCTGTAGGATGAAATGTTCTAATCTCTACAGAAGCTGTTAAGCAGCAAATGGTCAGATCTCTTCCAGTCCAGAACCAAAGCCTAGAGATGAGATGATCATTCTCAACCAGGCTGTGCAGAAGAATCTCCTAAAAACACACAACTTATACCCCAAGAATCTTTGGGAGGATTCATGAGAGTTTTTCTGTGTGTCTCTGCCTATCCTGTAACTCACCATGTAGATCAGGCTATCCTCAAACTCAGAGATCCATCTGCTTTTGCCTCCTGAGTGTTGGGATTAAAAGCATATATTAACACCACCCAGTTTTGTCTTTTTAGCAACAATCTTAATTCAACAAATCTCTGTTTCCAAGAGTATCCCCTGCAGGGTCAAGGTCTCTTGCCCTAATAAGAAGGCAGCAACAAAACAGGTCAGTATTGTGAAACTGAGTACAGGCTTGGCTTTAGTAATCTCTCCAGAATTTTTCTCCCTGTTCATCTCTCTGTCAATAAGCCAACTCGAAGGGCCATTGTCTTTACCTTGACCCATTGGGATTACTTTCCATGTGATTTCTCTGCATCTTAGCCTATCTCTTCCCATCTATATTCTTAAATGTTATCAACGTATTCTTCCCAGCTGACTACGTGCTTCCTTAAAATACTTCTGATGTGGTTTATTGGCATGAGGTTAAAATTCAAAGTCATGTTGCAATGCTCCTCAAGAGCCGCTCTGTGGATGTGTAGATAGATGGAAGGATGGATGAAGGAACAATGGCTCCACCTGATTAAGCAGGCACACAGAGAACGAGCCACAAAGCAGGGCAATATGATCTCAAATGGGTGAGCTTTTAAGTCTCATCAGAACTTGAGGAATTTTTGCCTCTAGAAATATAAGGAATTAATTCCTAGTTGACATGTTACATTCTGCTCATGCTATGAACTGGAGTAAAAGGGACGAGTGAAAGCAAAGCATAAGAGTGCTTGTCTCTCGCTTGTCTTCAGTATCTTAACCTGTATCTCAGTCCTACTAGGAAATGGCATTTCTTTATATGCCCCAGGTTTCTACAGGTACCTTTTCCTCCCCTGAACTCCATCTTCTCCTTTATTTTACTAGCTAATTCTTCTCGTTCTTTTAGTGCATGTGATACTGCTTCATTCCAATATGAATCACCTCCACCTTCTCAAATCCCACCCCGCCTGGATCAGGGCCTGCTACACAACATATATTTCCCTCACCAGATGCCTTATCATAGGATACAGCAATTGTCACTTAGTATGTTTGTATTTCCGGCCAACCTGCCAGGACCATCGCAGTGGTAAAGTCACATCAAACTTTTGTTAAACAATCAGTGATGTGAATTCATTCTGGAAGGCAAGTTGAAATGCCTACAACAAATGCTAAAATTTCACAGGTATAGAATTGTCTCTTGAGATGTGATGGCCCCAGGACACCACACATTACTTCTCTCTTGCTGTGTCCCACTCCCCCCCATTGCTGGACATGTGCTTCCTATTGGCCTTGGTGCCTGCAATTTATGATTCATGCTGAAAGCACATTTGACTCGCTCATCTTTACAGCTCTTCTCTGAGAAAATTACCCAATCTGGCAGTCCTTTTGGCCTCAAGGCTACTTGACAGATCACAATGAGCCAGGCCAGATGGGAGGAGAAAATGAACTCCACCATCAAGTTGTCCAATGCCTGAAAAATGTTGGCTTTGAGAGAGTGCAGCTCTTTGTATTGCCTATAATCAGAAGACTGCACTCTCCTGTGCATTGCCTATAATCAGAAGACTGAGCTCTTCACTGGGCCAAGGCAGTAAGGTCTTAGTGTTCCTGGCTGAGCTCAGTCCGTGTCCCACAGTGGAGCTCCCTGCCAGGTGGGATGTCACAGCTGTGGAATCAAAGAAGTTGTGCAAGAGGAGAAAGAGATTTTTCCAACTCAGCAGAAGGAAAAGCCTTAGAGAATGAGCTCAGGGCAAGTGGGAGTCAAAAAACAAGGCCAAAGATCCCGGACTCCAGTGCACGTGGCAATAAGTAGGACCTTGCCGAGTGCAAATTACAGAAGGAACATGAGCAGAAAGGGAGAGACAGGGATGGCTCTGATGGGGACACATGAAGACCTCCAGTGCTTTCCCACAGCCTGCTGCTCCCCACAAAGCTTTCTACAGAGGCAAACTGTATTTTGATTTATTTACAAAGCATTTATCCAGCCTTGGTGCTAAGCATAACTCTTACTTTATTTTTTGTTTTTATCTGCTTATATATGTGCACTTGTGTGCGTCCATGTGTGTAGCCTTGTATACTTGTGCATTTGTGTTCACAAATCTGGACACATGGGTACCATGATGTACTCAAGGAGGTCACAGGACAACTTCAGGCTTCACCTTCCACTTTCTTTTACACAGATTCTCTCTTGGCATTTTGTTTTGTTTTGTCTTGTCTTATTTTGTTTGTTTCCTGCTGGATATACCTGATCCATAAACTTTAGGGTATTCTCTTGTTTCTACCTCCCAACTCCCCTCAGGAGCACTGTGACTGGAGGTGTGCATGCCTGATATCTGGCTTCACGTATGCTGTGGGAATTAGAACTCAGTTCTTCAGTCACATGTAGCAAGTGCTTTCCCTGGTGTACCAACTCCCCAGCCTCTACTACAACTACCCCACATCCTACCATTATCCTCATTCTAGAAATGAGGAAACTGAATTTCACAAGGAGTCAAGGCAGCAGTGGTACCCAGGACCATCTTATCTAAAGGCTCTGTTATGGGTTTCCCAAGAATAAACAAGCCAGCCTGCTGAAAGTCACACCAAGACAAGCCAAATTGCAAAGAAGACTCTGAGACCAGTCAAGCTGTTTGGAAAAAAGGGGGAAACCAGCAAAGCTACCTTGGAGATGTTTAGGTCAACTGAGTCACTTGGAGAAGACACTCTCCAACCTTTTGAGCTGCCTATAGGCTATGTGGTGAGCTCCAGATCCCCAGCTTTTGTGAGGGGTCAGAGGTACTGACCTCTGAAAGACTGTGCCCCTCAAGCAACACTGGGAGGAAAGAGAGTCTGGAATGGAAGACATGGAAACCTTAATTACTTCCTGGTGCAAATCTAAGGAAGATGAAGTCTTGGGCATTAGTTGAGGGTTTCAAATATATAGGATTGGCAGAAATGTAGCTGTAGTAGTTAGTAAGCGACCAAAACAAGCAGAAAAAAAGCAGAAAGTGCAGGCTTTGGTGATACAGCTGTCTTTGAGTCATTTCTACTCCTGTAAGTAACCCCTTACCCATATTCCTGTAAGTAACTGCAACAAAATTCATTGGTTCACCAAGTTGGACTTTGGTGGTATCCATACTTTGATCTGTTGTTGCTTTTTATCTGAGATGAATGTGTTTTGCGTCTCCCCAAGAAAAGTCTTGTCCAACAACATATGCCCCATCCTGGAATGCACTGAAAGGTGCTGGAGTCTTCTGGAATCAAGAACGACCTGACTTGCTTGGACTATCAGCTTCAATACTGGGAAAACCTGATTTCCTCATCTGTAAAAATCAGCTATTAAAGGTACCTACCATATACGGTTTGTAAGACAATTAAATGAGATAGTACAGGGTCTGGGGAAATAATTAAGTAGACAAATAGCACTTGTGCAAACATGAGAACTTACATCTGCAGGTTAAAGATAATGAAAACCTGGGCATGGCTGTATATACCTATAGCCTGTACACTGAGAGACAGACACAGGTAGATCCTAGTCACTCACTGACCAGCTATCCCAATCAGATTGATGAGCTAAAGGGACAGTTAGAGAGCCTATCTCAAATGAATAAGGTGGATAACAATAGAGCATGACCTCTGGCCTATACACACACACGCACACGCACACACACAGAACGAGAGAATATACATATAAAGGACTCAAAACAATGTCTTACACTGCAATTATTCACTATTGTTACTATCATTACTATGATTGTGTGGGTTCCAGCTTCTAGAATTCCATATACATTTATTATTGTTACTATTATTATTATTATTACTATTACTATTACTATTTCTGTCCACTGACAAGGAGAAAAATTTGCCTGGAATGAGAATGAGCCAGCTGTTGTGACCCAAGCTCTTGAGAGGCTGAGGCAGAAGGTCTAGCCTGGCCTACATAGTGCTATACTGACTATCTCACGCAACAATAACGATAAATAATATAATAGTAAATAACATTAAAAAAAAAAAAAAAAACCAAGAGTGTGGGTGAGAGAAGCTGCCCATATAGACTATTGGTTGAGGCTAAGTAGGAACCTCGGGTAGTCATTTGTCCTGAGTTTCTGTGGCAGACACCAGCAGAAACAAATGATCCATACGTACATACTGTAGGCCAGTCAAATCAGCAGCTTGGTTTGGAGAGACCAGGTCCCTTGGAAGGGTGATTCATATATGTCATTACTGGGTTTGAGCACCAGATGAATGAAGATGAGGACATGACTACTCTCGGGTAGTGTAAATACGAGGGAGGGTACAGCCAGAGGCATCTGGAATTTTTCAGACCAAACTAGGCCAAGAGAAGAAAGAACCATGAACAAAGAGGACACATAGGCAAAATGACTGAGGTTATATAGGAAAGAGAAGCTGGGAGAAAGGAGGCTAAGCTCAGGAGCTGGAGAACCTAAGGGTAGTGGGTGGGGTGAGAGGTTCTGAGGAGCCAGCACTCTCTTGCTGGTACCCACAGAGAGCTTGGTGGCCAGCATCTGCTATAGTATGTTAAACAGTCACCTCAGTTAGCTCTTCATCTGGGCCACAGAAAACATAATGAGCACAACCACTCAGTCAATAACCTGCAGTGTGGTTACTTGTCAAACAAACTATCAACCTTTGGTATCTGAGTAGACTCTGCGGTGCCCAAACAAGGTGAGCGGAGCAGCCAGCAAAGACTGCGGCCATTGAGGGCCTGGCACCTGATTTAGATCCTGCCTGGCTCATGTATCAATCATTTAACCCAAAAGTTAATAGGAACAAAGAACACAGAAAGCAAAAGCCCAGAGCCTCAAGTCTCACTTACCCACTAACAGCACACTTTCATTTGTGCTTTCTTGGCAGCCAGTCCATAGTTTTTTCTTACCAAGGTGGGTTTATTCTGTGGACTCAGTCCTTCACAGGAGACATTATGTGAGTTAGTGAACCATGCATAGCAGCACCTCTACAACCTGAGAGGAGAACAGACTGATTACCTTCCAAAGATCCCTTCGGAAGACTGTGCCCCTTGAGCATCACTGGGAGGGAAGAGGGTCTGAGATGGGAGAGATGGAAACCTTAGTTACTTCCTGGTGCAAGTCTGAAGAGAGTGGAGTCTTGGGCGATGAGGGTTTTAAATATATACAATTGGTAGAAATGTCACGTAGTAGTAAGTGACCAAAGCAAGCAGAAAAAGCAGTTAGCAGCACGGTGTGATTACCCAGGTAGAAGACAGATGCCTGCAGCCAGGCTCCCCTCAGGCAACCAGCTTTGTAATTATAGTCCCTAAAGGTCTCTAGTGGGCTTCCCAGTGCAAACCAGCTAGTGAAGACAGTGGGTGGCCAGGCTGGGGAAAGACTTTGGTTTTCAGTCTGCAAAAGCCTGGGTTAAAGTCTCTGAAGAGTCCTGCTGGTCAGTCATGTGACACTGCCCACATCACCTATATTCCTAAGTACAGTTGCTTGGCTGGCGATGGGACAAGCCTGCTCCAGTCATTTGCCACTTCATTCCCAAATAGCTCACGTAGTTTGATGTTCTTATTCATATTTAGGGGTAAGGAAACCGAGGATCCCAGAATAAATGCAATTTCTTAATTTTACATAATTGATAGGTGAGAGAAGCGGAATCCAAACTGGGCGCCACGCCCTCAGTGCACACAGGCTTTACTGGATGCTCCATTCACCTTGCTTGGGAACCTCAGAGTCTACAGAGATGGCTTCTTTGACAAGTAAAGACACTGACAGTTATTGACAGAAAGATTGTGATCTTATGCCTTCTGTTTCCTGGAAACAAACAAAACCCTGGAGTATATTTTAGATTGATCGGTAGCTGCTGACATAAAGATGTTCTTTCTCGATTGAGGATTAAAAACCTCAGAAACCATTGTCCTGAATGGATGCTCCAGGGTGTCCCTTAACCAGCTTTCCATAAATACAAAGAAGGCAGAAAGTAGGATCAGCTCTGAGGAACAGGAAGGCTTCATAGACTGACTTCGTAGCCCAGACTCCTTTCAGGGGGTGGGCCTTCAATTGGTCTTGAAAATAAGAAGACCCATGTAGTAAAAAAAAAAAAAAAAAAAAAAGAATCTAGTGTCTTGTTAATACCCAAGATGGATAACTTTACAAGGGGCCAGAGTCAAAGCCTAGGAGAAAACAGATCCAGAGCCTTGGTAGCTTGGTCCTTCCCAGGATTCTCACTTCCAAAGAAATATCTATCACGTGTAACTTTCAACATATAATACCTTACATGGAAAAAGAGACTGATTCTGTCCAAATAGCTCTTAATGTGTAATTCCTTACATAGAAGAAGCAACAGATTTGGGGTCACTGGAGCAACAGTGTCGCTAGCTGTCTTTCTCATGAAATAAGAAAAAAAAAAAAAAGACAAGGCCAAAATATCTATTTCGTATACTTAACACCTATGTGAGGAGCCAGCCAACGAATGTGCTGAGCACTTCAGAGGTAGGAGGGACAAGGACATCAGAAGGTGAAGCCAGGTTCGGATCCCATCCTGCCATTTAGTACTTTGTCATTAGCAGTATACCCTCTCTGGATCTCAGATCTGCATTGGAAACTACGACAAACAGCACTGGTGGAATGTGGGTAGCCTAGGAAAGTCGGGAGAACCAGACCTGCTGATACCAGGGCAGCCAGGAGATCAGCATGCCAACATGGCAGAAGGCAGGAAAATCGATTGCTGTTCAAGGCTCTGTTTCGCTGCTTACATTCTCCAGGTCCTTGAGTTTTACTTAATCCTGCTGACTTCCCATTGGCCAAGTATAAAATGAATTCGGGATTTCTGCTCTGAATCACTGATGTGGGAGTGAGAAAACTTCTGCAAAGTATCTGAAACATAGCACGTGGTCAAAAAGTAGTGCCTGCTATTGTTTCCCAGATGCCCTGCTGGGTACCGGCCATGCACCCTACTATCAGAGCTAACTAGTTTCATCTCTCTTTACGTCCCTTCCTTATCCATTACCTAAGGTATGTGACCTTCCTGCTTTATCCATAGGCGCCGTGATATGCTTACTAACAATGTATTAGCAACTATAACGGATAACACTTAGTGAGGGGTTGTAATGTAGTTAGGCGTATTAAGTGTATTGTGTACACTTGATGTAATCTTAATGGTTGTCAGAATAAGAACCTCAATTCCTCATATACTGATACCTAGAACATGGAAGTATTGCCTTATTTGGCAAAAGAGACTTTGCAGTGTGACTTGGTAAAAGACTTTGCAGTGTGACTTGGTAAGAGACTTTGCAGTGTGACTTGGT
>NW_021604579.1:13409829-13449755 GCF_004785775.1 Grammomys surdaster
TTGCAGTGTGACTTGGTAAGAGACTTTGCAGTGTGACTTGGTAAGAGTTTGAAGAGGGATGACTCTCTGAATTCCTGAGCGGGCTCAGTCTAACCTGCATAAGACCTTAGCTGTGAGAGGTTACTCTGATGAACAGCAGAAGAGATGAGTCAGAAGGGTATGTGACAGAGCTGGCAGCATAGGAAAGGTGTGACATGTGGCTGACTTTCGAGATGGAAGAAGGGAGCCATGATTCAAGTCATAAAAGTGACTTCTGGAAGCTGAAATAACCCTGGCCTATGATCAAGAAGGAAACAGACACCTCAGTCCTACAACTACATAGGACTGAATCCCATTTCGGTAACACCTTGAACAAGCTTGGAGCAGACTTCCCAGAGGCTTCAAAGAGGAATCCAGAACTGCCAACAGCTCGATTTCAGCCATGTGAACCTGAAGCAGAAACACACTGGGATACACACAAGCATGTGCCTGGACCTCTGTGCTGCACACCTGTGAGATAAAATGGGTGTTAACTTTAAGGTATTAAAAGGAGTCATTACAATAGCAGGACAGAAAGGAAACCCTTCATACAGCATTATAGAACAATAGTCATTATAATTCCCTATTTGTTCATGGGAAACTGAGGCAAAGAGACCTTAAGCTTTCCCCAAGCCCTATAGCCCATACCTGGAGAATAAACATGATCAGTCTGACTAAAAAGTATATTCCTGTAAGCAGCCGCTGACTCGAAGGCTATGACTAACACTAATGCGTGACATTAATGAATGGACAGACGGACAGCTATCCTGGGTGTGCAGAGGTGCAGGACATGGAAGAATGGTGCTGCTTCTGCTACTTTAGATGGATCCAATCAGCCATTTCGAGACGGATCTGAGCCACACATCTGAAATCCTCAACTGAAGAGGCAAACACAGGAGGATGCTGCAAGCTTGAAGCCATCCTGGTCTTCCTAGATGCTTCCCAGCCACCCAGCAATATTCTTCTTCAAAAATAAAGTCCAATAAACGAGGTGGCTTGCCGAGCATCCTAAGAGGAGTCATGTGACCCGTGTTCTCTTCCTGCTTTTGTGGTATGGTTTCTGTAGGACAAGCCAGGCTCTGCTCTAAACTTGCTTTCATGTATGCAAAATAGAAGTGGTCATCCTTTCTTGAGCCAGGAGATTCATCGGGACATTGAAATGAACAGAGTAAAAGACCTATATAGTCCATTGTCACATGGCATGAAACCCTGACAGATGGCTACCATGCCAGGTAGTACAAGAAGTTCTTAGGGATAGGGGAACAGCTGAGGTGAGAAATTGTTGTGGTCATTTGTGAGGATGCTTCACTGAGGCCATGCATGAGGGTCTCAAGGTCAGGTTAGCCCAAGAGAATAGGCTAATCTGACCCATACCCTGCATGTTGACTGAGTGAGTGGGACTCTGGGAAAACTCGTGATAAAGGTAACATCTGTGCAGTCTCAGGCAGGAAGAATAGGCTTGGTCATAGGATGTAGGAAGAAAGTATCTTTCTAAGGTAAATTGCCTATGGAATTGCCTGTCAACAACTAGGAACCCAGAGAGTAATCATTGGAGCTAATCACCAATCACTCTCCTCTCAAGGACCACATCTCCAAGGTTAGATTTAAATAGGGCCCTGAGAAATGAGAAGTGACTGCTGTCATTCTTGCAAGGAGTAATTCCAAAATCAGTGCCCACCCTCTGTAAGACCAGAGACACTACAGACTAGTGCTGTCCTGTGGAAATAAAACACAATCATGTGTCTAACTTTCTAGTAGGCATATTAAAATAAAAGGCAAGTGGACGGAGCAAATTAATTTTTATTAATGTATATAAAACATATTAACATAGTATATTTAAAATATTTCAATATGTTATCAATAAGAATTAGTGAGATGTTTGAAATTGTCATTTGGATTAAATCGGTAATGTGTGCCAAGCTTGTATTTTATGCTCATAGATACAGCTCGGGACAGGGCCACTTTAACTTTTCAGTGGCCACATGTGGCTGCAGTTACTAAGCTGAACAGCACAAATGAAGTGGCAGAAGTCCCAAGGCTTTTGGCTTGTGAGGGACAGGGACTGCAGCCAACACAGGGAACATACAACAGAGCAAGATGCAAACGCCAAGCTGCCTCCACCCCACCCCCGCCACCCCCTGCAAGCCACTATGCTTCTGTGTTTGTTATTGCAGCCTGGCTCTCCTGAGCTATACAGACTTACAGAATAGAAAGCAAACTCCAGCAAGCCTGCAAAGCAAAGCAGGAGCAATAATGAGAGGCCTTTTATGAGATGCTCAGGCATTGGATCTCATCCCGGAGGAATGTTAATGGGTTTTATGCTATGGTCAGGTTTAAGAGCTCACACTGGAGGCAAGGAAAAAAAGAAGGGAGCTGGTACAATGGCAGAGCAGCGAGGCTCACCATAGGAACAGAAGGAAAAAAAGCTCACATAAAGCTGTATATAGGGTTCCATATCAACCTGCATCAGAAGCAGCCTGTTTGTGGTCCAGCCAATAAGGTTGATGTTTGTGCAGTCTCCTTCAGTTTTCTGTGGCATCATTTTCACTCTCACCACTGGCCACAATGAATTGTTACACAGATCCATCCTGACAACAGGTTTGCCTTCAAAAAGGTATGCTGGCTGCACTTCAAGGTCACTTTCCCAATTTAATGCCATTTTTTCAATTATTTTACTCTTATTCCAGGATGTACTTCAAGCCTTGTAGCTTTTCAAAGCTCCTCAGCTGGGAGGAAGATTTTTTTTCTTCCTGCATTTCTCCCTACAAGTGATGTAGAATAAAGAAAAGATGTAAAGGAGAAGCTAATGATTCTTTCTTTCTTTCTTTCTTTCTTTCTTTCTTTCTTTCTTTCTTTCTTTCTTCATCCTGCCTTCCTTCCTTTCTATCTTATATAACCCTGTAGCTTCTCCTCCAGAGAGGTTAGAAGAGACTGGGATGGACAGAGGATGCCACTCTACTTGTGAACATCCTATCCAGCATATTCTATGGAACTCATCTATTATACTTTAAGAATGCCAGTTGCTTATCTTTTCAGTGCCTAGGGATGAAGGTGAGGTCAATTTGAGCCTGTTTTGATCTTTCTTGTGAAAAGTTTCATAGGAAGCTTTTCAGCAAATTGAGAGGATCTCAGTGAGAAGGTAGTTCAATTACTGCTCTGAGACGTTTGTCCAGAGTACTCTCAGCTTCTGTGGCTTTCAGATTATGTAATCAACCATGGCCTAGAGCAAGTCTACCTAATATAGAGCCAGTCCTTGCATAGAAAGTAGGCATCTGAGTGGGTTGTTAACTACCGTGCAGAACACAGACTGGTCCAAGTTCTACCATCTACTTGCTGTATGATCTTACGAAAAGCCATCAGGTTTCTGAGCTTTGGCTTCCTCATCTCCAATGTAAGGATGATAATCCCAATGTGTTTAGGGGAGTTGAGAGGATTGACTGGAGAAGCCTTCATCTTAGCCAATGGTCCATAAACCTCAGCTGAATATTGAGTAATGAACTGCATGGATTTGAAGCCCGTATACTTAGGATAACGATTCAGCTCCTGCATTTGCTAATTGCATGGTCATGGACAACTCTCACATGTCATCAGTCTGGAGTCTATAAAGTAGGATGAAGCCACTTACTTAAATTACACTTGGTGGCGTACTTGACAGTTGATTTAGAATTCATATTCTAGACAGCAGTCTGAGTCAAGGATGAAAGTGCAGGTGGTTTATTTTGGAAGAGCTTGTATATGAAGTCATTGTGATGAAGAAAAGAAGCCCGTTGAATGTCGTGGTAAGTGTGTGTTGTGGTGGTACTCTTCATGACGGCCTGCAAAGAACACCTATTTTCATAATTTTCATCCCTTCAGTGGGTCTACTACACCTCAGGGCACACCATAGAAGAGGGAAAAGAGAGGAGGAGCTGCCTGGTCTACTTTTACTCTCTGACTGATGTTTCCCTAGTGAGAGCTAACTCTCCTTAGACTCATGCACCTCAGATTTCGATGTGCTCCCCAAATATTACTGGATTATCTTTTCAATAAAGAAACCTTGTTAGCATTTCCTCAAGGCTCTGCCCAAAAATTTCCTAGCAACACCCAAGTAGGTAGGAGCCTGGCTCAGTGTAAAAGGACTGTTTGGATTCTCTATCTATCTATCTATCTATCTATCTATCTATCTATCTATCTATCATCTATCTATCTTTCCTCTTTCTTCCTACTCTCCCTCTTTCTCCCCATGTGTCCCTGGCTGGCATCTTCCCCTCTTTTTCTCTTCCTCTCTCCTCTCTCTTTCTGTCCTTCTATGTCCTCCTCCCTCTCTACCTCTAACCCCTTCTCAGATCCAAAATAAACTTCCCTTTAAGAGTTTCTCTTCAATAATGAAACACAAGGACCAGAGTGGAAGAAATCAGCACTGAAGGAAAAGAGGCAGGGGGAGCTTAGATTGGAAACATCAGATGTTCCCAATTTCTTTTGCTACCACAGTTTGGAGCTGGTGGGTTTCATTTCAAAAGCATCACTTCATGCTTATGAGTAGATCCTTGGCCTAACCCACTGGTTAGCGTCCAGTTTCACCGTTTGCTGTCTGAGCGATCTTGAGAAAGAAGATTGTTAAACTTAGTAGTTTGAGCAGCTTTTCCCAACAGTGTCATGAGAATAATAAAAGTACTCATCACATAAGTTTGGAGTGAAGATTAAATAAGTCAAACACTTAGGCATACGCTATTTACATTTTAATTGTTTAATAAGTACCTGACTAGCGTTAGTGAGAATCATGCCAGATGAAAGGTCACCTTTTAGACACCCACTCAAGGTGTTACATTGGCATGCCAGTGAGAATGCAATGAGAATCGGAATACATCATGGATTTGGAGGGCAGGTACTAATTTAGCAGCTGAGATTCAGTTTAGGAGCAAGGAAACAAGAGCATAAATTCAACAGAGTTGAATTAAAGCCTCTGCCGCTATACTGGGGTCAGAAATGATACGTTTAAGGGAGTGTTTGTTTAAAAAGTATTATTTTGTAGCCCTGCTCACTAAAATAGCCTCCCAGCAATTACAACTCCAAGACAGTGCACATACCTAGCACCTAAGCTATCTTTTACACACTCCACTCCCCACTGAGAAACCCGGAGTGCCTCCTGGGAATGATTGGTGATTAAAGTCTGGAGCAGGAAAGTTCCAAGGACTTTCTGTCCCAGAACAGCAGTAGAAAGAAAATCAACTGAGGTTGCTATAATAAAAGTACTCAGGACAGAGACAGAGCTGCCTGCAATACGCCATCCCACTCTGAGTGTGGAATCCACGGCTCATGACTTGATAAAGAAAAGCAGCTCCAGTGTTCTTGGGTCCCCTGTAAGTTCTAGTCAGGCACCAACTGTGAAATTAGCACTTAGGGGCAAATACACATGTGGATTTTGTTTTGTTTTGTTCTGTTCTGTTTTGTTTCCCTCTAGAACGCAATGTATTTCAAGGCAATCAGATTTCTATAACTTGGGAACACAATAGCTGTTGGCTGTAAGATCTCTGGGCCATAAATGGAGAGGATAAGAGAATGATGGGAAATGCCAATCAATTTTCTGACCTTGATGAAACAAACTGACTAGTAAGCACAGCCACAGATAAAACCATTAGAAGAAAGGTCAAGAGGCTTTTAACCTGGAGCAATCAGATGGCTGCCAACAGCACCCTTGATAGATTAGCATCACTAAAAATGGGACAAGCATATTTTATGTGCCCTGAATTATCACACCAACAGTGAAAAGGAAATACTCCTGGAAAAAAATGAAACAGAACTTGGCCTTGAATCTATTCAAAGCTTTTTAATTAAAGTTCCCTTTAATTAAGCAAGGCAGAGCATAAGTCTGAGAAGGGGGAAGGAAAATACCAGCTAAAGGACAAAGAAGCAAACAGAGAAATTCAGAATATGAGATGGTCCGTGCGGCCTGATTCCTTCAATAAGAAAACAGAATTAAAAGGAGGGAACCCAGAAAGACAGCAGGGAGGAAAACCTGCTCCAGATCACCAGTGCCTTAAGAAACACAATAACCAGATACCACATGTGTGGATTTCATTTAGGTCTTAATTTGAACAAATCAACAATCACATCATATATTCCTGGGATAATTGGAGCAATCTACATACGCTGTTGAGGCATTAGGGGAAATTTCTTTGTTTGTGATGATAATCTTCTGGTTAGTTAAGACACTGCCCATGCTCCTGTGAGTAAAATGGCATGAAATCTGGGTCTTGCGGAAGCAAACTACTGGGCAGAGTTGGGGGCAGGGTGTGGATATTGATGAACCAAGGGAGACAAAGTCTTGATGGGCTCACAGGGACTAGGAGGCTAAGGCTACTGCTATATCTGAGTAATCCATCACTGTCATTCTCACAGTTATATTTTCACCACAATGCACACATTTAGAAGTTTAAATAGTAAATGTATGTTTTATTAAAATCATTTGAAGACTTTGACTTTTTTTATACAAATGAAGCTCCTGTTTCATGGCCCATCACCATGCCAGCACATCTTTTGTTAACCTGATACATGTTCCATCCCCGAAATGATCACTGTGCTAATCTGCAGTTCCTGAGGACATGGCTTGAGAGGGAAAATAAAGGTATCACAATCAAGTTGGCCTCTGGCAGGTGGTGTTCAGTGTTGATTTACATACTAAGTGAACCAACCAGGGACTGCTAGAAAAGCAGATGGATGGGATTTATCCAATGGTTTTAATGCAGAGAGTCTGTATGACGTCTGGGAGATCTTCATATTTGGTAGAGTTCTGAGTGGTTTTGATGTGCGTGGTTTGGGCTCTCCACTTGAAGAAACACTTGTTTAGCTGGACCATATGAAACCACCATGGGTGGTGGTTTCATGGGACACCCAGGGAATAAGCAAATTCTAGAGACAAATGGGTGGCATGTATGTAACCACATTCTTCCATCTCGGACGCTCTGATTTCTGAGGTTAAGTAATGAGAATGAATGATTTCACAAATGGCAGAGGAGCAGAGCAGCCCAGAATGCAGGATTTGATGTCGATTGTATTTTCATTTAAATGAAAACTGCTGTGGGAGTCAAAACGAAAGCTTTCTGATTACAGACAGTGTGGCCATGGATAAATATAAATCCTAGCTTTTTAGGTGGCTTTGTGACTGGGCTAAGGCACACACAGCAGTTACTAGTCTGATTGTATAAGACATGTGCTTATAATAAGACTTAAACCAATATTGGCTCCTTCAGAGGCCACTTTGTAAAATGGTTCTTTCTCTCCCATCAGCCCTATAGGAATGTGTGCCTCTGCAGATGACTGGTTGGGGCAATACTCTTTCTACATAATTCCTCATCTCATGTGGATATACTTTTGGGGGGCCAAGTTTGTTGCCTCATGAGCCCAGAACTGCCTGTCCAGAACAGGCAGAAGAGTCCAAGGACAGGACAGATAAAGATGTTAATGACACACCACCTAAGAGATCCTACACTGAGTCTTGAGTAGAAAGATTGACCCCCATCAACTCTGTGCCTCAACTGCTCCTTTGCCTCGATGCAAATGGGTCAGACCAATGTCCTGCCTCTGCCTAAAATATTTTTTGTCTAACCAAGTTCCCTTTAGCAATTAAGCTACAGTTCAATGACCAGTGCCCCAAAGACATAGATTATACAGAAGGTCATCTGTGTCCTCCTGCAAATAGCCTGAGCTATCTCCAACATAATTTAATAAACCATATACTTTTATTATTCATCCCATCACCACTCATCACAATTATCTTACAAAAAACCTGAAAATTGCACATGTTCAACAAAGACAGTAAACTGAAGTAGTAAAGTAAATGGATGGATGGATGGATGGATGAGTGGATGGATGGATGGATGGATGGATGAGTGGATGGATGGATGGATGGGTGGATGGATTCTTAGCTAGTGGATCTAAGTTTGTTTGTTTTTTAAATCACCTAATCAGAGTGAAATTTGTACCTAGGTTGAGATATTAAAACCACCTTGAGGAATTTCTAAAATATTTAAGGACTTGACAAATGCCCAAAGGCAAGAGATATATTTAAAAGTCATTGTTAAGGGGTCTGAGAGAGGCCCAGCAGTTGAGAGTGCTCTCTGCTCTTGCAGAGGAGCCTGGCTCCGTTCCCAGAACATACACAGCAGCTCACAACCATCTGTAACTCCATTATCTGAAGCCCTCTTCTGGCTGCCATATGCTTCTGTACAAATACGGTATGCATAATACATGCAGGAGAACACATACATAAAATAAAAATAAAGAAATCATCTGTAAATTTAGTTTTTATATTAAACAACCAATAGTGAATTTAGGAAACTCTAGACAAAAAACTTGTAACTGATTATTATATAATTTAGGAACATATTTTTAAAAAATGGATGAAACAAGACATACATAGACTTTTCCAATCACAGATGCTCCCAGGCATTTGACAGATTCTATATAATGTCCGTGAGGCAGGGAAAGACTGGCATGAATACAATACCACCCAGGTACATTTGAGTTGATTGGATCTCTGTATAGAAAAATGTTCCAATGAATGAATCAAGAGCAATACCTTGCTTCTTGCCTTTCCTCTTTAGCAGTTAAAAATTTACTATCTAGTTCATTCATTCATTCATTCATTCATTCATTCATTCAGCAAATGGCTGTGGAGTACTTTTCCATGTACTTTCTCTGTAGAAGATCAATATACAGAAAAGAGTAACGATACAAGCAGTTCAACCTACAGACTGTAGAACAGAGTCTTCAGTGATGGGCCTAGGACATTAGCAATCCTTGTCAGCAGGCGAGATTTTAGAAACTATGGTAGATGACAGAATCAAATTGAAGATATCTCTATCCAAAAACATTAAAGGGAAAAATGAGGAATGGTGCTTTTTGTTTTAATCATTCAAATTGGCAAAAAAAAAAAAAGGTTGAAGACCAATAGAAAAAAATGTAAGTATTAATGCTCTTGAAATATTGTGAAACAAGGTGGGCATGTGGTTCAGTGGCTTCCTTAAAGGCATAAAGTACTGGGTCAATCACTAGCATAGAAAAATATTTGTAATAATTGAGGTTTACACATTCTGCAATAAAACAATAGACATGACCTGGTTTAATAGGTCAGCTGAAAGAAAGACACATCCACAGAATCTCCCACTTACCATCATTACAACAAATATAAATAAAGTATTTAAGCAGCAGTATGAACCTTACGTGAGCCTCAGCCTCACCGTTTATTCAATGTGCACAGTAGGGCCTGCCATAGATGGTAAAGGGTCTCCAATCGTAACACTGAACAGCAGAAAAAAAAATGAGATGATTGGTTCATCAAATTTATTGAGAAGTGTATATATTTCTGTGACATAGTCTGTTATAGAAAGCACTCTATAGCATGCTTAGTACACAGTATACAGACAAAAAAAAAATCAGCAGCTCTTGCTATTTAACCAACTGGTAACTATCTTAGTTAACCCTGCCTCCAACAACAGAAAGTACACCTTTTTAAAGTCCTCCAGGGGGAGAGCTAAGCATGAGCTATTGTAGTAAAGGCACTGTAAAGCCCTTCAGAGCTCCTTCCTTATCGAGGGTTGTTGAGATTTGCAGTCACAAACAAACTCTTAGGATCTTGACTGCTGCTGGACTTAGGAGAATCAAGTATTTTCAACATCAAGTCAGATTAATCTCTGACTAGTCTGGGTTCTATTGAAATTCCTCACCTCTGAACTTCTAAGTGTTATTTGTCAGCAACATGCAACATAGCACCTAGTTTTACCATCTTGGAGTTGACAGATTGCTTAAGGGGATCTGAAAAGGCCCTGCTTGCAAGCACAGGCTCTTTTGGAGTCAGACAGCCATGTGTTCAAAGCTCTAGTTGTCTGAGCTTAAGAATTTTGTTTTCTTCGTAAATTAAATACAATAAGGTGATGAACTAAGGAGTGTGCCACTAAGTGGTGGTGACCAACAGCATCCTCAAAAGTAGCATGCCTCTTGGCTCTCAGCTGGCGAGTGGAAAGTCCTGCATGTGCAGAGGCAAACTCTTCCTTCCACTCCTTAACTGTTTTCTTCCCAGCAGTCTGAAGTGTGCCCTCTGGAGGTGCAAGAAGTCTGTTAGCTTCTTCTTTCCTGTCAGATACCTTTAGATTATTGTAGATAATAATTTTGTCCCATCATGAACCACCCATCAGAATTTGGAGTCTTAAAATCAGGTATGTCCCAGGGTAACCAAAATAGTGGGTGACGACCTTATCTCCCTCCGCCCTCTCTGTTCCCTGACTACTCTCCAAGGTCCTCAGTAATTGTTTGTGTAACACATTACATGACCCGCTGGTCATTCTGAGTTCTTTCCTCATGGACACTGTCCTTCAGCAAATGGCACAAAAAATTAATACTGTGTCACAGATGTGGTGGAAGAAGCTGTTAGAGATGTTTTTCTCTCCTGAAGGGGCACAGGTTGTTCCCACACCACACAACTCTGTGAAAGTAATCTCTGCCATCATCCCCCAAAGTTCATGAGATGCTATGTGTGTGAGGCCCACTTGTTTATTTATCCCTCCAATCTGCATTCTCTGCTTTCTCAACTAGGCTCTCATTTCAATGTGTAAATATTAAATGAGGGCTTTATCATTATTAAACTTGTAGCTGATTCTTTCATGATTTGCTGATAGTTCCTTGAGAATTTTCTACATGTTTTGATCACATTCGCACTCTCTGAGGTCTTCCCAGAGCCATGCTCCCTTTTCTATCCACCCAACTTGTTGTCTCTGGGTTGGCTTTTTTGTTTTTGTTTTTTAAAATCTATCAAGACCAATTTGTGCTTTCTGAATATTCTTGGAAATGTGGCTTTCCACTGGACTATGATCAACTTACCATAGTACATTCTTAGAGAAAACTAACACTCTCTCTCCTCAGTAAGGAGTGGAACTTTATGCCCGATTGGATTTGGTCTGGCCTGGACTTGCAAAGGTCTTGTGAATGCTGTCAGAACCACTGTGTTCATCCTTGCAGCTTGCCTTGCTATGTCCAGAGGACAGTTTCCTTGTTGTCATCCACTGACTCTGGCTCTTCCGCTCTTCTCAGCTACTCTTCTGAAGTGATCCCTGAGCTCTGTAAGAGGGGATGTGATGACGTAGATGTCCCATTTAGGGATGAGCACTCTGCAGTTTCTTGTCCTCAGTACCTTGGCCACTTGTGAGTCTTTGCTAACCACCATCTACTACAAATAGAAGTTTCTCTGCTGAGAGTTAAAAGATGCACTCGTCTTAAGTATAGTAAAAAGTCACAAAGAATCAGTGTGATGGTATCTCTTTTTAGACGATTAATACTAATAGGTTCTCCCCTAGGGCATATGACCTATCAAGCTATAGGTTCTGGGGCTAATCATGGTCCCAGGTTAAGGTTTCCTCTTGTGCCTTAAATCCAATCAGAAAATGATTAGTTATTCCCATGATATATATGCCAGCATTGAACCAGAGGACAGTCTTGCTTTGTGTAGATGATGTTATGCATGTTCTTTAAGATTTACATAAATTATGCTATTCAGCAAACTTTATAATGCTCTCCCTTTTAAACTAAATATTACTATTAAGCTCTGTCTACCGTGTGACCACCTAGTTCAGTGGTTCTCACCTCCCAATGCTTCCTAATCCTCACTCCTTAATACAGCTCCTCGTGTTGTGGTGACCCCCCCAACCATAAAATTATTCTCATCACTACTTCATAATTATAATCTTGTTACCATTGTGAACTATAATGTAAATAGCTGTTGTACAGAGTATCCTATAGGCAACCTCCCTGAAAGGGTCGCTTGACCCCCAAACGGGTTGCCACCCATAGGTTGAAAACAACTAATCTAATTCCTTGCTTTGAAGAGCTTCGCAGCACATTCCCAAGGTTACATCTAGTTCATCTTATAAATCCACCTTCTCAATGACGTCAAACGGATGTGCTTTTAAAACCTCTGGCTGCTGCACAGAGCATTTGTACTGAGGATCTCCACTCAAGTCTTCTTCGTGAAATATTTTCTGACATCAGTTGAAGTTGTCAGATTTTCCTAACTAGTTAAGCCAAAATGTGCTCAATGAAAGTCAGGTGTTATGTTTAAGCTGTTGGAAGGAAGAAGGATCCAGATTGATTATCCAACACCGATGCATAGAACCGTACAACACCAATAAGTCACCATCTCTGCCACCAGAAGGGACTGAGGAGACCTAGAAATCAACAATCAACAATTCCTCTCTCACAATCATAAATAGCAAAAAGATGCCCGATTGCCAACTTCTCAGCACTCTTCTGAAGTAGGTCCAGATATCTGGACCCTCTGATACAACTTCAGAAAAATAAATTGCAGAATTATGTCTTTATGATCATGCACAGTAGCAAAGGCAACAGAATCAGTAAGGAGAGCTCTTGGTCTTGTGATAAACACTTCTATTTCCCAATGATCACTGTCATGCATTTGAAGAGAGGAAAAGCAGGGCATCCATGGAACCTGAGAAATAAGGAAACATCTGGAAATTACAGATGTTTACATATTATCTCCTGTGGAGCAGTTAGGCAGAAGGAAGTCGGGTGAATCTGTTGCTTTAATTTACCACAAAGCCAGGTGGAACTAGCGAATCATGAACATATACAAACTTAAGGGGCCCAAGAAATGCCAGCTTGCTCTTCAGAAGAACCACTCGAGTCGATTCCCCCAGTGGAGGTGGGCCCTTTCTCAATCTTCCTTTCCAAAATTACAGATACTGTGGTTTGCTCAGGTATGCTCCAAAGTCACGTGTTGCTGATTCAGTCTTTCCAGAGTGGCGCTATTAGGAGATGATGTAACCGAGAAGAGGTGGGGCTAACGAGCGGCCCTTGTGACACGGTCCCCACCTCATTCCACTTTGTTTCCTGGCTGAGGAGGTGAGCAGTTTTGCTCTGCTGGAAGTTTCCACTGTGATTCGATGCCTCATCACAGGTGCAAAGCAGCATGACCAGCTTGGTCACGGGCTAAAATCTCCAAAACTGTGTCCTAACGTAAATACCTTCTCATTTTAAGTTACTCATCTTTCAAGTTCACTGTATCGATAGAGATCTAACACAACATAGTACCACCTTGCTTTCTAAAATTTCCAGCTTAGTCACAGGGAAGCTGATTGAACTTGACTTCTAATAGCTTTTTTGGAGATTTTGACCCTACCTTCTGCCAAACCAATTCTCCTCAAGATGGTCTTCCCATTGCATTCCTGAGCTCTGGACTCGGCATTTGTCTCTGTTGTAGATCACCCGATGATCCCATCTGTCTAGTGTATTTTAAAGTCTGTATTGTGCTTACTTTTTAGATTTTTCCTTTGAACTCTGGAAGGACAGAAACAAGAAAAGTCTCTGAACTTTTTGGTCTTACACTCAGAAAGCTGAAACTGATTGAATGTACGTGACTCACTCAAAGACCGGGACAGCAGGTGGAAGGGGCCTGATTGCAGAAACATCTGAAACAGACGGGAGCGCATCAGGCTCTGCACACTTGCTGAGTGCTGGGCACCAGATCTAAGCCAGGCGCCTTTCAGTTTAGTGATATGTTCAGAATCAGAACTGTCCCTCTTCTGGTCTTCCATATAAAGCTTAATGAAGAGACATGTGACGTGCTGAAAATATTTCAAAACCTCTGCAGGCATCATTAAAAAGATGACTTTCTTGTTAAGAATGGTTCCAGGATCTAGAGAGATGGCTCGGTAGGCTAAACTTTTCGATGTAAGCATAAGGATCAAAGCTCAGATGCCCGGAGCCCACATAAAGGCCAGATAGGTGTAGTAACCTGCCTGTAATCCCAGGGAAGGGACTATCTGGAACAAGCTGGCTAGTCACGCTAGCCAAGATGGTGGGATCCAGGTTCAGCAAGAGTTCCTGCTTCAATATGTAAAGTAGAGAGCAAATGAAGGAAGACACACATGCACATGCATGTACACCACACACATGAGCATCCACACACAGGTGAATATGTATAGATACATACACCACACACATATGCAAGCAAATAAATAAACATAAAGAACAGCTTATTGAGGGAAGAAAACACACCATGGCTTCTGCAGCTTTGCAGCCGCTCCTCTCTGCAAGTCCCTGCCTACTGGGCTTCACGTGCTCTTCCAACTTCCTGTCAGTGTTTTATAGCTCCTGTCCTGCAAAGAGAGATCATCACAGTGTGTGCTTTGTGGTTTCTTGTGACTGCACCCCCACCCCGGTCACATAGACTAGGAACACAAAACAAGCACATAATATCATCGATAGAATGGTTGTAGGAGGAATGTGTCACAAATATGCAAAAGAAATAGGGGGCAAAAAACAAACACACAAAACGAAACCACCCGGAAGAATCTGGAAAGGTTTGCTGAAGTATAGGTCTGGGATTGACTCTAGGCAAAGGAGCACAGCTTGCCTGAGGGGACCAGTGTAGGCAAGGTTCCAATAGAGATGGCAAAAGGTCAATGGTGGAAAAGAGAAGAATCTTTCCCCTAGAACCATGACCCATCGTCTTCCCAGATGTCAGTTAAATAAGACAAACAAACAAACAAACAAAAACCAAAAAAACTATAAAACTTTAGCCTCCAAGTTCCTCTCTGTGCAATGTTCTTACTTTACCACATGATCGCTAACCATTCAGGAGTTCCACAATGATTAACCAATGCTTCTTCAAACTCCATGATAAGATTTGTCCATGGCTTTTGTTTGAAACGCAAAGCCCTGAGCGCTGTTTATTTAGTGGGACTTGGAAGGAAGCCAGAAACTCATGACTTAATAAGGGCCCCCAAGAGAATCTCATCTTTGGAAAACTTGGACAAAGACAGGACTAGCTAGCTCTGATCCTGAAGTCCAGCACTCATCCCAAACCCTTTGCAGAAGAGGTAGATTCCAACCCCAGTCTGTTGTCCCATTAACAATTAGATGCTACTCTCTTATTTAGAGAAGGTGACTTTTCCACTTCAGGTCCCTCCCCAGTATTCCTATCCGACCTCTAAATCCAGAAAAGTGGATTTTTTCTATGTACTACAGAAACAGACACCAATGAGCAAGGGGTTTGGGAAAGCTGCAGATAACTAGTTTGTAAACAACAGGGTTGGAATTTGAATCAAATACTCTGGGATCCAAGCACTTGCCATCTCAGAAGGAGTCTGAACAATGTCTAGCTGTAGTTGACTTCTGTAAGCCCCTCCAGGAGTGAGCCCATTTTACAGCGACCTTGCTCTGACTTCTGGCACTCCCACCCCACCTGCTTCACCCTAAGTAGCAGTCCACAAACACCCTGTTTGGGTCTTGCCACTCTGTTGCAATTTTCCACCGGGATTATTTGTGGCTATAACAAGCAAGGCCACGCCAGCTTCTGGCATTAAAAGAAGCATGAGCCTTCATTCCTGAGGTAGTGAGACCATTTTTTCCAGGTTCCTTCCTCTAAAGTTCATGAACTTAATAAAAAAAGTAAAATAAGACCGGCTCTATTACAGCCCCGACCAGTGCAGCAGGAAGCCAGGGCTGATTAGGGAAAGGCAGTGCCTGGAGGGAGAAGGAAGACAAGGGCCATGCCTTAACCTTCCACCCATTCCTGAGAAAGCTTCTGTAGACGACCTGAGCAGCCTCCAAGCATCTTAAGTAGCACCTACCAGGAGACCATCAATAATGTCACAGGAGCAAGGCAGACCTTAAGATACAGCCGTTTACATTTCATCTCTCTTGAAAATGGACTTCTGGGAAAGATTGACAACTAGCTCTTCAAAATAATGAGGAATTTAGGTACAACCAACCCTGCATCCCAAGCATCCTACAGAGAACAAATGACCCAGGAGATGAGGGAACACAGGCAGTGCCATTTCTGCATCCTCGTTCTCTTGCTTCTAGAAGCTTCTCAATGCCAACTCCGTCAGTGTTTTTGTAGCTGCCCAGTGAACAGATTGTCTTACAATAGTTCTTGACCCCGCTCCAAATTATTTCTCCTTGGAGACACTTCCCGAAGCCCATCATTCCACACTAGCACTCCAACTTTGGGCAGTTCACCACTGATGGAAGTCCTTAGTACTTCATTGTCGAGAGTACAGTGCCTAACGCAACAAGCTGTCACAGTGGAGGGCACAGAAGGACTCCACTACAAACAAAGCACAGGTGAGTAGGGATTGTACCTGAGGAGCAAATTGGGAGTCAGGGACTGGAAAATGATTAAAAATAAATACTATGAGTGAAGAGAGACTCCAGCTAACTGCATACTCTTCTTAGCCAGACATTAACTGGGGCGGAGGGAGGTCGGGAAAGACAGAAATTGGTAAGATGTTGAAGGTGATCAGAAATGGAGGGTACAGACAGGCTGAGAGGAAGGTTGGGAGCCTGGCTGAAGTTTAGTCAAGCAAAGACTCTTGGTTAGTCCTTGTTGGCTCCTCCAGGTCAGTGATTCTCAACCCTCCTAATGCTGTGACCCTTTAATACAGCTCTTCCTGTTGGGATGACCCCTACCCATTAAATCATTTTTGTACCTACTTCATATCTGTACTTTTGTCACTGTAATGATTCGCAATCTGATATGCAAGATATCTGATATTCGACCTTCCCCAAAGGGGTCTCGACCCACAGGTCCAGAGAAATCCTCCAGAGACAGGATTTCTCGTTGTTTTTACTCAAAAGACACAATCTGGCCGTCAGCTGAGCAGACCTCAGGACTCCTGCCTGTTTCCTTCCATAGGCTGTGTCTCCTCTCCTTCCCTGTCCAACCTATATGGTCCTCTCACCAATCTATAGAACTCTAGGTTTTCGCCACCTCTCTTTTGGTCCTACTGTCAAGAAATGAAAACCACGTAGCAGTCTGTCTTAGCTTCACTCTACATCTCAGGGTAAGAATAAGGACCACATGCCAAAGGAATCTCAAACCTCTAGATAGCTGTGTAACACACCTGGGCACTCTGTAGACACTCTTACCAGCCAAACCCATGTTTGTCATCAAGCAGGCTTGCATTTGAATCCCTGCAATAACTGTGTGCCCCGAGCTAAATCTGGCATCTGTGCAATAAAGTCATAAAAACAGAAAACTCTTCTAGTCATAGAGAAGATTTAGAAATGAACATGTCAACAGCCTATTAGAGGCATTGTGCTTGCTTTAAATGAAAATGGTGTGTCTGTTTTGTGGGGCCTCCTCTCCTTGCCCACACTCTAGGTGGTTCTGAATCAGAAACTCCCTGGAATCAGAGGAACTCCCCCGATGACAGGTTTAAGACCTGCTAGGCTTCCAAAACCTGGGCAATTGCCTCCTAATTCTCAGCTAAGACCACTGAAAAGATTGAAGAGAGATTCAGGAAATAACAATCAGACGCTCCGAAAACCTGGGAGGCTTTGTGCGAGGGAGAGACATCGTGCAGAAGGCCTCAGTTCAGTGCTCCAAGCCCGAGGACCCTGCCCAGAGGTGGTGGGCAGTACCCATGAGTAGTGCACTGCATTTCCTATGAATGAAACCATGGGGCCAAGAGAACAATGTCCTCATTGATGAAGAAAGATCGCTGGAATTCCAAGGACACTTGGAGCCTTTTACTGGGCTGAACAGAGATGCCTAATATTAATTCTACGTAATATGAGTCCTTGACAACTCTGTCTCTAATGTGCCTGATGGTGGCTCCATTGCTCATCCACTGTGGCTCAGTGTATCCACAAGGAAGTGCCTCAGTGGAAGTGCTCCATCTCCATCTCCCTCCACCCCGTCCCTCTCTCTGATCCAAAGATCTACACTATATTAGCACGAATCATTATGAACCTGGGGAAAGGTGCTTGGAACCCCTGAAGGCTTACATTTTTTTTTTTTTGCGTCTTCCCGGTCTAAAGCCCAATGAAATCTTCCTTTATTTATCACACAATCACAGAGAGCAGAACATGCCAATCAGCCCAGGCTATTTTTGCTGCCTTACTCAGTGATGGTTCTGGCCTAGGTGTGTAATATCTCCCCCTTTCGTGATCACTCTAGAGTGGTTCCCTGATGTCTGTTTATTTATTCAGCAAATAATAAAAAGTTCAATATTTCTCCTGCTCCAGGTGCTACAATAAAGGAAAAAAAGACAGAGCCCTTCTTATCCCTTAAACAGCTAATACTACAAGAGGGCCAAACTGTGATCTGATTACCTCTAAGTGTAACAAACACTTTGCTGAAGGGCAGTCGACACCCTACGGAAGCTCACAGCCAGCCTTCTAACCTATCAGGAGGACTTGAAACAGTTCTTTGGAGGCATTGCCATTTCTGCTGAGATTGGATAAACATTTAAGTGTTGGGGGGTGGGGGAAAGAAGGAACTTAAAAGGACCAGTGGGAGCAGCAGCTGTCTCTGACTCTGTTGCCTGCCTTTGCTGCCCTTTCCCTTACTGGGCTGCCTTGTCTAGTCTTAATAGGAGATGAGCCTAGTCTTACTACAACTTGTTTTGCCAAAGCAAGTTAATATTTGTCTGAAGAGAAAGGGAGAAGGAGTGGCTGGTGGGGAAGGGGAGAGAAGGGCTGGGAGGAAAGGAAAGAAGGGAAACTACTATCAGGATGTAAAGTAAATAAATTAATTTTTTAAAAGGTTTATCCCCATGATGGAGCTAGAGAAGGAGGGACAACAGAACTCTGAGAGGTAGGGCCTAGTGAGACGAACTTTGGTAACTAGAGGTATCTCCCGAAATTTCTGTAGGACCCCAGCCTCTTCTACATCTCTTTTGCTCCTTGACCATGAAGGGAGAGCTTTTTCCTGTGCTGTGTGTTCCTGTCAGGATGCTGCCACCTCACTGTAAGTCCAAAGGGGCCAGCAGACTGTGTGATGCAACAGGCCATGACTGTGAGCAAGAAGGAAACTTCCTCTCTGCATCTGTTAACTCAGGGGTCTGTCAAGTTGACATAAGTGTCTCAGGGTGACAGACAGCTGACCAGCAGAGTACCTTACATCCTGGTGTTAACTCTGGAGCCAAACTGCCTGGGGTCAAATCGGGCCCTGCTGCTCTGCCGGTCTGCGGAAGTTCACCTGCTCCGGTCCCCTGTCTGTAGTGTGAAGCCAGTGACCGTGCTTGTGTGTGTCACCGGCTTGGTTTGAGGACATTTGTAGTGCTTTTAATAATGCAAATTGCCTAGAACAGCACCTGCGTGTGGCACGTCCTACAGATGTATCATATGAATGTAAATGTTAGGCATGATCAGGGGAGAGTTGTTTTTTTTTTTTTTCATAAATAAAATTGCTTTTCTTTTTTGAGAAGCTGCAAACTTACTGACAAAATTATCAAAAGCTACAAAATTCCCAACGATCCCCCCATTATCTCCCTATCATTAGCATCTTGTATCGATACAGCATATATGCTACACTTAACGCTGAGCCAGGATTGACACACTTCCTGACTGAAGTTTCTGCCTCACATTAAGGTTGTCTTTGTATTGTATGCTCTGTAGATTTTAACAACTGTGTGTCAGGCTTCCATCATTTCGGTGTCTTCTAGAATCGTTTTCTCTGCCCCTTATTCTGGCCTCTTATCCCCTCTCACCCAACCACAGCCTGCCACCGACATTTTTACTGTCCTTATTGTATATCTGTCTACCAAGACATATGTCACTTTATGAGAAGCATATGGCATGGCGCGCATCTTTGCAGATTGGCTTCTTTCTCTTCCACCCCACCTCCGTCTTCCATTGCTTAAGTTTTGATAAGGAATAGACGTCTTCACTCAAAGCTGAATGAGGGTTCTCTAAGGAAACCAACAAAAGGATCTTTGGACCCTTTGTTCTTGGGCTCTGGAGAGTCCTGCACCTTTGCCTTTAAAACTTGATTTCCTGCTCCAGAAAAAAATCCCACCCCTAAGGCATCTGGCCTCTAACTGTAACCCTTTTAAAATTCACACACTCCAAGATCCCCGTAGGTGTTTCAGGACTGGACCCAGGGCGTTTCCTGCAGGAGCAAGCCTTCATCTGTCCCGGTAGCCCCTTGCCTAGAGATGGGGGTCTGGAGAGCTGAAGGTGGAAGGGCACATTCAGAACCATGACAGGGTATTCCTTACCAACGTCTTCTGGCTGCAGGTTCAAATAGTTTCAGTGGCCACACTTCATGAAGCAAGAGCAACCACAAAAATTAGAACACAACAAAAGATCTTATGAATGTCATCCATGAACATACATGGTTTGACCATATTTAATTTTTAGTGATAACTTTTACCAAGAATGGCGGTTGAAGATCCTCAGAACTTTTCATTTATGAACATGTATTTATTTACTGAGCACCTAAGAATTTATGATTCAGTGCAAGTGCAAAGTAGTATGATCTCAATATAAAGCAGACATGCGTTGCTGCCCTGCTCTAGCAAGGAAGGCTTCCCGGAACAATGGACCTTGATCACAGAGGTGGAGGATGACATATATGGGGACATAACACACTAGAGAGGACCTGGGTTGCTGGGTTGCCGACAGTGGGACTTTGTTCTAGAAAGAGTGAGCAGCTCTGCCTGGCTCAGAAGAGGGCATCCTTTAGAGCGGAAGTGGGGGCCTGGACACTCCCAGCTCTAAGGCAGGAAGAATATAGCCTGCAAGGACATGGAGCTGGGCACTCAGTTCTATAGCTAGGAACCACAGCCTGCGAGGATGTGGGCTGGGCACCTAACAGGACAGATTTCAGTTTGCCTCTCTTCCCAGGCCCAGCCTTTCCTGTAGTGTAGCCCCTGAACCCTTGTCCCAAACCTCTGTTGTAAGTTCTTAGAGTGTTTAAGGACTTCCTTCTTCCGGCTTGAGTCCTTGGCTGCTGCTATCTTCATTGTCCCCCTTCAGGAACAACTTTACCCTCATTTCTGAGGGTCAGACAATAGAATTCTTGTGAGAGGTCTGTCTCTGGAACCAGACAAGGCAACCTTGCTGCAGCCTGAGGAGGAGTGGGTGGGGCAGCATTTCCTTCCTGGAAATCCAGCTTGCCTGAACACTGGTTCCCCACCCTGCTGCCCTGACCACTGCCTTATCCTGCCAGGACCCTTCCCTCACCTCCTCATCCCCTTACCCCCCATTACCCAGCAGCTACTCTGCAGCCCTGACCTTCGTGATGGATTTCCAAATTAAGGCTCAGACTCTTGTGTGATGCAGCCATTTTGTCAAACAGCTTCCCCATGCGATCCAAGTCAAAGAAGGCTTGTGTCTGCAGAGACTACATTGAAATAAATACCCTGTCAGCAAACAGGTGCCTGTCAGCACAGTCTTTTAAAATCTGTCTTTCTCCTGACTGCTTTCATGTGTCTATGAACACCCCACACGAGAACACACACACACACACACACACACACACACACACACACACACGAGGGGGGAGTGGGTACTTGGTCCCATTATCATTATGCTCATTCCATTACCTTCCCGTTACTCATCATTCCTGACCCCTCGCCCCACCCCAAACCCCAGCTAATTCTTACACCATCATGGACCTCAGGGCTAGCTATGGCAGAATGAAAACACACCTTGAAATCAGAAAGGATTCAGATGATAGCTATAGCAACCATTGTACCACTTTCTCTCCACTTCCCCTCAGCCCAAGCCCAGAGATTTAAAGAAAAAGAGTTACTTTGTGGATTGAACTACTCAGCTCATAAGTAACTTAGAACAGTGGCTGCAACAAAGTGTCATCATAGTGTATGTCTTGGGTATTCCCTTAGAGCCGGACTGCCCATAAAGACTATGGAGAGGCAGTGGGAAGAGAAAGGGCTCCTGCTGGAATCCTTAGGAGACATTTTATACAAAGAACTGAAAGCCAGTTAGCTTCAGCAGGGAGATAAAGAGAATGCATAGGTTTGACAAAACCTAGTCACTAGACCCCTATAAATCAATCTATCCTCCCTCTCTTCCTTTAATTAGTAAATTTCTCCACAGGACCCTAATGGGAGAGCCCTGTCTTCCATGCACACTATAGGCTGGATTTCCCAGGCTTCTTTGAATCTAGGAGTGGCCATACAATGGAACCTAAATGAAGTAGGGAAGCCTCAGTCTCTGGTCACTTTAAACAAGGTAGTAGAGGAGGAAGAAGAGGAGGAAACGGAGGAGAAGGAGAGGAGAAGTTTGCTACCTGTGCTGTCTTTTGCTCTTCCCTTTGGCTAAGGAGGGGTTGATAATTTCCTTGACTGTAGACAGGAAAGTCACGTTTCATATGACAAACTTCTAGAGTGTCACATGAGGGCAAATGAGCATCTGTTTGATTTAGGTCCCTTAGTTGAATGAACCCAGGAGAGCAGCATAGTTAGCCTTCAACTCATTTCCAGTGAGACCTCCTCCAGCAGTTTTCAACAGTCAGCAAAGCTCTAGTTTCCTTCATTGCCTCTGGCCCACTTCTGAGAGTGTCTGTCTTGCTCTAAGACTCTGAGTGTGCCCCTTCCCACCTGGCCCCCAGTCTCCAGTTAGTCCTCATCTCAGAAGACTATCAGGAGCACTAAGAAAGCTTTCTACAGTAGGTACATGTTTCAAATCGTTACCCTGCTAGCACAGTGTGCTGTCTCTTCTATTAGCATTGGAAATTACCACTAAGGAGACCGAGCTAACAAGAGCACCCAATGGGGTAGCTTTTGTTCATTTTCTTCTTTGAGTGTCTCATTTAGTTTTAGATACTTAGTTCCAAGTCATGCTCTAATACCCAAAGGGTGTTGTTCTTCTGGGACCATTTCAGGATCTTTTATGAGAGGCAGGAACCTGTTTCACAAACAATGTCCCATCAAGACACACAATAGAGTAAGAGAGGTCCCCCAAATGAAACTGAATCCCCTTAGGAAGTAGAAATCAATACTGGGAAACTAAACAATGGCAAATACTTACTCTACCACCTATGTATCCAGACTTGTAACTCCAGCCAAAAATGCTGTACTCTGCCCCGAACAGGGTTGAGACTAGAGAAGTAAGCAAGCTGCCTAAGGTATAAAATTTAAGGAGACAGGGTCTCATATGCTGACCCTGTACTAAAGAGATCCTGAAAGAATCCTTAAATTTAGTTCACTATGTGACTGCTTGCCTTCCCCTAATCCTGACCCTTGACCAGAACCCTATGTGTCATCCCTGAATCAACTGGAAAAGCCCATAGGCTTTGAAAATTCAGCATGATTAAAACCCAACTAATTATCCGGTCCCTAATCTCATCCTTTTATGCTTCCTGTCACAGTGACTGCTCAAGCCAGAATCCTGGAATCACCTTTGGCATGGTCCTCTGCCCCCTCTGTGTCCTAGCTACTCTCCAGCATCCCAATAACTAAGACAATATGCCACCAGCATCTTTCCTTTGACATCAACAATAGCCCATAATTCATCTTCCTTGTTCCAATCTTTATACCCACTCTTGTATCCTTAACACTGCCAGAATGATCGATCGAAGCATGATTTACAATCCTGCATAATGTGCCCACCCCGTTCACACCTTGGTTATTACAACCAGACCTTCTATGCCCCTCCCCCAGCTATGAAGATCTTCTGTGCCACACCCCAGCTGTAGGCAGTTCTCACTGTTCATAAGCCCCTCCCGTTTCCAGGCCTTCTTCACATGCTTTCCCCAGATCCACAATGTATTCTTCTGGTAATCATTTAAGTTTCATTTCTTCAGAAAAGAACCCACAGCCTATGTCTCCACAACACAGAATTCTACTTTTACAACACTTATCAAGCACAAGGAACGTGGTTCATCAGAAACAAATATTTGCTATGGAAGATGGGAACTTGAGTTCAAATTCTCTGATCCCTTTAGAAAGCAAGGCACAGCCTCAAGCCCTTCTATCACCTCAGAGCTCAGGTCAGAGTAGACAAGATCATTGGGACTTCAACTTCAGTAGAGACCCTGTATCAAGACGATAGGGCAGTGAGTGGTAGAGTGGTATACCCTACCCAGTGTCTTCTTTGGCTTTTACATGTACTTATGCACCAACATAACACACACACAGACACACACCACCACCATCACCATCAGAAAATTTTAAACGCTTGCTTACCGTCTGTGTTTGTTAATGATAACTTGATGAGATCTAGAATCCTCTGGGAGGTGGACCACCAGGCATGCCTACGAGGGATGAGGTTGACTAAGGCGGAAGAGCTGCGTCTGTGGGCGGTGCCATCCCCTGTGCTGGAATCCTGGACTGTAGAAACAGTGATATATACCAGGCCGGTGGTGTAGCTCAGGGATAGGGTGTTTGCCTGGTGTATGTGAGGTCGTGGGTTAGTTCTGGGCACTGCAAAAACAAACAAGAACAACAACTTAACAATATTTTATCAATCACTGGTTGATTGTGAGTCAAATAAAGTATGTTAAACTGTTTATTTTGTTTATTTCCATTTTACGTAGCAAAGCATAAACATAAATTTGAGTAATAAATTTAATGAAAGTGTGTGTGTGTGTGAAAGAGAGAGAGAGAGAGAGAGAGAGAGAGAGAGAGAGAGAGAGAGAGAGTGAGAAGCTAAGCATAAAGTACTCATCCTGTTCTGGCCATGATGGATTGAAACTTCTGGCTGTGAGCCAAAATAAACACGTTTTACTTAAAGTTGCTGGTTACACACACACACACACACATACACACGCACACACATGTACATATTACGTATATGGTGTGTCTCTATATGTTTGTGTAAGGGTTTGTACATATGAGTGCAAGTGTCCTCAGAGGACACAGGTGTTAGATCCCTTGGACCTAGAGTTACAGGAAGTTGTGAGCTGTCCAACATGGTGCTAGGAACCAAACATGGATCTTCTGCTGGAGCAGTACACACTCTTAACCACTGGGCTTTCTTCAGGGTATTTTTACAAAGAAACAGGAAAAGTAGCCAAAACACTGTCTTCCCTGACAGGTTATAAGCTCCTGATGCTGTTCTTCATAAATTTGATGAACATTTGGAGTAAAAAGCAACACTGCAGCCCACCTCTATACTAGTCTCCGCAATTCATTCAGCTGCTGTCTACTGAGCATGTGCCAGAACTTTGATAGGCTTTGAAACTGCAAAGACAGTGGAGGGAAGTGTCTTGGCATCCAGCATGCTAAGTAAGTCCTCTGCTTCTGATAGAGACTCAGTCCCCTTCATTCTTAAAAAGGACTACTTTTGTTACAACCTGTGTTTCTAGCACCTTCATCTTACCTTGATGACGCATCCAGATTTCAGGTACTGCTTGGATGGCTCGCCCATGCCAGGCCAGAATCACCACATTCTGCTGTCAGTGTCCTTAGTATGCAAATGTCTTTCATAATCCTGCCCAAGACTTTCTCTAGCATAGTCAGAATATGCTTGACATCTGTGGAAAGCTCAGCCTGGACATGCAGGGGAACTAACAGGCCCAGTCTCAGGCCAGCTCTGGATCAGCAGGCTATGAAGCGAATGAGCAAACACTCAGATTCCCACTCTATTAGGAGACAGAATTGAATTCCCATTGCCACAGCAGAGACCTCAAAAACACACTCATTTTGTGTTCTTCTTGACTTCTACATCCTCATCTCCATCTTTGATTGGAGAGAACTCCAAATCAAACTACCAAACTCACAAGGGTATTGCAGAGGCCACATAGACATAAGCACAATTCTGAACACATTTTTCAGCACACCCTGTAGTTGTTAAGTGTTATCAGTTAGATTCTTGATGGAAATGACAGGTATAGCCCAGAAAGAAGCATGCTATCACAGGAGTACGAAAGATAAAAAGTGCATAACGCAAAGAGGAGGGACCCTTTAGTTGGGGTTGCTTCAGGAATGCTGTGTTGAGGAAGTAACTCTAAAACAGAGCCTTCTTAAAGGCCTACAAGTCAGAAGAGAGTATCTCCAGCAAGGGGCATAGCTGGAACAGAAGCATGAGGAGGACGTTAGTGTGGCATGCTGTAGCAAGCAGGAGCAGATGTGCTTTGCAGAAGAGGAAGGAGGGGGATGGAGAGCAGCAGACCCGGGAATCTGGCTAAGGAGAGAGGCAGTCTGGGCTCCTGGAGAGGAACCCAGAGGCTGTCCTACAGCAGACAGGCACACAGGGCAAGCGAGGACTTCTCTCCTTTTGCATATATGCCTTCCCTGGGCCTGTTTATTTGCTCTCTGCCTGGCTTTGTAGAGTCAAGATCTCATTCATGGCCCACTCCTTTCAGCACTCTACAGAGCTGGGAAAGAGGGGAGCATCCTATCAAGTGCCCGATATTCCACGGGGCCTTCGGAGATGAAACAGGAAACTCCTCTGGGTGGAAAGCCTGGAGGAGAAAATTGGCTGAACGAGAGGTATGTGGTAGATGACAGATATGGTGGAGGTGCCAGGCCTGTGTGGTCTTCAGTGAGCCATTTCTGGACCTGAGTCGCTAATTCTCTGGCTCTCTGGTGTCCAGTAGCCTTCAAGTGCTGGTACTCAAGAATTCTGTGGCAGCACATGAAGCTCATTTGGAGGGCTTTTGTTAACCCAGAAGCCCTTTCTTCTTTAGAGAGGAGAAGTAATAAATAAAAGGGAAGGGGATGATAGGAGAAAAAAAGAGATAAGAGTAGAAGGGAAGGGAAGGGAAGGGAAGGGAAGGGAAGGGAAGGGAAGGGAAGGGAAGGGAAGGGAAGGGAAGGGAAGAAGATGGTAGGGGATGAGAGGGTAGGGATGGAGTTTCTTCAGTCTCAGGACCTCCTCTAGCTACACTGAATAAACTGGTCAGTGTTCCCCAAAATGACCTTTCTTCTCTCCTGCCTTCTGTGCCGTTCATCTATCTAGCAAGCACTTGCTCAGCTCCTTTCTCACCTGGGTTAATGAAAGAGGTGTGCCTTTTCTCTTTACACACAGTCTAGCATTGGCTACACCAACTTCACTAACATTGGCTAGAAAACTGGAGAAAGCAATGGAAACACAGAGGGGCTGTGCTGTCCACACAGGGAGAAGTATTGTCCATGAGGGTGATAGCAGGATGTATTGATATAGCTCTGGAGTCGGAGAAGGCTCTTACATTGAGCAACACATATCTTTCCTTTTAAGGAGAAAGTTCTACTGAGTATTCTGGAACTCAGTAGTAACTATGAAGGCCTCTACAACTCACAGAATTAGACCATCATTCCCTCCTTGAAGATCTGTAGCCATTGTACTATGGAGACTAACAGTTCCAGGAAAAACAACCGCTACCTCCCACTAGACCATAGCCAATCTCCCTACAAACTGGTTTCTCCTGGATCTCTTATTCTTTTTTTATAGCTTCAAGGTTCTGCTAGATACAGAAGGATGCTTAGGAAACTTGGGTTAATTTAATGTAAATCTACTCTAAATTTAAAAAAAAAAAAATATGAGCTGGGAATGGTGGCACACACTTGTAATCCCAGCATTCCAAGGCTGAAGCAGTCAGACAGCCCTGAGTGCAAGGTCACCTGAGCTGCAGAATAAGTTCAAGGCCAGCCTGGCTACAGAGTGACAGCTTGTCTCAAAAGAGTGGGATCCTGAACATTTGAAGTTGATGAGCATGGCCATGGATTGCTCCCAGCTCCCAGTCATCAGCTGAGGTTAACGCAGCATCCAGCCTTCATCAGAGACAGTACATACTGTAGTGAGCAGCAGTTAAGCCAGAAAGCCAGAACTGGTAAAAGTGCTGACTGTAAGTGATGGTGGAGTGCTCAGTCTTAAGTAACACAGTTATTTCACCTTCTTCAAGGCCCAGGAAACATCGCAGAAGAGAAAGCACAAGGAACATAAGAGCCAGTAATGGGGAGATATGTAACAGAAAGATGCTTTTGGACATGACACAGCCATTGCGCCCATGGATTCACTACAGCTGTGGTAGTATGCACCAGACTTGCACAAGGATAAACTTGTTGACACCTCCTCCTGGCTGGCAAAAGGTGTTCCCATGAAACCTGGCTTCTCTCTGAACGTTTATTGGCAATTGGCAGTTGCTGGAGGAGAAGGGGTCATTTTCCTCGGTGGTGGAGCCTTTGTTAAGTTGACTTTGCTCCAGTAAATAATCTCCCAGCCTCTCTTAAACAAGAAAGCCCAAACCCAGAGGTTCAGAAGCAAAAGAAGACATCAAAGTAAATATTCTACATTTGAGAAGTATTCCAGCAGAAAAGGGAGAGTATGAGGGAGAAAAACACAGGTGAAAACAAGCACAATTCACTATATAGAGACACACGTGTAAGACTATCAAACAAGATTTTCACTGAGCTCTTGTCTCAGAAAAACAGCAACAGAAAAAAACTATCACAAAGAAAATGGATACATATTAGCAATCCAAATAAGTTCTGGCTCCTCCTGGCTTTTATTTGTTTGTTTTGTTTTAAAACAAATGAAAACTTTTCTGGTTAATTTGCATGAATTTATTATACTATTAGTAAAAAATAAACCTGTATGAACATTCTAGAACTGCCATTGAAGTAACCTCAGAAAAATTCTGTCTTTCACTTTTAAGACACACATCTGTAATTTCTAAGTGTAAAGTCTGGCTGTCACAGAGACTGAAACAGTGTGGTTTCTCACTTCAAATTCACCTCTTATGACGTGGTCTACCTCTATGGGCAGCAACACTTAGGGGATGGCAGGTGGATTTCTGAATCCTGAAGGAAACAAGAGTAGAGAGAAGTTGATGAAACTCTATCTCTCAGAAATAAACATGCCTCTTCCTTTTTCTCCTCCCAAAATAGGCTGGTAATGAAATGGGTCCAGGCTAAGACTCTCTGTAAGAAAGGGCCTTGACACCACCCTATTCAGTTGCCTGTGTCTGGAGCATTTTCCCCAGATGATGTGTAGTCATTGCACACAGTGAAGGGCTTCATAAAGACACATTCGTGCCAGTGTATCAAGTCAGTGAATTCTATCAAGTTCACTTTCACACCCTCCTCTTCCTCTCACTTTCTCTCTACCTCTGCTATCACCTTCATTCCTAAAGGTACAGATGTGTGTGTGTGTGTGTGTGCGCGCCGCGTACACTTATATGTGTGTGTAAGCTATTTTTAATCTATAAAATGTATGATCTGCAAGTGAGAGAAACATGCATTTGTCTTCTAAAGTCACACTTATTTTGCTTACTGTGACAGTCCACAGTTACAAACATCCCCCTAAAAGTGACGTCATTCATTGTCTTTATGGCTGGATAAAACTCCACTGAGCGCATACTATTGTCTACCCATTCATTGGTTGTTGAGCAATCAGAATGATTTTAACTTGGCAATTGTAAGTGCTGCTGCAATAACTTGTACAAGTACCTCTGTGGTACAGTGAATTAAAGTTCTTCTGAGTCCTTAGAAATACATACTCTAGAGTAATACAGTTGAGGTATATGGTGGTTCGTGTCCCTACTCACCCCCGTGCATCCTTTAAGCCATACCTCAGACATATCCTCATTTGTTTTACCAATGGTGGATTGCTGGAATTTTCTAGAGGCCATTAAATATAACAGCACCAAGTTCAGAGAAGAGCAAGACCTCTAGGCCCCTCCCTTAAACGTTGCCGTCTACACTAGGCTTGTCCAAAGGATATGGGCACTGGGTGTTTGGAAAATGTTATATCTGTATCTAGCTCTCTTCTGTTTCTGCTTAGTAGATAAAATTTTAATACTTTGACATCAAATGGCTATAGAAAACAATCCTACATTCCAACTGCAGCTTAGAAACCAATTCACTTTTGTTTTATGAGTCATTTGCAACTAAGTTGAGTCTTTCCTCCTGAACACCCACGTATTCTTGAACTTACAAAGGACCAGACCAAAGCAGCTTGGAGAAGAAAATGTCTTGATTGGACTCACAGTTCAGAAAATACAGTCCACTGAAGTAGGAAAGCACCGTAGCAGGAATGTGAGCCGAACATGTCACCGAGGCTCTGCAATCAGGAAGCAGAGGGAGATGAATGTGCACACTCCGCCTGCTTTCCCCTTTTTATTCAGCCAGAACACCAGCCCAAAGAACGGTGCCACCCACGTCTGGAACGGACGGTTAAGCTTCTCTGGAGAGGCCCTCATAACCACAGCCACAGGGCTGCCTGTTAGGTGACTGTAAGTCCTAACAGACTGATGATCAGAATTAACCACAACAGCATGGCCTGCTGTGGGCTGTGACTACTCACACTGTCCTCTCCTGCTGCTTTACCTGAGATGCCCAAAGCCACCTGGATTGTCACATTTTTCATAGTTTGAAAGAGAACTCTTTCAAAGAAAGAAGAATCCTATAAAAGAGAAGAGGCAGCTTAAATGAAAATAAAATGGTTTACTAAAGAGAAACAAATGGTCAGCGAAGGAATTAAGCAATGCAAAGACCATAATCATCAAAGATTGCTTTAGTGCTCCTAAAATTCCTTACGATTGGGTACCTTAATCTCTTTTTATATTTTCTAGACATTAGCCAATAAACAAGTAGAATTTTTAAATTAAAAAATAAATTTCCAGGCTCATGAGAATTCCTTTACAGGGCCTCCATATCTTGCTTAAGACTTGCATATTGAAAACACAATGTAATTTTTATATATTTTTTTAAGTCTAGGAAAGTGTCACTTCAAAAATCTTTACCATGGAGGAGAAGGGAGAGGTATAGGGCTCATTTTAATAAAGAAAAAGAAGAAAAGAATCTTTCCCATACTCCAGGCAGTTGCCTTTCTCTTTTGTATACCTTGGGTAGGTCCATCCAAGCTGCTGACTATTACCAAAGCTGACCAGGGGCCTGAGACCTAAGCTTTCCCAGCTCCTGGAAGAGCAGACTCTGAACTGCTGAAGCTATGGGCTCCTCTGAAAGGTCCAACAGAGAAAAGAGACCAGAAGAGGTGAGACAGCAGCCAGTCCTGAAAGGATCACGGGCTTGGCTCGGAAGCTTACCTGTCCCCACCACTGCCATGGACTGGAGGAGTCTGTACTGTCTCTCAACCACTTCTTTTGAAAAGGGAATGGACAGAGGGAGAAATTCCAGGCCGGGGTAACACTTATGTCAGATGAAACGGCTAATTCCTGTGTTATGGAGCATGGAACTTTTATTCCTAGAAAGATCTGGACAGAGTCTGTAATCCCAGACTATGAAAGTCTGATGCCTCCTACACACGCCTGCAAACTCAGAGGGAGGGCACCTCTCACCCAGATGTATATGATTCTCAACATTTATTCTCAGGCTACTCATTTTATTTAGTACGCCATTGACTCATAAATGATTATTCAGAACTTTGATATCTTCCACTGGTAGGGAATGAAACCCAGAGCTGTGTGCATGGCTAGGTGTGTGCTCTACCACTGAGCTGCAGTCCTGGCCCCTCGGAGCCTTTAACAATTTTAAGTACAGTAACACCAGCAGTGGCAGCAATATAAGTCACTGTGCATTGGCCACAGTAGTACTTACTGACATCATCATAGAGGGAGAGATTTCTAACTCAAAGACAAGTAACTTCTCACTGAATGTGTGACCTGTTTACTGATGTACCTATGGACTCCTTCAACCCATGACACTGTGCCATGCTAACTCTGCTGGCTTTTCTACCCAGTATTCACTCTGCACTTTTCCTTTTCTAGGACATGAAACAAATTCTTCTCACTTTGACCAGCAAGGAGTCATAACTATTCCTTTTCTGTCAGTATTCTCACAAGCACCTGTAGTCTCAAAGTGTTTGTCAGGTGTTTCTCTAAAGCAAAATGGTTCTCTCCTGAGATTTATTGTGCTACCATGGAGATGACATTTGGGTTTTTCTTTGTGTGGTTTCATTTTCGTTGTATTATGAACACAGAGGCTATGTACATGGCAGTAAGGGATGAGGTGGTGATGCATACCGTATTTACTTCACTTTAAATTTTTTTTCTTTATATCCAATGCTTTCCTATGTGAAAACTGATGGTTATAATATTCTTAGGCTTATAGCATGTTAAAAGAATTAAGCTAGCTAAAGCTAGGCCTAGTGGAACACACCTGTTATCCCAGTACTCAGGAGCTAATTCCAGGAGGAACATGAGTTCAAAGCTAGCCTGAACTAGATGGGGAGATCCTGTTTCCAAAAGCAAAGCAAAACACAAAACAAACAAAAACCCAAGGAATTAAATCAATTAATAATAGATATAATAAACTTAGAATTTCTTTTCACATTGGACAAGACTGCAAATATTACTTATCACTCACACTAACTAAACAGTGTTACTGCATTCACTGTGATGGCTTCTCCTAACCACAGGATTCATTCTAACTGAGTCACCTTCTCAAACTGTCGTCAATAAGACATGGCCAAGAGGACATCATTTTGACCATGTCTTTTTCCGGGAAGCTTCTAGGTGGTGATATGTAACTAGAGACTGGAAACAATTATACAGCAGCATCGAGCTGGAAGTATGGGATCACAATATGAAACACATACCCAAGTTCCAGACCCAGCCCTGAAACCCATTTACAGTGTGATCTTGGACAGATTTCTCTAGTTCTCCAAGCTGTGGCTTCCCCTCACTTATAAATGTGATTTAAAACTAAAATCTGCTTATGGGCTAAAGGATTATCAGATATAATTAATATACAGGGAAAAGTATCACACACACAGTGCATATAATATGAAAGTATCACATACATGGTGCATGTCCAGCGATGTCTCTAGTGATGGCTAGAAACAGCAAAACACTGGCACTTATATGGTAGAAGTCCAGATTATCATCTTTCATTCATAAGGCTGGGTCCTTATAGAATCCATTGATACTGCCAGGAAATAGTGTCAATGATCTCTAGAACAGCCTGGCCATTCCAGTCCCCAGGAAACATATCAGTAGCAATAATTGCCAAGTTCATATTATTTTATGCCACTGAGATCATTTCTGTATATTTTATATCTTACTTTCCCACTTGTCATGATATTACCAGTATGTTCTCACACCCTTAAAGTTTTTATACTTCAGTAACCACAGAGTATTCTATTGTAAGGTCTGCTGTAATCCTTTTCACTACCCTCTTGGTACTGGGCATTTAGCTTGCTCCTAACTCTTGATTATTGTGAGTAATAGAGCATTGAATGTTTTTTGTCCAGAAGTTTCTGTCCTCATTTTGGATCTTTTCCTTGAGCTGAATTCCTAGACAGGAAGACTGAGCCAAAAACTATGAGCTCACAATGCGTACTGCCATACTGCTCTCCACATCCTTCCACTTATCTGAGGCAATCGCTGCACTCTCCAGTCTTCCCTCCAAACTAAATGCCTTCAGATCCCCCTAACCCCCTCTCCTGTGCCAGCACTGTCTTTGCACTGTCCTATGAGTCCAACAGAGACTCCTAAGCAGGTATTGCAACTCAACCCGAGCTCATCTTTATGGCTCTCTTTCCTGCTTCTCCTCACCTTGCTCACCAGCCACCCTCTCTCCCTTCAGGGGCTGCTCCCTGCACTCACACTGAAACTCCACTCAGCCACTTACTCGGTCATTCTGCAACTTCAGTGTAGGAGATCTGTGTTAGTTGGTTTTCTGCCTTTGTGACAAAATGCCCAAGACAATCAGCCTTAAAAAAAGAGGAGATATTTACTTGGGCTTATGGTTGTGGAGGTTTGGATCCATCCATAGTTAGCTCCCTGCCTTGGGGCTTGGGGCTTATGAGGAGGCAGCATGTCATGGTAGAAGTATGTGACAAAGGCTGCTTGACTAATGGCCACTGGCAAGCAGAAAAAAAAAAGAAGGAAAGAAGGAAGGATGGAAGGAAGGAAGGAAGGAAGGAAGGGAGAACAGAGTCTCAATCTCTCCTTCAAGCTCAAATGGCCACTGATCAAAATTCTTCTTACTAGACTCCATTCCTAAGGGTTCCAATATCACCCAAAAGCACAATAGGTGGCCAGCCATCTTAGCCTTTAATGCTACACCTATGTTCTGAACATTCTTGGTTATAAGGACCTGAATCACCATTTTGAATACAGGTCTAAAGTGCTGACATTTCTCCTTTTTTCCTGTCCATGACATAACTAGTAACTGATATGTACACTCGGCTTCTGTGTCTTCTTGTACAGTAGCAGTCAGGAAACCATGGAATGGTGGTTCATGTGTGCTTAAATAACTCCAGGAAAACGGATTCATGGCTGTGTTCAAGAACTGACAACACTCCTACTATCCTGTGCCTGTGGGGATGGGGTCAGGAGGAGGGCTGGAACCTGATAGAGAGGCCCACCTGGAGAAGACTGTGACTCTCATCAAGGGGCTAAATGAACCCAACTAACCCCACAGGGAAAAACTCGGTAGCGTAAATATCCTGACATCATGTTTCCCTCTCGTCTATCTTCTACTTAGTCTTTCTTTAGTAGAGCCCATTTTTTTCCAGACAGAGCCACGAGTTATCTTCCATTCCAGGGACAGAGTCTGGTAGGGAATGGTTGCAGGTAAATACGGAGGGTAGAGGAAGAGTCTGCTCACAATAGTAAAGCTCAGTGCTTTTGGTTATCAGCAGGCCGACCTCACTGTCTGAGCTGAGTATTGTCTCACTCAAAGCTATCTTCTACACCAAGGCATCACCATCATGCTCCCCTATTCTGTCCCATGCACTACCCACAAATGCAAACTGAGTGCACTAGATTTATGAGCACCTCCATGCCTGTCTTAGCTACACATGCTTTGTTGTACCCCCCCCCTTTTTCTCCTCACAATCCAGCCACATGAACAGCTTGCTCTTACCCCCAACAGCACATTCTCTTAAAAACGCCCTATACCTCAGCCCTGAGAACTCGTGTACACACACACACACACACACACACACACACACACACACACACACACACCCTGGAAACTTTCTACTATGTTTCTTTGACACTCAGGCTACTTCCACTACGAAACTTTCCCTGCTTCCCACAGACAGAGTCCAGCCTCTTTCTTCAAAGCCTCTTCTGCAGTTTCTGTTTTATGACATTTTATATTACAGATGTTTATAAGTCTGTCTCCACAAATAAACTATAAGCTTCTTTACAGCAGAGACTGTGTCTTACTTCATCTATTTCCCCAGAGCCCAGCAGAGATTTTGGCACATTACAGAAATGTAGCATTAAGTTAAAGGATGAATCACTGAATTGAATAGATATTTGCATCTAATACGTGTTTCTTCTTGTACATGGTTTGCTTTCAGTCTATCATTATTCTTTGTGGACTTCCAACTCACAGTTTTATAGCAGAGACATCTTATGTCCTGAGTATTCCAGCACAAGCCGGCACTGGACATCGTCTTCCTGAGGCAGGACCTCTGCCTGGAGGCAGACATCTTGAGAGGTCAAGCGTGAGATGATCCATTCAGAGCCTGCCCATCGTACATCCATTTGACAGATGGACCTTGTTAACCGGTAACTTGCCAACAAGCCCTTAGAAGCCCTTGTGCCTGCTTCCTAAATCCATTTTGGAGCAAAATCTATTTTATTAGCTGAAGACAGAAGAGACCAATTCCAAATACTTAGAAAGGCTTAATCTTGCAAATTAGCTAGCTGTCCTCTGGCCACATGGTGGCCACTTGTGTGGGAGGGAAGCAGGCCCATTTCAGGACAGACCCTTCTCTGTTTCTTGAAAAAACACAATAAAACACCCTTCTCCTTTCATCCACATCTGGCGGCTGCAAAAACAGTGACCCGTGGAATTCACATTTTCATAGTTGACTATGGCAGGCCAGCGTCCAGAGGTTGTTCTTGCTGCACTCATGAAAGCCTGTCAGGGTAAGCAGGCTTCTGACGGAGTGCTTATTGAAAAAACATACAGAGATTTCAGTTTCCCCAAATTAGAGAGGGCGCTTATGATAAGAATTCCTTTCATTGATTTCTCCTCCTTGGCTTCCCTGCTGTCTGGTGGTATAATTAATAGCCTTGAGTTTCCAATTTGTGAAGAACATTCTAGGGAAAATTCCCAATGGTTAAATAGATCAAGAGATCCTAACTCTCAAATGTCCAGAGTTACGAAGAAATCATATTGTACCCTAATAGGGCCACTTTCGTGAACTGAGCTGACAAAGGACTTTTCTTTGTTACCATTTTAGTCTGGAGATTTCTCGGTGCACCCTACTCGTACTGCAAGCTGTGGGATGACTGTGTGGTCATCCTCCTAGAACACAAAACAATGGCCCAGGCAGGTAGAAGACACCTTCAAAGAGTATCAATTGGGACCAGATGGGTCTCATGATAAAACATGGATTATCAGTTCAAATTGGACTCAGCAAAAAGGTCATGAGACAAACAAGGAGACGAGACAGAATGTTGTGAAAAACGCAGTAGACATTGGGAAGGGACACTTACGGAAATAACCTCGTGGAGGCACTAACATCTCAGAGGGAAAAAAAAATGAAGGCCAAGAAAGTACTAGCAAGAAAAGAGGATTGCACTACAATGGGCCCAAGAAAAGCCCAAAGCAAATGCCTGGAAGCAGAGATCTCTAGATGGGATGAGATAAGAGGGCACAAAGAGGCTGAGAGACAGAAAGGAGGTGTTGTGCCAGGAGAGGAGACGGCCTAGTCTCTCTTCAAAAGCAAGATGCATCCCAGTGTTGAATCTGGGGCTGGATGACCTGCCTGTTTTGTAAAGTCTCCAGAGGAGTGAGACACTAAAAGCAGGAGAGGTCAGTCTGAAAATCACTGAGCCCGGCATTCTTCACATCCACAAGCCATGAGAGGATGCAAAGAATGTTTTATCTGCCCCTTCAAATCCAGGTCCTCCAGAAAGCACCTATTGTGGAGCTTGGTAAGGCATTTGCTGAATGAATTAGTGAGACATCTGTTGAATGCGTTGATGACTCAACAAACAAATTTCCACCAATTTTATGTTAACTCTGGCTAAAATTAGTGTTGAACATAGTTTCTGATCGACATCCATTCTGTGCCTGCCTCTTCGGTAAACATGGAAACAGATAAAAGTGATTCCAAACCTGCTTTTAGTTTGCCAAGCACAAGTCACCTGAAGCACTTTCCTCAGTCCACTGAGGCACTGACTAGCAAGCTTGAGCATCCACCATATCCAAGACTTATCCAGAAGAAAAAAAAAAAAAAAAAGATTGTCACTTCCTGTGCACATTAGGGAACTTTTATTGTTAAACTCAGCACATGTGTCCTGTCTTGGTGGAAGGCATGAGCCGTGTCTCATGTTCCTGGTGTCTCACTTAGTCAATGATTGGCCAATGACTAAAGTCACAAAATACATTCAATGAAAATGTTTTCTGGAAGGAAACTTTATGGATGACTTTATGTAAGGACTTATGGGACTTTTAGCATCTGCTTTTGAGGGCAGCATCTTTTGTTTTGTTTTTTATTAACCTACCTTTGACCTAAGGAAGAATGGCTTGCCAGCATCCCAAGATTGAGAACATAGCAAGCCTGCACTCAGTTTGCTTTTACTTTATTTATTTGCTGCTAATAGGGTTGAGAAGATGATTTTTACAATTAAAAAAAAAATAGAGTCGATCTTATCTAGCTAAGGATGAGTTATGAGCTGTATATCTGACTCATTAGATGCCAAATGGTTCAATTAGCATTATTGTCCAGAAAATTCTCCCACACATTGCTGGACTGAACTAAGTGAGAGATACGTTGAAATGAAGTTTTGAGCTTGGGTCTTTGTTTCATCATCTCTTCTAGCCTGTCATTGCCAAAAGCTATGCTTTTTTGATTATTTTTGGATGCAGATTTTCAATTTGGGTAACGGTCTCCATTTTGACTTACTCTCTCCCCCCTTGTGTGTCTCGAGATGAACTTCATAATTTAACTCATACAGAGAATTCATACACTGAGTCCATTTACTGTCTCATCCCAGTCTATTAATGGTAGCTTTACTTTGAATCTCATTGTGGGACCATAATGTCTATAAAATACAATTTCTTACATCAGACAGTTCAGATCTAATTTTAATAGGACACTTTGATTATTTTGTCATGGGTTTTTTGTTTGTTTGTTTGTTTGTTTGTTTTTGGCAAAAGAGCAGTCAATAGGAAAGGTTGGTGGGTACAACTTGAATTACTGGCAGTTTCCTTTTGTGGTAACGGATCATCGACATTCAAGCAACCCTGAGGGTATTTTGCCATTTACAACAATATCAGTGTGTCATGATGGCCATATTTACATCCAAATTAAAAATAAGATGGCCTAAATCAGTTTTTATCTATCTTAAGTAAGACTAAAGGGAGGGAAACAGACAATTGCTGGAGCAGACTGTGGTATAGAGAGAGCCCCTAAACACAAGAGGCTACATCACAAGCACTGGAAACTTTTGTTGAATCATGGGGGCTGGTTTGTGGAGTGTTCTGAATACTACCCACACAGAGTAAAATGGCAGCTGCCATTGCAGGACAATCCCTCTGTCTCCTAGTGCTTCTACTCCTTCCTCAGCAGTTTCCTGGCTCCAGGGTGCTGACTGGTGGTAAGAATGCTGGTGACGAAGAGAACAGACTAGAATTGGTTTGAAAACTATCATGAAGAGCCAGCTCATAGATATTCCGCATCCTTTCTTAGGTACCTGTCACAGATTTGAGGCAGAAACTGACCAAGACAAGGAAGGGACAGTAAGCAGCTGGATGTTATCCAGGCATTGCCAGGTCCCAGGTTGAAATGCAGTCACAGTGTCCTTATGCACTTGCCTGTCTTCCTGTCATATGCCTGCCCTAGCATCCTGAGTGTGTTACTTAAACTATCTGAGAATCCATTTCCTCCTTGTATAAAAGAAGACCATTGGCAAGAAATCCTGAAGATAACTTAATTCACTTAGTATTCGTCACAGGCCAGGCATTCCAAATACTCAGAGAAATAAGCAGATTTATTCCAGGTAACAACCCAAGCCTGTAGGTACCTTCTGTACAGAGGACAGAAGTTACTCACTTTAGAGACATAACTGCAAACAAAGACCCCCCCCTTTCTGATCCCACCACCTCCACTCCCACCCTCCACCACCACCACCTCCACCCTTCAACCCCATCCCCACCATCACCACTCTCTACTCCACTCCCGTCTGCCATGCCCCATACCACTTAATCACATGAGCTAGACAGCTGCGATACTTAGCACAGAGCCTACAGCAGCATGCATAAGCCTGCAAAAGTCCCTGACTAGAGGCTGAGCACCTATCCGGCACGAGTGAATATTTCTTTAGAAATGTCAGGAATGTGCCCTAAAGTTGGACCTGAGCCACCCTCCCTAGCATGTGGGAAGTTAGAATTAAAAAATAACCGAGGCTTTAGATTATAGAGCAGGAAGGGCTTGGGTGTGTCCATTGGCCCAGCCAACTCTCCATCACTTGAGGAACATGAGATCCTCTGGAGGGAAGGATTTGGGATAGCCCAACGTCTGAGAGTAAGTTAGAATTCAGTTCTGGCCCCCACGTGCCATGTTAGGGCTTGAATGCGACATGTTCTCCTAGGGGTGACGAACTGGGGTTTGGAGAAATGATTAAATGATTGGATTTTAAGAGTCCTGACATGTTCAAAGGGTTAATCCCTCTGGATATTCATGATAACGTGGAATTATTAGGAGGTGGTGAAATGTAGAAACTGGGGCTTAGTTAGAGGATGAAGGTCACTAGGAGTATGCCATAGAACAATGTGTCTCGACTCCTGCCTCTTTCTCTTTTCCCTCCCCCTCCTCTTAGCTCCCTCCCCCACCACGCCTCACTTCCTGTTCACCAAGCAGTACACCAATTTGCTACGGCCAATATCTTCAGTCTAATCTCAGGCCCATGCCCGGAACCAGCAGACTTTCTGAAACCTCTAAAAACTATAAGCCAAAAAGAATTATTCCTTTTTACAAATCAGGGGGGTTTTTTTAGTTATTTGTTATGGTAACAAAAGAAAAATCTAATTAGTATATGCTTATAATCCCAGCTCATGAGATAGGAAGGCTGAAGACTCAGGTAATCAAGGACAACTTCATCTGTTTGAGGTCAGTCTATCCTACATGAGACAATATAGACTATACAAGCTGCTACCTAAGATCCAAGCCTGTATTCCACCACCACACCACCACCATCACCACCACTATCACCATCACCACCATCACCATCACCATCACCACCACCACCATCACCATCACCACCACCATCACCACCACTATCACCACCACAATCACCACCATCACCACCA
>NW_021604579.1:13449855-13450104 GCF_004785775.1 Grammomys surdaster
CACCATCACCATCACCACCACCATCACCACCACTATCACCACCACAATCACCACCACCATCACCACCACTATCACCATCACCACCATCACCATCACCACCATCACCACCATCACCACCACCACCACCACCACCACCATCACCACCACCACCACCACCATCACAATCACCATCACCACCATCACCACCACCATCACCACCACTATCACCATCACCACACCACCACAATCACCACCACCATCACCACCATC
>NW_021604579.1:13450504-13465324 GCF_004785775.1 Grammomys surdaster
CACCACCATCATCATCATCACCATCACCATCACCATCACCACCACCATCACCACCACCACAATCACCATCACCACCATCACCACCACCATCACCACCACTATCACCACCACTATCACCACCACCATCACCACCACCACCACCATCACCACCACTATCACCACCACCATCACCACCACCACCATCACCACCACCACCACCATCACCACCACCACCACCATCACCATCACCATCACCACTATCACCATCACCATCACCACCACCATCACCATCACCACCATCACCACCATCCTACACTGTTTTGACACACCAGCTGTCCAGTAAAGAATCAAACATGGGAGCGGGACACTGTAATCATAGTGAGTCCACTGGCACATGTCTTCCTTTTGTCTACCGCTTGCCCTCTTGGACTTCTTTGGAAATAAGAAAGTCTTCTTACTGACTTCACCAGCTACAAGCAGTCACCACTGGCCTCTTCCTTGGAACAGAGTTCCTCAGGGGACATCTGCTTTGAATGCCCAGATAAGAAACATTTGAATGGTGTTTGAGTAGAGAGCTGAGAGCCCCAGCCCTGCAGACATTTTAAACATCCTATTCTGCCCAGGCCTAGAGCCCTAAAACTAACTCATGGACCCCCATCTCATTTCTCCTCTCCACTCCACCTTTACTAGCCAGACCTAGAATACCAGGGCTTTGGAGATTCCTGAGTTTGACTGGGATCAACACTTCACTATTCAGCAATTGGGCAGCAGTTACCAAAAAGTTAATTAATTATGAAACTTATCTGGACTTCTGTTTCCAAATCTACAAAATAGGCTTGTCATTATCTTAAGGCCTCAGTGGGACAGAGTAAGGATCCCAAGCTTGTACAATAATTATACATTGTCCATCTGTCCTTATTGGTGATAAACCCAAGAAGTGTGTCACTGAGAGCAAAATGGAGACACGGGGGTGGGGGCACTAAAATGTAACTTTATCTTTTTATAGCACTTGAAGTCTACAAATTAATTCTGCTTAATATCACTTTTGGTTCAATTTACCTATAGATTAGTTGTATTCCATTTCCTACTTACTTATTAAAACTTGAGAGTGCCTACTACATAGGGGTATTCTAAGGATTAAGAAAATTAGTACATCCGACTCTTTAGAAGAGAGTCTTATGATTCACATCACTAGCTCTCCTGAAAAGCCAAAAGCTCTAACAGATGTTAAAAAAACAGAGATAAGAAAAAGACTCAGCTGCTTCGAGGTGGGTGTGGGCATCTTGTTAAGTTCATTGGATGCAAATGAAAAGCAGAGCTGAGAGGTCATTGGCTGCAAAGGGTGTCAGATGGTGTGTGACAGAACAGGGCTCAAACACATCCTCTCACCAAGCTCAGCAAGCATCACGACTCAGACAATGTTGCTTTATTTCAGTACCCGTCAACTTGTTTACATATCGGGATCTCTGAAATTACATTTTCCTGAGGTTGCCGCTCTCGGGTGGCAATTGGTGGGTTCCAAGTATGGAGAATGGAGAGGGGAAGTGTGTGTGTGTGTGTGTATGTGTGTGTGTGTGTATGTGTGTGTAAAGAGAAGGCAAGGGGAAGAGAGGGGGAGGGAGAGAACGGCTAATTTAAGGTATCTTTTCCAGAATCTTGGTAACATTTTTTCTTTTTCTTGTGTAGTGTGCATATGTGTTGTAATTACACAATGCAAATGTGTATGTGTGTGGGAGCGTGTATGAAGGTCATGAGTGGGAGAGTGTGTAAAGGTCATGTGTGTGGGAGTGTATGTGAAGGTCCAAGGCTGATATCTGAAGTCTTCCTTAGTTCTCCATGTCATTCTTTCCTTTAAATCCAGAGGTCTCTGATAAGCTGTGTGTGGCCCTATTCCACTGTATCTTATTCCAGGGTCTCCTGTCTCACCTTTCAAGCAAGAATTCCCCCTGGGGTCACCATGCACAGTCTGCTTTTATGTGGGTTCTGGGGACCTGGACTCCTGTTGTCAAACCTGCGCTTGTACAGCCAGGACTTTAGCTGCCGAGCTATCTCCCCAGCCCTCAGACAGCATTTTATATCATGGTCCTCGTCATTAGTCTTTAAAAACCAAGTCTTACAAAGAGAATTATATACTTCAAAAGTAATTACAGAGTCTAGGATTTGTGCTCTTCTTTTTGTACTCCTAGTTTAAAAATTCATAGATTTTTATTGATAATCTAAAATTCACATAAAATGGCTTCTTGTATCCATGATAATCTTCCTTAGCAAGAAATTGCTAGTTCAAAATTATATATATCTTTTTTTCCCCTAGTCAGGCTGTCAATGTAACAGAGTTTTCTTCTGTGCTTCCATCTTAATTGTACATTCCAAATCCAGGTCATAGCCTCGCTAATAGACACAAGTGTCTACCAACCAGGAGTCAACTAGCAGCCTCATGCTTTGCTCTTTAGATGTGTCCTTTAACCACTTCCCGCATTGATCATTTCTGTTGTTCTTCAGATCTTTTTTATTTTTTGATTGTACATTGTGTATATGCATATTCTGACTGCATGTAAGTGTACCATGTGCATGCCTGGTGCCCAAAAAGATCAGAAAAGGTCCCCACATCCCTGGAGCTAGAGTTATGGATGGTTGTAAGCCACCTATGTGCATTGAGAACTGGATCTTAGTCCTCTGCAAGAACAATAAATGCTCTTAACCTCTGAGCCATCTCTCCGACCCTCCAGTTCATTACTTCTAAATGGAGGCCTCCTTGAAGTTCTAGGGTATGGGCACCGTTCAGCAAAATTCATTGCAATGATGACCTTTATTCTACTTTCCGAATAGAATATTCCGAATGTCTGTCAGCATCCTGGTCCCAGCAATTCCCCACCTCTGAGCAAGTCATGCTTTCTTGGTCTTGTCTTCTGAGCCTGCACAAGAACTTCCTGTCACACTCTGCATACAGCGTGCTAGGCACTTCCTAGCTTCACCCTCCATGTTTCTTCACTCTATGCCTGTTACCCAATTGCAAAGCCACAATCACATCTCCTCTCTAGGTGTTCACTATTAGTAGCACTTACTGCTCTTGCAGAGGATCTGAGTTCAGTTCCCTGCGTCCATGTAGAGTGGCTCACAATTGTCTATGACTCAAGGCGTCCAATTCCCTCTGCTTTTCCTCTGGACACCAGCACTCACATGCATGTACCTCCAACAAAGACAGATAGACAGACTGACTGACTGACATACACATATACTTAAAAATAGAAATAAATAAAAATATTGAATCCAGCTTTATTTGGGACTCTATTCAACAAACGCATGGATAAAGAACGATACGTCATATGTATAATATATAATATATATAATGTATAATGTATATATAATGTGTATGTATGTATAATGTATACACATACACATAATTGTGTGTATATAGCCACAATACAACACTATTCTTCCTTCAAAGGGAAAGAGACCTTGCCATGTGTCATAAATGCTATGCCTCTCCTTCTCTGTTGCCACTCAGCCAGGCTCTAAGTGCTTGGCTGCTCACAGGCAGGAATCAGAACCAGTCCTCTATGTCACCCTTACTTCAGAAGCCCATAATCGAACCTGGCTCCATGGAGGCCTTTACTCATGTTTTGAAGAAATAGCTTGACTCTAGGTCTTCCCCTTGAGGAAGGGATTCTAACTGCTCCTCACATCAGAGAATATTTTCAAAAAAAATTTTATTGCATTTTTATTTATGTGTGTACACTTGCCATAGTGTCTGTTTCTCTGTCTCCCCGCCTCTGTGTGTGTGTGTGTCTATGTGTGTGTGTGTGTGTGTAGGAAAGAGGACACTTTTAGGAGCCACTTTTCTTCTTCCACCACGTGTGTGTGTGTGTGTGTGTGTGTTTGTGTGTGTGTGACTGTACTTGCAATAGTGTGTTTGTGTGTGTGTGTGTGTGTATGTATGTATGTACAAAAGAGGACAACTTTTGGGACCCAGTTCTATTGTTCCACCATGTGGTTGTATATATGTGTGTGCACTTGCCATAGTTCTCTGTATGTGTGTGTGTGTGTGTGTGGTGTGTGTATATAAGAAAGAAGACAATGTTTGGGAGCTAATTTTGTCCTTCCACCATGTGTGTCCTAGAATCAAACTCAGGTCATCAGCTAACACCTTTACTCACTGAGGCATGTCACCACCCTAAAAATTCTCTGTTATCCTTTTACCTCTTGATCAGTCCCCAATCTTTTATCTCCCGGATGTGGATATAGGACCCAAGAACTACAGAATCAATTTAAAGCCATCTCTTCTGTATGGCAGTCTTGGCCAACACCTCCTTTTAAACATCTTGTCACAGCGAGTCATAGGCAGAGTCATAGTGACTTGTCCCCTGAACCTTCACCCAGCCGATACCCGGTTCTGAAGATATCTGTATTCCCCCTGAACACCCACACTCCAGTGTCATACCCTTCCCCACATCCTGCCTTTCTGTGTTTATACCCCTGTGTTAATTAATTATGATTTGAGAAAAAAAATTTAAAAAAGAAAAAAAAAGAAAAACCAAAAAAAAAAAAAAAAGAATGGACATTTAGGGAGAGAAGGTTGAGTGTTTAAGAGCATTGGTTGCTCTTCTATTGGACCTGGGTTGAGTTGCCAGCACCTACATGGCAGCAAACAGTTGTCTGTAAGCCCAGTCCCAGGGTATCTAACACTTTCTTCTAGTCTATGTTGGTACTACACACACGTGAGTCACAGAGTTAGATGCAGACTTTGTGGAATTATAGTGTTATCTTTCTGAGGGGAGGAGTTTAAAAAATAGGTACCATTTTTAAAGTAGATAACCTATTTTTGGTCCAGCAAGCTCTCTTTTAGGATTCTATTCTGAGGCTATAACTGAACAAGAAAGCACTTGAGGATGGATACACAGGCCATTCTCTAGGACACTACTTCCTGTTGGTGAAAATTCTGAAAACCATCTGTCCTTTAACAGTGACTTGTTTAATAATTTATTGCTCAATTATACTGTACAACCACAGAAGATAACAGACCCATCCTTTAAAGATGTTAGATGTTTACAATCTATTGTTTCTCTAAAAGTGGTGTATAAAAAACATTATGCATCTGGCTTGATCTTGTCATACAAAACCTTATGTATATGTGAATGTATAATAAGATATCTAAAATATTGGCATCGTTTTAGAAGTGGCTAGCTATCTTTGAACTACGAGATTTCATGTGATCTTTACTTTCTCTTTTATAACTTTTGAATTGTTTTGATGTAGAAAGCAGTGGTGATGCTTACAGATTAAAATCAGGAGGAAAAGTGAAAAAAATAAACATCTTGTCACACGAACAAGATAAAAAATTTAAAAGTGGTCCCATTTCCCAAATGACCCAGCACACAAAGCAGAAATAATTTCCCAAGTCTCTCCTCTGTAAAGGACTCTTCCAAGATCTTGTCCCATTTCATTCTGATTCCCTTCTCAGTTGGCTTCAATGGATGTTGACATCACTCTGTTCTGCTTTCCTGAATCCTTCGTGGCTTGTTCCATGTAGGTAACATAAAGTCTACCTCGAACATAGTAGGACATCTTTGATTTACTTGTGGTTCATGTATTTGAAAAGACTGTCAAATACAGCTGCACCATACCACACAACTGCTCCATTGTATCTACTGCTGATCTTTCTCCAGGAGCTTGCAGCATTCACTCATGAATGGAACTATGGCAATACAAGAAGGAAACCATTGCTGTAGGAGAAAAGGGTATTTCTATGCATTTATTAAGCAAAGATATCAATCTTTTCTGAACCCCCACATGCCGTATGCCAATCCTGATGGCATCAGTTTCCAAAATAGCCAAAGGAATATGTACTCATTTGCCGCTTTTCTAGATAAGAAAGCTGGCTTCCGAGCAGGATAAGTAGACCCCGAAGACTCCAGCATCTCAATAGTGAAGTTAGACTTAAGTCCCTTTGATTCCCTAACTGACGGATGTAATGACAGGAGACAGGTTACTAGGCAGGAGACATGGTTTTTATCCAGCTCTGCTGTAATTTGACTATGGCCTTAGATTATTTCCTGCCTTTGCCTGAGTCTCTTCATCTGTACTTGAAGGAATTGGCTGCAGCGACCACTCCTGCCCTTCCACAGAGTTCAGAGCTACTGAAAGGTGCTTATGTTAAAATCTGCTTCACATTGGCTTGCCCAGATGTTTTAATCCAGAATATCCCGTGTGGTAATCGGGCCCATCATGTTATTTCCTGTCTGCACTTCTAACCTCCCTCATTTTGGATCATTTATATCAGGGTTTTTTTTTTTTTAATGTTGCTCATGTTTACCAAGGACCCAATTTAGAATCATCTGTAAATTTCATCAAAGGGCAATTATTCACCACCTACCTAGGGAAATGCTATGCGCCAAGTGAAATACGGCAAAGCCTGCTTCCAAATAGCTGGTCTTAAAATGTCAGTGCTGTCCTGAAAAAGCCATGGCTCTGGAACAGGCAGACACGAGTAAAAACCTTTATAATCACCTCTTCTGAAGTTCAGATTAGCTATTTAGGAAGCGGGACTAGCCACACCCAACCAAACTGTGACCCAACATATCATAAAGAGCCTGGGCTAGCTTCTGCCTTCCTAGAGGCCACTTCCATAGGACTTCAAGTAAACTGGGATCTTTGCTTCCACACTTCAAAGCTCTCTCTTTCTATATTCAAATGGCATCCAGTAGGGTTTTTCAGCAATGATCTATAATATCACCATAAACTTCTTAGCACTTCCTGAAGACTATAATGAAAGAAATAAAGAAGGAAAAAGAACTTCAGGGTGTCTCTAGTGAGTGCTTGGTGGAGAGTTATTTCATCTTGCTAAGCCTCTTCTTGTTTATCTGATCTAAGCTTTTTGCTTAGGGGATTAAGAGAAACAATACCAGTATAGTGTCAGGTCAAAGTAGGCATTCAATCCAACACATGGATCTGGATTTGAACCCATCACTTAGGTTTGCTATATTAGAGACCCTTTTAGAAATGAAGTTCTGAATCTTTGAAAAGGAGATAATTATTCTTACCCTTAGTGTGGCAGTGAGTCTAAGCAGTGATGTTAGTGGGGTATACCTAATCCAGAGAAGGTACTCAGATTAAGAAAGGACCTATTCTCTCTCTTTCCCTGAGTGTGTGTGTGTGTGTGTGTGTGTGTGTGTGTGTGTGTGTGTGTAGGATCCCAAATAGGTTAGGAACAGAAAAGTTTCCTGCTAATAAAACAGAAAATCGCCAGGAAAAACAAGTGAGATGTGAGCCTTCCTCTGGAGGGCTCCTAAGAGTTAAACCTAAAACTGTTCTGCATAAATAAAAGCTACAAGATGATCACATTTGGTTCATATCAAAATCACTCATATCCAAAGATGCATTCCTAATGGCTGACATTCATTTCAGTTGGATGCTAATCCAATTTTTAAAAATTAATCCAAACATGACAAGAAGCTGATCTCATGTATCTTTCCAGCACATTCTACTCCCAGTTTATTTCTTGGGAAGGAAATTGGTATCATGGCTTTCTGAAACTGAGCCAGTTTCACTCATGTCCTTTCATCCATTCATTAGATCCTAAAGCCCTGGCATGGGAAAGGCCCTGGGCAAACTTTCTTTTTCCTTCCCGTCAAGAAGCTGCCATAGTCTATCTGTTCATTTTGCCATTTACCAAGTACTTCTCTCCTATGTTGCTTTCTCCTACTGTGTAAACACCACTACCAAAAGCAGATTGGGGAAGAAAAGGTTTATTTGGCTTACACTTCCACTTCACAGTTCATCTAAGGGAAGCTGAGGGAGGAGCTGAAGCAGGGACCAGGGGAGTACTGCTTACTGACTTGTTCCTCATGGCTTACTCAGCCTGCTTTCGTCTACAACCCAGAACTACCTAACCAGGAATGGTACTATTTATTGTGGTCTAGACCCTCCCATATCAATCATAAGTCAAGGAAATGTCCTATAGAGTTTCCTATAGGCAACCTGATTGAGGAAATTTCTCTTGAAATTGAGGCTTCTCTTCCCAGATGACTCTAGCTTGTGTCAACTTCACAAAAAAATAAAAATAATTATCACCACAATAATGTCACCTTTCACTGCAGCGTTTGCGTCTACTGAATCTTCGTCATTATACATTAACAAACTATACTCATGTCCCATATGTCCAGGACTTCACCTTCTCTAATATATCCAAGATCTGTAGACTCCCCATAGGACCCAGAACCCAGTGCTTCAACCAACCTTCTCTCATCTCAGAAAGAAATGCGAACTGCTTCACTAGGCTAGCACTCTGCACGTATCCTGGCCCCTCCCTTTCTCCTGGCATTCTGCTTCTGTAACTGTCTTTTCTTTCTGGAAAGCTCTTACATGCCAGGCATTTCCTGAGAGCCCCTGTTTGTTCTTCAAGACTGACATAAATATAATCACCCCTTAGGCACAGCGTTTCCAGGTTCTGTATCCATTCTGTTTACACCCTTCTAGAAATATCTACCTGTATGTCTGTATGTCTGTTTTCATCATCATGCTTTAATTCCCAGAAAGCTAAACTTGCATCATATCCCCTTGGATTTCCACGGTCCCTGAGTGGGTATCTGTGTATGATAGTCTGGGAGAGTCACTGCTTAGATTCCCATGGTCCTGAGTGAGTGCGTGTGCATGGGTGCATGGTCTGGGGTAGTCACGGTGCATCTACTACAGATGCAGCTCAAAGACTCGAGAACTAAGAGGTTACACAAGGAGGCAGGTGACGGTGCATAAGATACTTTTACGGAATCCTAAGGAGAGGGCCCCACCAAAATGAATGGACAGGAAAAAGGGAAACAAGCTTCCAAACAGAGTAGGTGCAAAGCTCTTTAAAATTCAATATGGTTTAATCTTGGAACTTCGGGGTTGTAGTGTGAAGTGGCAGACAGAGCATCCTAAATTCTGGTAAGATCCTAAGACAGACTACATAAACCTTGAACATTGTCATTTTCAGGAAAGAGAGTTATCTCTACACAGTATAGCCTTATAGAGATTCCTGAAGAGTAAAAGTAAATGGCATTGCTGAGGCACAGGTAGGGCACAGAACACACAGGTTATGGTCTTCCCCAATTTGGTCTTGATTGCCTCACCACGGCCATCCAGAGGCTTTCCCTGGGCTGTCCCTCCATCGAGTGATACTGCTTACACACTTGCCATGTTCTGCTAATGCCCTACACTGAGTTCTCAGGCCCTACCTCAGCCTCAGCAATACCATTTGCTGAATCCATTTCAGGAATCTCTACAGTGATATCATATATACTATATATTAATATATTTATATTTATAAATTAACGTATAAACATATAAATTTATGATTATGAATTATAAATAGGCATATAATTATATAATCCCCCATTCCAATGGTCTAGTCACTGCAGAAACTGAGCACACAAGCAAACTTGTATGCTTCCACCATCCACAGTAAAGGCAAGCTTATCACTCAACAAGACCCGTTCCTCAACACAGATCTCCCCAGCGGCTCTCCCATCTGGAGAACAGGCTTGCTGGGAAAATCAATCTTCTGAGTTACCAAGGAAACCCATGCCTGATACCTCTGCTATTGCACAAGAGTCTTTAATAAAAGTAACATTTGGTCAACATTTGAGGAAAACTGAGGAGAAAAAAAATAGACACAAAATAAGAGCCAACTAAAACTCAGTAAAGTTTAAGAACTGAACAAAGTTTAAGAAGGAATAAAAATATAAAAATAAGCAAGAAAAAGGGTAGAATTTTCAAACTATATTCAATCAGTCTCTCTAAGAAATTCAAGAAGTTCTCCGAGAAACAAGTAGTCACCGGGCAGTGGTGGCACATGCTTTTAATCTCAGCACTTGGGAGGCAGAGGCAGACGGATTTCTGAGTTCAAGGCCAGCCTGGTCTACAGAGTGAGTTCCAGGACAGCCAGGGCTACACAAAGAAACACTGTCTCAAAAAAAAAAAAAAAAAAACAGAGGGGGGGAGAGAGAGAGAGAGAGAGAGAGAGAGGGAAACAAGTAGTCAAGGATCGTTCGAAATACAAATGACTATATTTTTCAAAAAAATTTAAATTAATGGAAAGGACAAATAATACATGGGTCATGGGGAAACATCAAGTCATTAACCTAGAAAATTAAGACCAAAAATTTTCATGGTGTGATGGTTTGAATGAGAATGGCTGTTTCATCTGCAATAGTTGGAACTGTTTGGGAAGGATTTGGAAGTATGGTTTATTGGAGGAGGTGTTTCACTAGGAGTGGGCTTTGAGGTTTCAAAAGTAGATTAGATATAATCTCTCAGCGATTGCTACAAGCACTGTGACTGCCCACACAATGCCATGTTCCCCACCATGGCTCTGACTCTCTGGAACCATGAACTCCCAAATTAAATGCCTTTATTTATGAGTTGCCTTGGCCATATGTTTTGTCATGGACATAGAAAAGTAAGTAAGACATTTGATATGCAGAAAATCAGATGGAAACACTACTTAGCTTTCATATTACTGGATGGTGCTGTGTAGACATCTGGCAGATGCAGGAGAGACTCATCAATAATCTTATCCAGCTTTGAACATTATGAACTACAAATTATAGTAATGACTGGTGTTCAAGATGTGCCCATGGGAGCAATAATGGCATGAATATAAAAGAGGCTACCAACTGCTTTCTGGTTGGACTTAAGACCTGCTCCACAGGGGCAAATACGTGCTTGGTACTATAAGCCTCTCTAAGAACCCATGTCTGGAGGCTCACAGGCCCCAATGATTTATAATTATTTAATTAAGTGAACATAGTGTCAAACCAATCATTGAATGTGTACTTTGATACCCACAGTGCAGCTTTCAGACACATTGGAGAAGAGTTATATGCAGTGGGCAGTGGTTAATGTAGAAACTTATCACAGATCAAGTGCTAAGAATAAGTGATAGTAGAGTGCTCAGCCACAAACGGGACATCCCTACAACACACATACACCCCACAAGGCTCAAGACCATCACAGAAGATGAAGCAGAAAGACTCAGAGGTCAGGGAGGACAGAGTCTTCTTGACATTGTAGGACTGCTACCATCATAAACTCACAGCGGTAATGGTTGCTTACATAAGACCTGCATAAAATCAAGCCAGTCATCAGTCCAACATGGAGGGTGTGGCTCTGCAGCCACTGGTAGGTCCACCATGTTCCTGTGCATGGCCTCACACCTATGGATATACGAGATGTATGAGCTGGCCTCCATGGGTTATTTTTTTTTTAAGATGACATAAAGCTGAGGGTGGGAGTGGGCAAGTGGGAGGGATTGAAGAGGAGTTAGGAGTTGGGATGAACCAAATGACATTGTATGAAATTCTCCAAGAACTTATAAAAATGCTCTCTTCTTTAAAGGTGAAGGGAGGGGAAGTATGAGATTATTGAGTTCAACTAAATAGAGAATACAGAGAGAAGATTCACTATTGCTCTAATGGGAGCTTCCGATATAAAGAAAATAGATGTAGAAGTTTGTGAAGGCAACAGAGATGTACATACAGTTGAAAAAACAAAAGGGGGGAGGAAAAAATTCCTCAGAAATATCCTAAATAGAGGTGCTGTGGTGGAGGTAGGAGGAGCCATTTCAGGATGACTCATGTCCGATTCAAGCAAACAAAGTCACAGAATCCCAGTTGTGCTCTGGTAAAGGTTCAAGGAAACAGTCCTGAAAGCGCCCAAGGAATATGGCAGAGCATGGACCTACACAGATACAACCCAGTTAGCACTCAGACTCCAGGTAACAGTGGAGGAAGATCCCCTGATTGAGTGGCATTGAGTCTAAACGTCTATGAGCAGTTGTTGGGGTTTTTGTTTGTTTGTTTGTTTTATTTGGTTTGTTCTGTTTGAGACAGGGTTTCTTCGTGTCTATCCCTGGTGGTTCTGAAGCTTGCTCTGTAGACCAGACTGATCTCAAATTCACATAGATCTGCCTGGTGCTATCTCCCAAGTGCTTGGATTAAAGGTGTGCACCACCACCACCCCATTGCATACACATTTCAGATCACGCTATGAATCACAAATATGTACAAACTTGGTCATTTAAAGACTTTAAAACATTTTTTCTTTAAAAAGTGGGCCAGTTTCCCCTGTGGTTAAAAGGAGTTGTTCCTGCAAGTGAATAGAATGATATAAATTTTGAATTTGAAGGTGGATGAGTGAAATCATTAGCCAAAGGCTGTGAACAGTCTCCAGAAGCTGGAAGACACAGGCAGAGAGAATTGCCTTAAGAGCCACTGGGAAAGAAGCCAGCCCTGTTGCTGCCCCAGCTTTAGCTTCTGTGGGACATCTCACCTACCTAAGGAATTTTAAGATAAGAAATCTGTGTTGACCTAAGCTACTAACTTAGTGGTGATGTGTTATAGCAAAAACCAGGGACAAGACAGTGAGGTCCTATACCACCCTTCTGGAAACAATTACTTGAGGCTACAGACCAGCAAAATGAAGGCAGATGCTAAGGAAGACAAACATCTATGATACAAGGGAAGTCATCCAGAAACAAAGTGTGAGTGAGTACTGGTTGGCCACCGTGCAAAGCATCCGGCATGCACCCTGCTTAAGATTCAACTTAAAGGACGAAATAATTCCTACTGCAAAATTTCCAGGATTGTGAAACTGGGTGACCTTAAATGTTGGCTGAAGGCAAAGCTCAGTGTATTTTTGAGAGGCTAACCATTAAGCATGTGGAGAGAAATTGGAAACTATATACAAAAGTCATAGCCTAAATATATGTGTTTTTCAGTACTCGATAGAGAATTAAAAGAGAAGCTACTTGCTACTCACAGGAGGGGCTCTTGCTCTATATCACCCATACTTGAAACCACTGGAAATATTGTTACACTATTAAAATAAATGCCTTCTTATGGGTGTTAGAACACTTTCTGAATTGACTTTAGACAGAACAATTAATACTTATTAACAGTGTTGGTGCAGAATGTTAAGTGATATCAACACTGACAATAGGGTATATCAGGAAGTCTATACATCCATGCTGAGTCAGGAAAGACGTGAGGACCAATGGAAGAAAGTGAGGTCCAATAGAGACTTCTAATGGGATGAGTACATAGACTCCATCTAAACAAGTAACAAAGTGAAATCTTAAACATGAAGATTTTTTAACTCAGAAAGACAGTCATTCATTTAGCAAATATCAATTAGATGACTATGCTTGGCATCCTTCCAGGTATTGAGTAAATAAAACGAATGAAGGAGGCAAAGCTCTTTTTATCCTAGAGTTTTAACATTCTAATGGTACAAAAACAGATTAAAATACAGAAGCAAGCCTTTTCCTTACCAGGGAAGTTAGGCAGAAATCCACACTGCATAGCAGAGATCAGAACATTGTTGCTATGAAGAGCACATACTTTAGATTTTGCAGCCCATGGGAGTCTGCCTTGATATTTAACTGTGTCGTTGTAACAGGAGTGAAATCATAAGGAACACATAAAATGAGTACATGTGACTTTGTTTGAATGAAACTTTATTTACAAAATCAGGTGTCAGGCCCAAATTGACCTGAGATTTATAGAGAAAAGAGTCGCCACCTTAAAACAAGGAAAGAGAGAGGGCCTGGAGGGACCAACATTGGCAGGTGCTTGAAGAAGCAGGAGTGAGTCTTAGAAGCCTTAGATCTTGGAGATGAGGGCAGAGAGCAGGAACAGCAAGAGGGGCAGCCAGCAGAAAAAGATGGTAGGGCTGGAGCAGGAAGCCAGAGGAGCAGAGGGATAGGTGGCAGTCCCAGGGCAAGGTTAACATGTAGGTCCAGAGAGGAGAGCTGTTCTCTAACCAGTGGAGTTAGAAGCCCCAGGATGTGCACTCCAGCAAGATCCCAAAGTAGATCCTGTACAGATTAAAGTTTGAAACTGATATGGCGTCTGCTGGGCATCTGAAAGCCTTTGACCTTTTGTCCAGAGCAGGTGGAAAGCTGATCTGATCGAATGGCTGATCTGATGGCTTGCATCACTAGTTAGTGACTGCTCTGCAAGAGAGCAAGTAGCATGCAAGGAGTCAAGGTGAAAGCCTCCAGTCATCTGCCTGGAGGCGATGAGGCTTTGGAGAGAAGCAAGATGGCAAGCACTGGTCAACATCTGGGTACAAGCGTGAGTCAGCATCTGGCTAAAGCACTGGTCAGCATCTGGGTACAGACACTGGTCAGCATCCGGGTATAGGCATGGGTCAACATCGACTATAGAATGAAGGAGAACCAGCAGAGTCTCCTTTCATTTGGACATAATGTTGAGAGAGGCAAAAAGAACTAGAGAATTACAGTTTGAGACCTGAACAAGGTTGAAGCTTGCTGAGTAGAGAAATCTGTGGGGGAACAGATGGGCTGGCCAAGGGACATGGAACTGAAGACCATGATGTCAGTGTGGAGTACTTTATACATCTGAGAAGTCTGTCAGACACCTAGTGGAGATACTAAACAGGTAGCTGGGGATGTGGGTCAAAAGTTTAGTAGAGAAAAAGAACTGTTTAAAAAAATCTAAAGAGTGCTAGTAAGATGGCCCAGCAGTTAAGAGCAATCAAAGGTGGTGGCACACACCTTAAGAAGGCAGAGGCAGGTGGATTTCTGAGTTCAAGGGCTACGCAGAGAAACCCTATCTCAAAAACAAACAAGAATGAAACAATTATTGTTCTCACAGAGGACTCAGGTAGGTTACCAGCTCCTACTGGAGGATCCAATGTCCTGTTCTGGCCTCTAGGGACACCAAGCATGCACATAGTTCACACACACACACACACACACACACACACACACACTGGGTCAGGGAGCAGGCAGGTAGATGATAGATAGATAGATAGATAGATAGATAGATAGATAGATAGATAGAT
>NW_021604579.1:13465334-13491192 GCF_004785775.1 Grammomys surdaster
GATAGATAGATAGATAGATAGATAGATAGATAGATAGATAGATAGATAGATAAATGCAGTTAAACTCTTTTATGCATAAAGTAAAATAAATGAATCTGGGGCTGGATAGGTGTTTGGCAGTTGAGAGCACTTGCTGCTTTTCCAGAAGACTGGAGCTCCACTCCTAGCACCCACCTGGTAGCTACAACTATCTGTAACACCAGGCCTAGAGAATCCAAGCCCTTTCTGGCATCCTCTGGCACTAGGCATACCTAGGTGTGGCACACAGACATACATGCAGAGCAAACAGCCATACACCTAAAAATAAATAAATAAACCTGAAAACTCTAAAACTAACAATAAATCATGCAAACAATGGAGAAAGAAAAGAGATTATAGAAGGAAGGCAATTACCACAAAATGTTCATTATAAAAAATGTTGATAAAAACTGTTCGAGAAATTAAATAATCTATATAAACATAAACTAGACCTGTGGGAGTCATCAACTAGAATGAGGCAGTCAACAACAAAACTGTACATCCTAAAGACAAAAGCTAGTCATGAAAGCACAACTATTTTATGACTCTCCCTTCATGCAATGTCTTGAACAATCACAGGCACAGGGACAGAAATTGTAATGTTGGCGGCGACAGGGTGGGAGCATGCAAAGTAGGGGGTGGAAGATGCTGGCTGTACAGCAATGTCAGACACTCTGAGTGAAGCTGAACAACAGGGCTAAAATGGTCAGACTGATGACTCATTGCAATGAACATTTTCAAGTAAAGATGTGTGGACAGAAGGGTATATATACCATGGGCCACACACTACAGCCTTCACAATGAGATTTTCTTTTGGCTTTTGTTGTCTTGTTTGTTTGTTTTTGTTATTTTATTCTCTTTTTTTCTTTTGGTGGGGAGGTTGTGAGGATGAAGAGTAGATACAAAGGGGCGAGGAGCTGAGTGGGACGAGGGTGCATGGTGTGAAATGCACAGAGTCAATAAAAGAAGTTCTTTTAAAATGATTAAAATAGAAATGTTTAGGTGATGTGTATGTATATTGCCACAAGAAAGGTGGGAGTGTGGTGTGTGTGTGTGTGTGTGTGTGTGTGTGCCCCTGCACACATGAGATTCACCATGTATGTGTGGAAGCTGCAACCCTCCTTTCACGTGTCTCTCTGCTGCTCTGTGGCTTACTCCAGGCTAGCTGACCCATGAGCTGTGGTGGATTCTACTGCCTCCTTCTCCTATCTTGGTGTAGGACTGCTGCGACTACAGATGTTAACCACATCTGGATTTTTACAGAGTGGCTAGGATTGAACTTGGGCTATCAGCCATACACTGCCAGTGCTTTTGCCCAATAGCCATCCCACTAATCCACAATAAAATTTCCTTAAAACATCTTTATGCTCATGGGACAATCACTACACACATAGGTAAACTTCTTATGGGACTAGGAATGAGAAAGGAGGATGAAGTGGGACATTTTATTTCATTATTTTATGCCTTTTCTATATTATTTGCATTCTTTAATCATATGCATGCATTATTTTCCCATTTAAAAATAAAATGTTTTTGAAAGAGTAAGTATGGAAAGGGAGAGTTTCAGTCCACATTTCTGCTTGACTTACACTCAAATTCTAAAAACACTATTTTATAGAAACTGATTTCCAAGAAGCCTTCAAAGGCCTCTTTTATTATTATTATTACTAGAAGCCATTCCCTTGGAATCAGACACTTGTGTTTTTCCGATGGAGCTTGAAGTCAAAGCCTGGAGGGTGAGTGCATTTGGAAAGCCTCTCAGCACAGCCCGAAGCTTTGAGCCGCTGTGCTCTCCAGCCTTCTCCATTCGTCCTTGTCCAACTGGCCTCCCATCCAACAAACCCGTCAGACAAGCGAGATTTACAGAGCTGCTTGTGGGGGTGCCTGGTGCCTGTCGGAGGATGCCCATTAAGTGAAGCAAACCCACCCACAAAGCAGACCTCATGAAAGCCTTAAACTGCAGCTGTTCCTTGCCTGGACGCCCACCAATATGCTAAAAAAGATGCCAATATGAAGCCCTTCCCCTCTTACAGAATTCACCCAGAATTTCAGGTTCCAGGCAGATAATTCTAGCTTGGTAGAATTGAAGAAGACCTCAGAAATTATCTTCTTTTATATTGGGGAAAATAAGGCCTAAATATGCATAACCAGAGACGGAGCCAAGCGCTGTAGTATTTGTAGATATAAAGGAACATGGCAAGCTCTAGATTTACGTCTGAAGGCATCGTCCAGAATGAGAGGCTCTGTCCTTAGTACGAGTTGAGGACAGAGGTATGAAGGAGTGGAAGAAAGTGAAGCAGACAACTCTCATGGCTTTACTTACGTTGGCAGATAGGATCACAGCATACCAAGATGCTGTTAGCCGAATCATTACCGTCTGTTGTGACATCATCAAGGTTTGTTGTTGACTGGCTGTTTTCATGCTTTGTGCCAGACCTGGCTTGAGGTGCTGTGGATGTGGAACTGAATACGACATGCTCTGCCCTTGAAAGATTCACAGTCCAGGAGAGCAGATAGTAACCAAGCTGCTGACAGACACACAGCTCAACAATGGCATGAGATGGGACACCAGTGTCCTAAATTTTTCCGATTGTTAGAATGCTCACCTCAGATTTGGTAAGTTAGATTGTTTTAAGAACGATCGTGATAATCTGCATTGTCACAAAAGCCCACAGTAATTCGTGTGAGCAGTCAGCCTAATAGTAGAACAATTCAGAGTTGCACTCTACTTCTGGCTCAGGCCAGTGGTGTCATTTACCCCACAAAATGACTTATCAGGAAGGTCACCTTTGCCTGTTCCCAGAGTCTTCAAGATTATACATTACCCTCCCATGAGACCTTGGGATCACTCTGTTGTACAGGTCCTGTGCTGTAGAACACTAGCCAGGGGACTGAATGCTGAAAGTACCAGTCCATGCTATGGGAATTTCTCCTCCTAGAGGAAAATGCCCCATTATTGCTTTATCCAAACACTCTTTAGCTTAATTCTTTTGAGCTGTGTCATCCCAGAGGGAGTTCTATTTTTCTAAACTATACAAAGTTGCCACATAGACTATCAGGTCCCAGAGGGCCCTGTTTAACACATATGTCTGATGATACTGAGACCTGTATGGGAGACCATACCCATAGCACTGTGCCATATTAGGCTCCTGTCCTCATTAGGGTTACTATTGCTGCAATGAAACACCATGACCAAAACAAGTTGGGGAGGAAAGGGTTTATTTGGCTTATGCTTCTAAATTATTGTCATCATCGAAGAAAATCAGGACAAGAACTCAAACAGGGCAGGAACCTGGAGGTAGGAAGTGATACAGAGGCCATGGAGGGGTGCTGCCTACTGACTTGCTCCCACATGACTTGTTCAGCCTGCTTTCTTATAGAACTCAGGTCCACAGTCAAGAGGTGGTCCCACTCATAATAGCCCGGGCCTTCCCCCATCAATCACTAAGAAACTGTCATACAGCCTGATCTTATGGAGGCATTTTCTTAGTTGAGGTTCTGTCCTCTAAGATGACTTTAGCCTGTGTGAAGTTGACATAAAACTATCCAGCATAGCTCTATTCAATGCCTACACCAGGCTCACATGTGAGCTCTTTCCTGGCCTGAGTCCTTGCCAGTGCTCTCAGTCTCGTGATAAAGGGTGCACTATCCCAAGGACTGTTGGTCCCATGCCTGGAACAGGAGGCCACATAGCTTGAGATTAAAGCCATGATCTGGAATCAGATCTGAATTCAATTCTCAATTTTACCCTTAACTGTGTGACTTGAACAAATTGATCATGTTCTGTGTAATGCGTATTTAAAAGTTCTTTGTGCACATTTTTTTGTAGGGTTGAGCAAAATAAGGCATATAAAAGTTTGTGGCACAGAGCCTGGGACATAGCGAGCCTCTGTTTCCTACATGACACTTCATTTGATTTTAGCTGCACCTCAACATTTTCAGACAGCTATTGTTATCACCCTATTTGACAAACAAAGAAAATGAGAGTTGGGAATGAGATGGAAGAAGTTAACACAAGAGCCGGGATCCATACCCAGCTATAGTTGTCTAAGCCACGTTCTTTTCTGCTGTCGCCTTTCATCCAGACATTAACCCTTCCCAGAATTCCAGGCTCAAGATGTAGAGAGGATAAGATTTCAGCCTCAATTTACAAATGCACCTGGATCAGGCCTACCCTCATAGTCAGAATAGCCATTGGGCTTGTGATCCTAGTGCCAGCTCAAATCTGTTTGTAATTACTGCCCAGAAGGCTGTGTTATGAAGAACTGTGGGGTCAGGTCAGGGTTCACAGAGCATCTTGATTGATTAATGGCATCAGCCATGGGAAAAGGATCCAGGAACGAAGGCAGGTCCTAGAGAGCACAAGCCACCTTCTTTAGGATTTTGAATTCTTCTCAAAGCCAAGCACACTTGATAAAAAGGCAGGTCCAGAGGACTTAAATAAAGCTGTTAAGGACCATTAGCACCTTATTAAGACCTTTTCCCAGATGTAGTCTGAAACAGCCAAAGAACACAGAATGAAGGAACATTTTTAGAGAGAAAGCATGGATGTGTTCAATGGTGTTTTATTGAAGGATGAATAAAGTCTCCGAGGCTTTATGCTTGCTCTGCTATCCCTGAACCTCCAGGTAGGTGGAGGGAAGCCATTTTGAAATTCTGAAACCTCCTTATGAGGTTCAGGGGAGCTGTTGTGTGACCTTGGGAAATGAATTCAGATTTTCGGAATTGCAGGAGGTTTTGCCTGTGAACTTTAGAAAATAACCTGTGACCTCTGGTGTAGTGTGCTTTGCAGGTGTTAACAAAGGCCAAGAAAGAGGAGGAGTCACTGAGAACCTCACCGGAAGTAGACATTTGACAACATCCACTCCCTGTCCAGTCTTTTCTCTCTCAAAATGTGTATTTTGATATGCTATTAGAATATATAATTGTTGTAGAAGTGCAATTTACAAATAGTCAGAGTCATTTATTTGGGGGTAAATAGTTACATACATTTTGACAAACATACACAGCCATGTAAATAAATACTGCACTATAGATAAAACGTCTCCATGATAACCAAAGTCCCATCATGCCCCTCTCCAGGCATCCTCTGAGCCCTACCCCCATCCTTGGCAAGCATGGATCTTATTTCTACCCTTACACTTTTACTTTTTATTGTAGCCTATTTTAAATGCATAAATCCAAAGAGCAAATAATTCTCCTGAGTTTTTCCTTCACATCCTACTCAAAATAGCTCAGCTCCGATGGCAAGCTCTCTGTTCCAGGAAAATTCTTCATTAAATAAATGAATTCCATGTGCATATTAAAAAGACATTCTGCTTCGTAGTCCTTCTATTTATAGGCAACCACCAGAGGCCCAGCATCTGTCAGGGTCTCCGTGTCTTCTTCAGCTCACATCCTCTCTCCTCCCTGCTCTGGCCTGAGTGTAGATCTGGCTGCTGTGGGTGGTTGTGGAGAGGTGAGGTGCTGAAAGGGCCCTAAGACATGTTTCCTGAGGTGTGCTCCCCAACTTGAGGGGCAAAACTTCAGGACATTTCACAATTTCTGTGGGCTTTCATAGCCATGCTATAATTAACAACAGCATGGGTAAGCAAAGGATCAGGACTTCATGTAAGGCTGAATAGAGTTAGGGCGTCTCCAAAGTCCTTCTTATAGGGACTCCAGCAATACAAACAGACCATGCAATAGTCTAAGGCTGCCACCGCCTGCCCCTTGCTCATTTTCATGTACTAGATTCCGGGTTAGGTACAAAACCTAAAAATGGGCAGGTAGAAATAATAATAACAATTAGACACTTAGACAATTAGACTTGTTTTGTGCCCACAAAGAACTTACTGTGCAATAAAGAAATTAAATAGGCAGAGAAGGATGTGGCTGGGTGAGAGAGAAATGACTTTGAGGGTGGAGTTAGAAGCAATGAGGTTTTAAGCTGACTCGGTCTCTTGCTGATTGTGTGACCTTGGGTATGATGCTTCACATCTCTGAGCTTCAGTTCTCTCACCTGTAACTTAGAAATGATACCCACTCTCACTCCAGAGGGTCGCAATGAAAGAGGAGGTAGTAGGTGCAGAGTACTCAGCCCAGCTTCTGTTGTGTTCGACTCAGGAAAGGGGTGCTTCCTCCTTAGGCTCTGTGTTCATAGTTTTTTCATTTGGCTTTTCCAAAGAAATACAGCCAATGGGAAGCAGAGAGATGATAGATAGGTAGGTAGATAGATAGATAGGTAGGTAGGTAGATAGATAGGTAGGTAGATAGATAGATAGATTAGAGGAAGACTTACTAGGAAGATTGGCTTATGTAATTATAGAGGTTTCAAAGTCCCACACTCTGCAGTCAGGAGCTGGAGCCTCAGGAAGCCATGGTTCCAGTTTAGTCTAAAGGCTAGAGGACCTGGAGAGTCTGTGCTGTCAGTCATAGTCCGAAAGGCAACTTGAAACCAAAAAAAAAAAAAAAAAAAAAAAAAAGCCATTTTTTTTCCAGTTTGATCCTGGAAAGCCAGAAGAGAGAATGTCCCATTCCAGCAGTCAGGCAGGAGGATGCCTTTGCTGTTGTGTGTTCTGTCAACTCAAAGACTAGAGCCATTTGGGAAGAGGGAAGATCGATTGAGAAAATGCCCCCACCAGATTAGCCTGTGGGCAAGCCTGCAGTGCATTTTCTTGATTGATGATTGATGTGGAAGGGCCTAGCTCACTGTGGGTGGTGCCACCTCTGAGCTGGTAATGCTGGGGTGTATTAAAAAATCAAACTGAACAAGCCGGGAAGAGCAAGCCAGGAAGAACCATTGTCTGTAATATGAAATAAACACTTTCCTCCCCAAGTTGCTTTTGGTCGTGGTTTTATCATAGCAATAGAAACTCAGATTTCTGTTCTTTAGCCAACTGGTCAAGTCCCATCCACTTTGCTCAGTCTATCAATTCAAATATTAAATATTACTCTTAACCAGAACCACCCATATACATACACCTAGAATAATGTTTGACCAAGAATCTGGATACTCCCTGGTCCTAGCAAACCAGTATACCCTCGAAGAAAGAACTTGGTGATCTAAAGGGAAATTGTATAAAAGAGTGGTTTGAACATGATAAGGATTCACCGGCTGCAGGGCTTGGCATAGGTAACACTGAGACTTTACATGGTATGGGTAACACTGAGCCTTTACATGATACATACTCGTATTATCTCCCAGGAATCTCTTTTTCCTACAAGAGAGTCCTGGGTGTAAGTCTCATTCACACTCTAGAGGTCCCAGTGGCACTTCAAGATAAGGCACCTCACTTCTTACCTTATATTAGTATCCCTGTCTCCACCCTACTGTTCCATAGTCTTTACACAGGCTTTGTCAATGATTGATACAGGCTCGGTGTCTGCCACAAGGTAGGAGTCAGGCCACAGTGACTGTGCAAATATGAAATCTAACACAACCATGTGTGTTATGTTGAAGATAACACACTGAAGGCTGAATACTTATTTGTTTATTCTGCTGGTATCTGCTGAGTCGCTACTGTGTTCTGTGACAAATCAAGTCAAATATATAAAGAAGCAAGGTGGCATATAGAGAGTGAGAGAAACTCCTGCTATGTGCAAATCTCCTCATATGCATCAGTTCCTTCATATTCCCAGTGTCTGTCTATTCATTCATCCACTCATTCAAAGTCATCAATGAGCAGTAACAGTGCCAGCGCTTGCTGTACGTTCCAGGGATGCTCCGAAGAACTAAGGAGACAGAGTTTGTAATACAGAGTTCAGTCTAGTAGGAAACACAGACAGATTGAATAAGACAATTGTTGACATTAACACTAATCAAAAAGTGTAGAGAAATCAAAGTAGGAAGCTAAGATTAACCTTCCAAGGCACTCCAAAGTGTTAATAGCATTTGAGCTAAGAATTTAAGACAAAATACATAGTGTCTAGTCAGAAAGGGAGGAGAACACTGTACACTCAAGATGCTCATCTCGAGGGATGAAAATGGCGGCACAAAAGATCAGGTATGTGGGAGAACATAAACAAATAAGAGCTTCCCCTTTGTGACAAAATCTCCTGTAGTTCAGTGTTGTCAAAAGACTACACTAGAACAGACAGAGTAACCTGCACACCACAGTCCACCTCTGGTTCTGTAATGAACATATACCTGGTTAAATATAACAGTAGCCAAAAGCCATCAGTTTCCAATAGTCGTCACTCAGAAAGCCATGCCCCCTTGAGCTGTGACTGTTCAATCCAGGAATGCCAGAAGGCCAGAAGGCAAGAAACTATCTTCTACTACTACCGTGTACACTTTTCCTTTATGTTAGACATTTTCTTCAATAATCATTATCACCTACTTTACATAATTCTTACTTTCAAGGACCAGAGGCATGGAAATCAATGAGATGACTGAACTGGTGGCTAATGTAACCTCTATCTTGTTAGCATAATCAAAATCAGCTTCTTTGGACTCATTTTCTCTCAGTTAATAATCCTTCTTTTGACTGATGCCTGTCAGGCAGCATACTTACTGGGCAAGCAACACAAAGCCAGTCAATCTCCAGGACAATCAGGGGACACAGATGCTTGTATTTGTGGAAACTGATGCCCAAGGGTAGTAAACTGATCTGCTCAGTCACACAGATAGGACCAACACGTGGTTCAGAGCTCACCAAGCACAACTTTTCCCTTTTTGCCAACTCCCTTCCAAAGCTAGAAGTAAATACTGCTCACCTGGCAGGAGGTCCTGACAGTGACACTAACCTTGCCTGGTAAGTAAAGAGCACACACTCTATATTCAGAGAAACCTGGGTCCAAGGCCAGCAACAGGACCTTGGCCTGGAATTCCACCTGCTCTGTGCTGTGAAACAGAATGCTGATGGTATCTGATTTGAAGATTATCAGAGTAAACATGTACACAAAATATAACATGGTGGTTGCCAGGTAATAAATTCCTGATGCCAGTATCATGTCAGTTGACTCGTGCCTCTGCAATGTTGGTTGACTGATTTATGAGGAAAAGCATAAGACAGTGTTGAATTCTCACTAATATGATTCACCTGAGAACTCACCAGAAAAAGAAGAGGTACGGGTATGTATTCATTTATTCCACATCAGAGAAAAGACTGTTCTCCAAGGAAAAGCCCACTTTTTATGGCTTAATAAACACTGGCCTCATGACTGGACTTTTCTAGATACCTCAGAGTCTCTTCAAGACCCCATGGACTAGCCTGGACCTGAGGTCTACCTGCCATCTCTGTTGCTAAAACACCTCTTCTGTGTGTCCTCTTAAAATCTTAGATGAGGTGGTGAAGAGCTGTCATGTTTCTGCTTCCTCTTGGTGGATAACACTGTGTGATGTTGGTCTGATGTCCAACAGGTTAGTGCTGAGCACCAGCTCTGTGATCTAGGACAAGCTATTTAATCCTCTGGACTTCAACTTAAATGTAGATTAAGTGGCCATAAAAGATAAGTGGGAAAGCTCAACAAATTAATTAACAGAGTAATTTGATAAATATTTATTTGTTTTTGGTGCCGAGGATGGAACCCAGGGCCTTGGGCATGGTAAGAGCCTACTCCCCTGAGCTACACCCTAGCTGTATGTCCCATTGCTCTTATCCTTATAGGTATTTTCTAACTCACGGGCCTTTCCTGTCTGGATGGTTTTAGATACACCCCTGCTCAAGGCCAAGGCCTTTTCTGCTGAGAACTGGAAATTGGGAAGGAAAGTGGTGTGGCTTGGTTCAGGTCACAGCTGGTGGAGCCGGGGCCAGAATCTCAAGGCCACAGAGGATGGCTAAGCTTTGCATTCCTTCAGACACCCAGTTCTGCTGTAGCGTGGAGTAAAGCAAGGAGATGCCACTGGGAAGGCTTCAGTTCAGATCAGCTACCTCATAAAGCATGTACCAAAGTCAACTAAGTATTGAGAGAAGCAATAGTTCTTGAGGAGGATTCATTCCCACTGGCATTGTCAAGGTGATGAAGTCCCTAGTCTGGAATGAGGCCTGGATTCAATTTAACCCTCCACCACTCACTGTCCACGTCCCTGGAAGACCCTTCATCTCTCTAAGGTTCAGTTTCTCCATACGTAAAATGAGGCCACCGTAGTACCTACCACTTCAAAAGCACTTCCTGTAATTCATGCACATAGACCTCTTAAACAAATGTTAACTAGTAATAGTATCATTGATTTCCCCCTTTAATTGATGCCTACAGCTCTTAGATTTTTGAAGGAAAAAAAACCCCTCAAATTCTTTTATCTGTTCCACAAACCCAGAATTTATCCCAATTCTCCCTTCAGCCTAACATTCCTCTTAGCTTAAATATGTCAGCCACACAAGTGAGACAACAGAATTCCTCACCCACTGGTGACACTTCAGCAAGTCCACAAATGCTGGCTCTTGAAACAAACAAAGAAACAAACAAACACTCATTTGTTTTTATTTTAGGTGTATGAATGCTTTGCCTTCACGTGTACCACAAGTGTGCCTTGTTTCCTTGGAGACCAGAGAGGATGTTGGATGGCCTGGAACTGGAGTTACAGATGATTCTGAGCTGCCACCTGGGTGCTGGGGACTGAACCTGGGTCCTCTGCAAGAGCAGCAAGTGTTCTTAACCACTGAGCCATCTCTGTAGCCCCCATGAAGGTTTTCTTATTGAATATTCTGGACTTAAACATGGTAAACAAAGGCATATGGTCTCCTACCCCACTGACCACTCCCTATCTGTACTTGGAGCATCATGAACGCTGGTTTACTCAACCAGAATGCCTTTGCTTCTCCTTCCCTTCAGTGTTCCATTTATGACTCATCCTTCAAGTCACCGGAAGTGACACTTGTGTCCCCATGCTCTAGCTGCACCCTCAGTTCCTTTCTAATGCTACTGCTCATAATTCTTCTTTAGGCAGTTCTCTCTGTTCAGGCTGGGAGATGTCAATCCCTCCCACTAGTACCACATGTTTCATTCACCTGTCTGCCATGTCTCTCTTTGTATCTCAGGTTTCTAGCAGGTACTGAACATATGAATGTATTCTCCTGGATCTGTGCAGTAGCTCTGTAAAGATAAAAAGACATCGTCATCTCCATTTTATAGTTGGAGAAATGAAGATGAGGATGTTAAGAAACATCCTGGACGTTATACAGGAAGTCACTGAGGAGATGGGACTTTGGCCCAGAATAATACTCCCTGCTCAATACACTTCCTGCTATTTCATCCTGTGTCTTCAATTTCATCCCTGTGGGTTCTGGAGCTGAATATCTCAAGCTCTGCAGCTAGCAGTTAAGCAGTGCAAGAGAAATGACCCTGAACGTAGGAGGCTTTCCTCTTCCTCCAGTGGTGGACCATTGGCAAGGAAGCTTATCTTCAAACAGGTATAAGAAATAAACATTTTCTCCAGGCTTGGTGGAGCCCATTAGATTAAAGCTCCGAAACAGCACCCAGGTGAACCCCATCTCTCCATGGAACTCTGGAGCCTCAGTCCAGCAGAAGCGCATAAGGAATTAGTTCTCAGTGACCTGGCTCCCAGGCAGCCTGGATGGCTGAAATCTGAGAGGCTTCCTGAACTTGGAGGAGAGGTCAGTCACCAAATGCTCCATTGTCCACTGAACCTAACTCACTGCAACCCCAGAGGCTTGGGAATAACACTGCTCTCTTACAGAAGAGCACTTTGCGCTATTCAAAGAGTTTCCATAAACAGCTGTGTCTTCCTTTGTCCTACCAGTTGTGGTGGTTTGTTTTCTAATTAAATTCAATATAAAACTAAAGAATATGGAAAGAGGAAAGGCAGCAGGAATGGTTGATATAGAATTTGATACCCAGTGGGTTTCGGTTCCTTTTAGGATACCTGCTAGAGTCAGTAGAATTACCCACACAGGGCAGCCCCATGATGCATGTGAAGTACCAGATTCGTTCAACTGTCAGTGGATATGAACAGGTTGTGTGGCAGAATTCCTGGATCCCATTTCAAGATGAACGAGCAATGAGGCTCACCCCCCAAAGAACCTCTTTTCAGTTCATCTCCACAGCTAAACTGAAGCCTGAATAAATAGTTGTAGAATGAATGCATAAACCAGTGAACCTCTGTCCCATTCTGGTACCAAGTAACCTTTCTCACTCCCCTGATTCAGAACCTAAATACATCTGGAAAATCAAGTTGTCTCAGAGTGACAAGTCATGAACCAGTAGGCCTCCAGTGCCTTCAGTACAATCAGGTTTAAAGGCAGATCCTTCTTGGCACACTGATGAGAGTGATGGAAAGACAGCCCAGCTCTTGATGAATCCCACACACAGCCTGACAAGGTGAGTGGCAGCCTCATCAGCTTGACCCTGGGCAGAGGCTCTGGGGGAGTTCTTATTTACCAGCCTTTGCAGACCTGTCTGTCTGTCCACAGCAGCTTTGGCCTCTCACTGGGGAAGCCTGAGCCAGGCAACCAGGGGGTCCTGCAGATTGGAGTCAGCTTGCTAAGCTGTCAGCTAGAGAGATGGGGGATATTGAATTCATCAGTCATGCTGACAGGGGGTGTGAGTGGGGGCAGGATCTGCCAGAGAACAGAGCAAAGCCTGAACACAGGGAAGCTGGGAAGGATAACTAGCTTGGTTTGGAGCAGGGTGACCCCTCGAGCCAGATTAACAGTCTGTAGATTCCTGGGGCTTGTTTCAAATTGCACTAAACAACGGCTGGGAAATGTTGACCCTTGGTCTTCCCTCAGCTCGTCTTCTAAAAACCTTTTTTTTTGTGAACAATCATATACAGTTTTTATGGTGTTTTTATATATTCTTTATGTTGTATAAGAGTTTGATTTTCAATAATTGGATACTCTGTTACTCTCTGGGAACAGGGCAAGAAATTGGAATGTATGTCCCATCTGTTTTGTGGCATGAACTTCTCTGAGAGTGGACATGAACATTTCCCAAATTGTAGACAAGGAAAAAGGAGCAGAGAGGAGACTAACGTGCTAGATCGCCGCTCAAGACAAGGACAGAAACAGAATTTCAATTGAAAGTCAGAAAACACTGGAGTGGGCTAAGCTTATGCTCCACCCACTGGCCCTCAGCCCCCCCCCCAAGAAAGAAAGAAAGAAAGAAAGAAAGAAAGAAAGGAAGAAAGAAAGAAAGAAAGAAAGAAAGAGAGAAAGAAAGAAAGAAAACAAAAAAAACCAGAAACACCTAATTTGGCCCATTGTTCACTTGTTGGTGTGAATGATAAAGCTTTTACTGGTTAAACTTTGAGCTGAATTGTTTCCTTCTCCACATGTTGGCTAGAGTTCTATTAAGATACATAGTTGGCCAGAGGGTGGTGGTACATGACTTTAATCCCAGAATTCAGAGGACAGAGGCTGGTAGATCTGTGAGTTTAAGGTCGTCCTGGTCTACAGAGAGAGTTCCAGGACACCCAGAGCTATACAGAGAAACTCTTGTCTCAAAAACAACAACAACAAAAAACACCTATCTAACCTAGACACCTGCAGATCGTTTACCTTGGGTCCTTGGTGCCAGAAGCAACACTAGTCTAGTGTGTCTATATAGGAGTCCCTCACAAAGCCTGCCCAGGCCTGCTCCACACCAGTGGCCATCAGGCACCAGGTTCTGAATTCTCAGACTTGGAGGTTCTTCTTTTTCTAGTCATTGTGTCTCCCGTATTTGACATGGAAGGAGAGGGAAGGAGGGATTTTTGCTGTGGGTGCAAAGAGCTGACCTCAAGTCTCCTGGCTGTGACGCTTTGGGATTCTGTGAGTTGAAAGGTTCCCTCTGTGTCAAAGTTTATCTCCCTTCTCCTTTCCCAGCTGAGCTCCAAGTTCAAAGAATGTATGCCGCTTTCAGGTTAATGATTCTTAATTACAGAGCAGAAAGGACTCTGAGAGTACAGAGGAAAGTCTGAGCAGGGGGAAGCTTAGTTTCTCTCTCATCAGTAGTTGGATCTTGTGTCAGCTGGTTTTCATATCAATTTGACACAAGCTGGAGTCATCTGAGAAGACGAAACCTCAATTCAATAATTGCCTCCATAAGATCTGGCTGCAAGCAAACCTGTTGGGCATTTTTCTCAATTAGTAATTGATGTGGGAGGGCCCAGCCCACTGTGGGTGGTGCCATCCCTAGGCTGATGGTCCTGGGCTCTATAGCAAAGCAGGCTGAGCAAGCCATGATGAGCAAGCCAGGAAGCAGCACTCCTCCGTGGCCTCTACATCAGCTTCTTCCTACAGGTTCCTATCCTGTTTGAGTTCCTATTCTGACTACCTTTGATGATGAACAGAGATATGGAAGTGTAAGCCAAATAAACACTCCCACCCCACATTGCTCTTGGTCATAATGTTTTATAATGGCAGTACCATCCCTGACTAGGACAAATTTCATCTCTGCTATCCTCACTTTAACTCTCTGCTTACTTTTGTCCAGCTCATTATCTCCTTCATTGTACCTAAAGTGATGGAAAGTTATTCTTATCTATGAAGTTGTTTCAGGCATAGAAAATAATAAAAGCATAGGCATGGAAGACAGAAACAGCCTTGGCCTTCCAAAGAAGACTTGAAACTAAAGACTAAGGTTCAAGTCCCATGCCTCCAACTTCTTAGTTGCTGATCGTTAACAGACTCATACAACATTTGTAGGCACTGATACTTCTTTTCTTAGCTATATACTAGATCCTTCCCTACCTACCCCACAAGTGAGCATGAGGGTAACAGAAGATAATGAAAAATTATTTCCACAGATTTAAAAAAAAAATGCTGTATACTCCCTAAGTTCATTTTCTGCTGCTGTCATAAAATATTGGAGCCTGGGTTGATATAAAGAAAAGATTTATTTTGCTCACAGTTTGAGGATCTCAAGTGGTGGTTCTCAGCCTATCACAACCCCTTTATGAGTTGAATGACCGTTTCATGTGGGTTGCCTAAGACCATTGGAAAACAAATATGTACATTGAGATTATGTAGCAAAATTACAGTTATGAAATAATTTTATGGTTGGGGGGTCACCATAGCATGAGAAATTGCATTAAAGGGTCACAGCGTTAGGCAGGTTGAGGCTTACTGGTCTAGAGGGTTAAGATCAAGTGCCCTCATCCATTTGACCATTTGCCAGGGCCTTGCGATACATGGAAATGCAAGAGTACGTACAGAATCCACATGGTGGAGACACACTCAACCCCTGCCAAAGCAATGGCATCTGCGTTTCTAGTTTGGTGCTTATCATCCTAGATGCATGATTGCACATTTTCCCCCTTTTAATGAGAAAGGGACCCAGACATTCGCTTTTGTTCCCTTTTGTTGCTGTTTATGTAGGAAGCATGGCACCTGCCTCTAAGCCCAGAGGTAGCTCTCCCTCAAGCTTCGCTTTGGTTTAGTCTTTCCAGATGACACTGGAGTTGCTTTCACTCATGTCCAGATCCCGTTCCACATACACGCTTATTCTCTAGCTATGCCTAGGGAGGAGGCTAACTCTGTTGTTCTTGCACCCAAGCAACCCAGGATTCACATCTACAGAAGACAGAAGTCAGCAGGGTAAAACCAACAAATTATTTTGCCAGATCACTTAAGCCAGATGTGTATAGACAGCTTTCAGAAGGAAAGGAGGTGAAACATTTTGACTTGTCCCCGCTGTGTCACCATCTACTCTATTTTTCTGAAATCATCTGTGTGTTTCATGAAGTCTTTATGAAATGGTATCTTCATGTTCTTTGAATTTGAGCATCTCCAAGTAATCCTGCCTTACTTTGGGAACAAGACTTATTTGACAATTTTCCATGCAACTGTGCTTGATCTAGAGTCTGTAGCATTTAATTTTCAAAATAACGCTGCATGGTAAGTTTGCTTGTTTCCAGTTTATTAGATGTGGAAAGTGAAGCTGAAAGAGCTGAAGGCTGATTGTCCCAGTTCTCAAAGTCAGCAGAACCATATCTAGAACAAAAGAACTATGGAGACAGCCTCTGTGAAGCACACATTTGATCTGCTAAACCCCTTCTCTAAGGCTGTAACCAGAAGAAGTACTGGAGGTTGATACAGATGCAGAAGAATTCTAGGGAGAGAGTAGGAAAGGAGTTTTCTTTTATAAACTGTGAACCATGCAATTCATGACTATGCCCGTTTGTCAAATGTAAAATGATATGCAGTACTTATCAATCAATGCTCTGATTGTAAAAATAACAACATGAATGATGTATCCCCACAAAATGAAGAATATGTATCAATAGGAAGTCTCTCTACATTGTTAGATAAATGCAACATCTAAAGCTTATATAGGGAATTTGGGAGCACAGAGAAGTACAGCAAAGGAAAAGTCAGAAAGACTGCTGGAAGAGGTTGTTATTAGAAAGTCTTCAGAGTCAGCGATGGTTTATCTGGTCAATATGAAGTAGAAAGTCTGTAGTAGGGATGGAGCCAAAAGAGTGCAGTGTAATAGAAAAACACAGGGAGTCTGAAGATGTAGGGTAAGATTAGTTGACCTAAGAAGTGGTCCAATATTTTCATTATCTTAGTAGATACTCATGTAGACAAAGACTCTGAAACCCACAGAGTTTGAGTGTGAGGTAGTTTTCTTCTCTAGGTAGATTGTGTTTCTGAAGATGTTTAATATTCATAATGGATCCCAACGTGACAACTGCTCTGTCAGAGGAGGAATCTTGGAGGGTTGACTAATTAAAGCCAAATTAAACCAAAGGACGATTAGAGTTAAAGATCATCCAGCACCATTTTAAACATGTTAATGCATCCTGAGCATTTACAGTGAGCCTTACATACGCGGGGACTATACACACAGTTTTAGCACCATCCTACCCTCATCTAAGAAAACTATTGGTCTTGAAAGAAAAGGGGAGCTGAGGGTGAAGGAGGGCACTAAATTCCATGCATCTGCCTTGTTATGACACAACTCATTGCTTTCTGCCTAAATTGAGTCCTTTGAAAAAAAATCAGCTTTTCTGAAGTAAAATCTATAGACAAGAAAACACACCCACTTAAATCATACAATTTGGTGGATTAAGATATACTTCTATTACTTTAAGTTTATGTATGTCCCTTCCAAATCTAGCCTTGCCCTGTCAGGATCATAACATCAATGCAACCACTGACCTCCCTTCTGCCAGGACAGAGTGATATAGTGTGTTTTATAGTCTATCTTGAAACACTCTTATGTTCTTCCAGGTAGTTGGATGCTTCAGTAGTTCATTAATTTGCATTCTTGATTAGAATTCCATTGTATGAATGCACCATGGTTTGTCCATTTACCTGTTGATGACTCCTTGGTTTGGGCCATCATGATTAGGTTGTTATGGAGATTGGTATTGGGAACATTTTGTGTGGACAGGTGACTATTATTTTTAGTAAAGACATGTGACTAGAGTTGCCCACTTGCACCCACAAGAAACTTATGCTTAACTTTGTAACAGATGGCCGTGGTGTTCTCCAGTGTGCTCCACTGGACAGGCTCATTGGCAATCTACAACAGTCCTCATTAAGCTTCTTCGCATACATCTGCCATCAATCCCTTTCCATTTTTGACCATCCTAAAGTGTGCAGGGAACTCTAATTAAGTTTCACTTTGTCTTTCCCCTAATTACTAATGACTCTGGGTCTTTTTTACCACCACATTGGAAAAACAACAAAAACAAATTATTCCTTACTCCTTGAAGAAGGATCCATTCCTATGACCCAAGGATCGAATCTTTATTCCTTTATTCTTATGGTGTCTTTGCAAGGCATCATGGTATAAATTGGAAATGCAGGGTGATTTGAGAAAAATAAATCTTCAACAGAACATGAGGACAAGCAGAAGTCACTCTGAGGCTCGGTGTATTCCTGGAAATGACCCATTTGCTAATTCATTGGCTCTAAGCTTTTTCCTATTCTTTTATTGAATTGGTAGTAACTGGGGTGAATTGCAGATTCTTTATTCTCCATAAAAGACCTTTGTGAAGTACATGTTTGTCAGTGGTTTTCTCTATATATATGCCTGGCCTCATCATTTTTAGCAGTATTTATGAGGGAATAGAAATTTTAATGTTTATGAAATTCAACTTATTGCTTTTTCCTTTGAAGTCTCATGGTTTTTGTGTCCTAAGAAACCATTGCCTGCCATATTGTAAAGATTTTCTCTTGGTTTCTTCTCATTTTATAATTTTATAAAACATAGGTTTTATGTTTGGGTTTTTATTTTTTTCATTTGAATTACTTACTGTATATGGAATAAAGAAAAGATCAAGGTTAATTTTTCTCCACATGAGCATCCAATTATCCCAGCATTTGCTGAGATGACTAACTTTTTTCTCTTGAATTGCCTTGGCACCTTTACAAAACATCAACTGACCATGTCCATTCCAGGACTCTGTACTTTGTTCCAGGGAAATATATGTCTTTCCTTATCCCCAAACCACACAACTCATTAAATCATAAAATTATGTAAAGTTGTCCAATCTTGCTCACATTAAAAAAAAAAAAGAAGAAATATTTTGGCTATTGTAGGTCCCTTATATGTTCATATAAATTTAAAACTAGCTTGCCAGTCTCTACAAAGTTTTTGCTTGTCTATTGTCTGAAACTGCACTATAGCTATAGATGAACTGGAGAAAAAGTAATGACTTAATGATTTGATGTTTTCTACCTTATAAAGCTAGAATCATTCCCCATTTGTTTATTAATTGTTTTATTAATTTTTATTGTCTCAGTTTTACACATATTTGACTTGTCAATAAGAATATCATGATTTAAATAGAGTTATACACATATTTACTTTTTGGTCATTTTAATTTCCAATTTTCATTTTATAGCATGTGAAAAATATTAATTCTAATTGAACTTTTATTTTTGACCATTCTAAATTCATCTTTTAGTTCCTCTGCATATTCCTTATGAATTTCCAAGATGATTATGTACTGTATGAATACAGAGAGTTGTACTTTTTACCGTAAATGCACATTTTTTAAAATTTCTTTTCCTTGCCTTACTACTTTTTTTTTCCAAAGGGGGGGGGGTTTATTCAGGAGATAGGGAAGAGGAGAGAGAGAGCAGAGAGGTAGAGGAGTAGAGGCTGGCCATGACCATGTAGAGAGAGGGGGAAGGGAAGGGAGGAAAGGTGAGGAGAAACTAGAGGCAAGAGAGTAAGAGAGAGAGGAGGAGGCAAGCAGCCCCTTTTATAGTGTTGCCTTACTACTTTGAGTGGGAATGCCACTATAAAGCTGAATAGGCATGGCAAGGGCTGGTGTTGACTTCTCCCAAGCTTAGTAAAAATTTGTTATTATCTCATGTTTACATATGTAAACTATTATTATTTTAAGATAGGACTTATCTTAGTTTGAAAACCCCAAACAATTATAAACTGAGTGCTTTGTAAGTAGCAGTAGTTTGTTCCCCATGGTTAGGGAAGCTGAAATGCTATAAGGAAGATAACAGCATGTGACATTCTATTGAGAGGCCCCTTCTGATCTTTAGGCTCTTGACACAGCACTAACATGCTGAGGTTCCACTGAGGGCCGACTTCTGAACTCTTCACTGTGTCTTCACACCATGTAAGGAAATTGAACTATCTCTCTGGTCCTTTCTTCCTCCACTAAGAGTATCATTCTGGGATCTTCTTTATTCTATTCTAAATAGCCACTTCAGTTTGCTTCAGCTTAATGCTTGTACAATTCCCTCTATAAATCTTTAAATATCTGTGTTTTTATATTTCAAATGGATTGTTGTAACAGCGTGTAGTTATGATTTGCATTGTTTACCTAGTCTGGCAACTCCTGCCTTTAATTGTATAATTTATACCATTTACACTTAATACTACTATTGATTGTAGCTAAGTTTAAATCTACCACCTCATTGTTTCTCTTGCTTTTGTTTTATTTTATGCCATATTTCATCTTCCTTCCTTTTTTTAACTTTGCTAAAGAGAGTGATGTCTTCTCAAGGATTTGTATACATTAATGATAAGTGCTTGCAGTTCTTTTTAATAATTTTTTCCTCAGGAAGATTTTAATTATCAGCATTATTCTGATTTCAATCTGTCCTAAACTTCAGAGATTCTGAATTCTGAAACCTCTGATGACTAAAGTCCTAAGATATCACTTCCTTATCTTGACATTTCTACTTTCTTTTCTTATTTTTGAGATTATACTATTATATAATTTACTCTTTACTGTTTTTCCCTTCTGACAATCTCATACACCCCTCCTTCCTCTCTTTCAAACTGATGGACTCCTTTTTAATTTCGCATACTTTTTTAATTAAAATAAAGTTACTCTTCCTCCACCCTTTCCTTCCCTGCCTCCAATCCCTCCTGAGTCCCCAGCCTCCATCTTCTTCTATGTCTCCTCCTCCTCTCTAATTGATACCCTCAAATTGATAGAAAAGAGGCTTTCAGATTAGATCCAGCACAAATAATCCAAGCAGCCTATGTCCTAGGTGTATAGCATCTTGAGTGATGGGGGCTTACCTTCACCATCTGAGGGGCAACCAAGGGCAACAGGCATACTCTATATTGTCTTCAGATTCACTTGGACTCCCCTGATCAGTCATTCTAAAGTATAGTTCTCATACCTAGTACTGGTTTTTCTTTTTTAAGTCTATGGTTCTTATCCCCATAAGAGCAGTGCTGTCTCTAATGGCTTAACTTCCACACCATATATATATATATATATATATATATATATATATATATATATATATATATATATATATATATAAATATATATAATAATGTCTATGTATATGTATATGTATATATATTAATATAGATAATAATGTCTCTGTAGCAATAAAACCTCTCAAGGTAGTTCATCAAGCAAAAATGAAAAAAGGGTGATCAGCTAGTAACATATATCTAGACAAATAAATGAAAATGTCAAATAGTGTGGATATATATTAAAGTAACATTTACTCATTTCAAAGTATCTTTAACAGAAAATTGATTATTTCAAGTAAAAATAGTAACAATTATTATGAATTTATAATAATATAAAGGACAGGGATAAGAGAAGAAATTAGAAGGCTAATGTGACCTTATACTCTACATGAAGTAGGACAATGCTGTATGTAGATGATATTAAAGGTGCATGGTGGAAACCACAATTGATCCACCAAAAAAAAAAAAAAAGAAAAAAAGAAAAAAAAGTGGTTTAGCTAAAAATCCCAAGGTAAAAATAAAATATAATATTGAAAAAATATTTAAAGAAAGCCACAAAAAGAAGAAAAGATAAAGAAAAAAGTTTAAATTGAAACAATACATACCTAAGATTTTTTTCCCTCTAGGGTCTCATCAAATGTGCCAGCTTCTGGACTTGACTATTCCCTAAATTTTCTGTGAGCTGGGAATTGACCTGACTACAAAACCCAATTGTTCTTTGTACAGTTTTACTCTATGCATGTATGATGTTTTAACTTGGTCACGGTGTAATCTACACACATTACTGAAAATCTTTTATTTGATTCTTTCTGTAGCTTTGACCTGAAACCCCAGGCTCAGTGCTGTTGGATCCTTTTGGGCCCTCCCTTACTGAACCTGCAGTACAGAAGCTGTCCTCAGGTCAAATGCTAAAGCATCTTTGGGACTCACCATATTTACAGTTCATGTTTTGGGGTTCTGGGTTTTTTTTAGACACTGCCTCATGTTGGAAAGTGGTTTTCCATGTCACTTGCGCTCTTGCTCACCTAGACACGATGTTCTCACAGAAATGATGTTTCTAATGCCGGAGCCTCCTTCCAAGTTTCTTCCTTACCCAAGTCTAGTCAGTATCTAAGACTTCTGCCTGAGGTTGTTTTTCCCTTTTAAAGAACATTCAACATCCCATGGGATTTTGTTTTGCTGCTACTGTTTGTTGCTTGCTTGCTTGCTTGATTTAATATGGCTTAATTTGGTTTGGTTCTTTTGTCTTATTTTCCAGGGGTATGTGATTTGTTAGTTTTGTTTTGATTTTTTTGTTTGTTTTGTTTGCTTTGTTTTGTTTTGTTTTGTTTTGTTGAGACACGATTTCACTCTTTAGCTTGGCTGGAAACTCATTAAATAGATAAGGTTGACATGGAACCTTCACAGCAATTGCCTCAGCCTCCCCAGTGCTGGGATTACAGATGTAAACCATTGGCCTCAGATTGCACCATAAAAGTTTTTTCTGCACCATCTATCTGTTTATCTGTTGTCTGCCTGTGTGTCTGTGTATCTGTCTTTCTATGTATTTATGTAACTATCTGTCATTTATCTTTTTTGTTTGTTTGTTTTTGTTTGTTTGTTTGTTTGTTTTTTGAGACAGGGTTTCTCTGTGTAGCCCTGGCTGTTCTGGAACTCACTCTGTAGACCAGGCTGGCCTCGAACTCAGAAATCCGCCTGCCTCTGCCTCCCAAGTGCTGGGATTAAAGGAGTGTGCCACCACCACCCAGCCCTGCCATTTGTCTTTTATCATTCATTTACTTATATTTTTTATGATTTATTTATTTTATATGTGTAAGCACACTGTCTCTGTCTTAAGATGCACCAGAAGAGGGCATCAGATCCCATTACAGATGCTTGTGAGTTAGCATGTGGTTGCTGGGAATTGAACTCAGGACCTCTAGAAGAGCAGTCAGTGCTCTTAATCGTTGAGCCAACTCTCCAGCTCTACTTATTTATTTTTAAGACAAGTTGTCTCATGGGCTGTCCTCATACTATGTAATTGAGGATGACGGTCAACTCCTGAACCTACTGGTTCCTTCTCCCAAGTTTTCAGGCTTGTGCTATCCAGCCTAGTTTCAGTAGTTCTGAGGGCTGAACACAGGGCTCCATGAACACTAGGTTAGCTATTGGAATTGTATTCTCAGCCTCATTTTATGTCTCAGCAACATTGATATTGCTAAGTCTTTCTTTCTTCTTGAAAATGTTTTTGTTTGAAGAAGAGAGCACTTATGTGTATGTCAGTTAAGAACATGAAATTTCCATCAGAGCTTTGGTTCTAATCTAAATTCTTGCTCTTGTAAATATAAGACCTGGACGATTACCCAGCCTCTTTAAGTCTTAGTTTTCTCATCAATTAAAAGTAGTATGTCCCTCAAAATATTGTAGAGAGGTTAAATGGCATACATTCATAAGCCTCATCATTAAGGGTATCACATGGAAGTCTGTTCATAAATGCTTTCTAAAATAGTTAACTTTCTACTAATTCTAGGACTTTTATTTTTCTTGGCTATCTTGGCCATTAAGTGACTTCATTTTTAACTCTTTGTCTTCTGACTGTATAATCTTTCAGACTGTATTATAATTTCCTATGTTCAAGCCTTCATTGTTATTTTAATTTTTAGATGATTACCAAAAATGTAAGTAAGTAAGCAGTGAGGCTCGATGCAGTAAATTGCTTGTCATACAAGCCTTAGACTCTCAATTTAACCCCAGAACCCTCATGAAAAATCAGGCATAGTTGTGGGTACTTATGATACCAATCCCAGGGAGATGGAGACAAGTGAATCCTAGGATTTTCTGGCCAGCCATGCTAGACTAATCAGCAAATCTCCAGCCAATGAAAGACCCTGTCTCAAAAACACAAAATTATGCAAGCCTGAGAATTAACACTAGAGGTTGACCTCTACCCTCTACACACACACATATTCATACATGCACATGCTCATCTACATATACAAAAAAAATAAGTATTAGAAAGTATTGAGTGTTGCTATTCCATGTTATAAAAGTTACACTTAAAAGGGAAAGAAAAGAAAAAGTAAAAGGAATAAGTTCAGCGCTGTCTTCTCCCTTCTGCCTGTCTGAATTCACCACTCCAGGCTCTGAAACCCCATGAACACCATTCGGATCCCAGCCCTTCCCCACCTCCCCCAAAACAACCACTATTCTTACTGTTGTGTTTATCTTCTCCTTACTGGGTTTTATTTTTTTAAGTTTTACCACATGTGTTTAGTTTTGCAAGCCTATGAACTTTAAATTAAAAGAATCATACTGGATGTTCTCTTATGCAACTTTCTTTTTCCACTTAACATTCTGTTCTTGGGGCTCATCCATGCGGCTGCACGAAGCCCTGCTTCATTAATTTTTTTTTTGACATGGTGCTGTTCCATTATGTGAATATTCCACAGCTAATTCAGCCTCGTTGGTTTCTATGGCTATTTGGGTGGTTCCCAGGGGTCTGCTAGTGTACTCTTGGTTCTGTGAGGGTCCTCTAAATGTCTTCTCTGACTTTTTCCTAGAACCTATGCTCAAAGGTAACATTTCTGGGCAAAAGGATTTACCCATCTTTACCAGGTAACTGAATATTATTTCTCAAAATAATTGTGTCAGTTCGTACTTCATGCTCCTGGCATAAACGATCCTCTTTAATTTCCTTCCCTACACTCCATTTCCTGATTTACTTTTTACTCCACCCACGTTCCTTTGACTTGAGCCATCAACTATGAGTTGATGACCACTGAATGTTTATCTCTGGTTCATACCTTCCTCTCAAGTTCCATATTCATGTATTCAATGCCTTAATAGTTCTTCTTGGTTGTCTTCTGGGAGCATAAGTAGTATGCTGTTACCTGAGCATACCTTTGCCAATGAACTGTACCATCTTTATCCCATCGTTCGACAAGACAGCAGAAACAGAGGAACTGTCTGACATTTCTTTCTTTCCCCTTTATCCTCCCTTTGATTCCTAAACTCTGTTGGTTCTGCTTCCCTAACACCTCAAAAAATCTGTCCTCTTTCTTCCATATGTTTCTGATATTTCTAATACTCTGCTCTGGAGCTCCCAGCACAGCTCCGTGTTCTCACTCCTAACTGTGATGCTCACCACACAAAGTAATGAGCCAGCAAGGGAAAGTCTGTCAAGGGTACAGCTCAGCACCCAGTAGAATCAAGGCTTCTAGGTGCTTGCTCAGGAAACTGTGTTTGTTTCAGGATGAGAACCAACAGTACTGCTGCAAGGTAACTCCACAGCAGCCTGTGCTGAGCCCTGGTAAGTCCGTGCTGTCCCTGGCACCCTGCCACTGGTTTAATGTTTAAGTCATACACGTTGCTTGGATAATCACATGGAGACAGGTCTGACCTATCAGGTTGTATTGCCTGGGTGACCTTAGCCTATTCCTCCTGACAGAATGACTAGTGTTGCTACATTGATGGTGGCTCTCCCAACCTTGATCTTGAGTGAGAACACAGAACAGCTCTGCTCTCCCACAGTCAACATGAAGCATATGTACAAAGTGAATCTCTGCTCTCTCAAATCTTTGGAATTACAACTATAGCACTGGAAGGGTGGGGTGGGGTACCATTCTTGTACTGTGAAATACATCCTTCTTTCCATGTTCATGGCTATTGGACAGAGGCAAGCAGAAAAGACCCAAGAACTTTCCAGTTCCCCTGGAGTTCATTGCTATGGAATCTGATTTCTTTTTCTTCTTTGCAACTTCCTGAATAAATTCTTATGTTGGCATAAAAATAATGGCATTTGAATACCCAACTTCAGGGCACACTGAGTTCTTCCATCTGGCATTAGTCAAGGTTTTGGCACTTTCTCCCAGAACACAGGCATTCTCTATCAGTACAAAGGTCAGCTGTTATCTTCTCTCCAAAGCCATCAAACCCCAGAATAGCACTGGCTATGAGACTAATGTCTTCTTGGCACAGCCCAGTGTCAGCTTTCAAGGGCACCGTTTCACATCCAACTGCCAGGGCAATATAAGTGAGACTTGTCTCTAATGCTCAAAGACCCTACAGAAGTCTGAAGGAACCAGTTAAGCTCCTGCCATGTATGACACTGACTGGGTGAAAGGAAATTAATTCTGGTTGAACACCTTCTAGGGCCAAGCATTTCATGTATACTGTCTTGTTTAATCCTTATAACCACCTTCTGTGTGGGATATTATTAGTCTAGCTGACAAATCATTCCAAGAAAATAAATTCAACTTGAGTAAGTGGCTGACCAAGGTCAGAGGAGAGATTCTGGTTTAAG
>NW_021604579.1:13491202-13499421 GCF_004785775.1 Grammomys surdaster
AAGAAGTCAAATGAAGACAACTGAGTTTTTTGAGTCTAGAAGCAACTGTCTAACAAACACTGTATCCCACTTACTCAGTGTGAAGAGCAGTACTGAAGAGCAGAAAGACAAAATAGAATAAATAAGGTCAATAAATAGCTGCTCTCAAATGGGCTTATGGTATGCAATGGTATGCAGTGATAGGCGGTTGTAGGCAGTGGTAGGCAGTTGTAGGCAATGATAGGTAGTGGTAGACGGTGTTATGCAGTGCTACATGGGCAGCTTAAGGACGATGTAGTGGGATTCATGCATCCATTCACTTATTTCCTAAACACTGAGAGCTGGGCATTTGGAGCTACAGAAACAGACACTGACTTCCAGGAGCTCACAGTCCAGCTGTAGGAAAAACAAGGGACATCTATCAAGCAAGGGCCTCCAGAAGAATGTGTCAATTCCTCTTCATGGGGCCACAAAGACTGCACACCTGGGTGGTTCTGGAGATGAGTTTTGAAACAGCGACATGTGACAAACAGAGAAAGAGTTTTTCCAGCATGATGAGTAAAGGCCTAAAGGACAGAGATGTGAATTCTGCACTGAGGATGGGACCAGGCAGCTGGTCTAAAAGAATGAGTAACAACAGCCCAGTTGACAGGAGGGAAGGCAGCACTGAAGGAGACAGGACAGGATGCCAAGGCACCAAGATTTCTTGGAGTAATCAGACAAGCAGGCTTGTGCAAGGGAGTGACTGGGGAAAAAAGGTCAGGGTGCATCATGGCGGCACGAGTCTTGCAAGGAAGATTGAGATCTCTCTTACAAGCAATCGGCAGCTTATATCTTCTGTCTCTGTCTCTCTGTCTCTGTCTGCCTGTCTGTCTCTCATACACACACACACACACACAGAAAGAGAGAGAGAGAGAGAGAGAGAGAGAGAGAGAGAGAGAGAGAGAGAGAGAGAGAGTTTAGCAATGGTAAATCCTCAGCATTAGCTATCGTTGTTTTAAATGACTGTAGCTTGGATGCTGTGACAAATACCACAGTCTAAGTATCATATAAACAATGAAAATGCATTTCTCATTGGGGGCTAGAAGTCTGGGATGGAGGTGCTAGTGCAGTAGGAGTCTGCTGAGGGCTCTCTTGCTCATGTATGAAGAATCCCTTCCTTCACTGTGTCACCACAGAGTGAGTAAGAGAGGGGACAGGCAAGTTCACATCTGTTCTCATAAGAACACCAACTATACACAAAATTCTATAACCTCTCAAGGGCTCTGCTTTCCAATACCAAGCCTGTGGAGGCTATGGGTTTAATGGAGACTTTGAGGAGATGCAAGTATCCAGTCTATGTGAACTAATTTCATTAAAAAGGCATACATAAGAAATGACATGGCCACATTTGCCATTTAGAAAACTCACCAACGCAGGCATATGGGATATTGATAATGAATCCCTAATGACAGTAACTGACTCTAACTATCATGTTAGATCAGAGTCCCTACTCTGCCTCAGCAGCTCAGCTCTGCCTGGTGTCTCTCACATTTAGTTCACCTTCTGGGAATAGTCCTCTAATGAGTTGGTTTCTGACATCATATTTGTAGTTTCTTGTGGCTGGTGGTTGTATTGCTCAGAGAAACTGTATGCTCTAAGAATATATAGATCCATGTCACTGCATGCCACAAGGGGTTGACCTGTACTGCACAGCAGGGACACTTCCTTTTGGCACTGTTCATATTTGAAAGTCGTATCGTTGCAGCCTTACCTGGTTCCACACTTATGACATCATTTACTTCAAGAGTTCCTACTGAGACCACGGATAGTAAGGATGGGGTCCATGTGCCCCTGGCTTCCCAGAACCATCTGTATCCCAGCTTCCAGTTTCTTGGCCCTTGCCTTAAAACTGAGGACAGATGAAATTTGCAGGTTCATCTAGGAAATTACCTCAACAGCCAGGTCATTTCCTCGGCGCCATTTACATTTCTTAAGTATGGAGAAGCTGAGTTACATTTTTTCCCATATTCTCTGGGCTGCTGGTAAATCATTCTCACCCACATAAATGAATGGCAGATGATGTCACAGCACAGGACAAGTTCTTGCTGCTCCAGCTCCCCCTTCATGTTTAATGACCAACCTGGGTTTCTCTGACTATGGCTTTCTTCCATGCTGACAGGTCAGAGTTCTGTAGCTCATCTCTGCCACTTGAGACCAGGCGCATTGATTTTTCTATCTCATGGTGTTGGGCTGCACATCAGACTAACACATTCCGGGTCAATTCCTTATCTGTCCTATGATTCAAGAACATTTTGCAAAGCTTTTACCTGTAATAGGGTGGGCACAGAGTGGGAAAGGCACATGTCCTATTCTGGAGGGGGCAGGGCATCGCTCTAGTTCCAAGATAAAACAATAATGACTAAAATCTGCTTCCTTCATATCAATAAAGAATATCAGCCAAGGATAATAATACTTGTAATCCCAGCACACAGACTGAGAAAGGAGGATTGCAAGTTCAAAGCCAACCTTGGTGATATAGCAAAACTATGTCTCAACAAAATATACAGACCATTCATATGCATATATTATACATATCTATATATACCTAGTTTCTGTATGCATCATATATATACATATATGTGTGTGTGTGTGTTTACTACAGTTGCTTACTACAAGCTAGGTGTTGCTGACTTTAAATATTTTCACAAGTCAATTCATTCAGTTCTCACAATATTGTCATAAAAGGCAAACTTCTGCAATTAGCCTCATTTTACAGATGAGGAAATTGGAGTGCAGACAGTTAAGCAATGTGCTCATTCCTAATAAACGGCAATATAAAGATCTGAATCAGGCAGAATATACTCCAGTTACTAACCGTTATGCTACAACTGCAAATATGATCACAGTAAAATCCTTCTCAGAAGAAAAGCTTCATAGAAGCCTTGGGGTACAGGCAGATAGACTTTGTCTTCTTGCTTTTTGAGATTCTATGGTCCAAATCTAAGACCTTAGACATATTAGGAAACTGTTTAACCACTAAAATATATCCCCAACCTGGGCAGAAACACTTCGAATTAATCATTTGAGTCAGGGTTCTGTAAACTACTCACACACAAAGGAAGACAAATAATGTGGTTTGGTTGGAACAAAGATGCATTTGTCTTCTGCTTAAAGAAGTGACACAGTTTACAAGGAATGTGAAATCCAGTTGATAGATGGTACAGATGCACAGATACTGCCTGGTGGAAATGGCATCATTTGTTCCCGATTCTCTCACTGTGACCAGGTTTAGTGCTCTGGCTGACCCACTCATCTTGGTAGTAAGGGACATGGGCTCTGGGATCCCAAGGGGATGATTTGTTTCAACTAATAATGCTGGAACCTGTACAACATCCCCTCCATGGGAAGTCACCTTTACTACTCATGGCCTAACATAAAGACTCTGAATACCTAAACGTTGGCTGGAAGACTCTAAAGCCAAGGTGTCTTGAGGTAGGATATGAAGACCCCTTTATCCACACATCTGGAGTTGATGCTACATGTGGATGAAAACTTCAATCAGCCTGCTGATTGCAACACCTACATGAAGCCATCCCATGTGGCTGCCTGTGCTTCCTCACAATATGGTGGCCAGGTTCCAAGAACCACCATCCCAGGAGAAGCAGATGGAAGCTCCACCGCCTTTGATGGCCTCATCTCTGAAGTTGTTGGGCTGTTAGTAGGGCATCTTAGGTTGGCATGGGCCTGGAACCCTGAGACTGCAAGTGTTTGGCCACGCCTCCAGAACCCAGGGCCCTGACACACGGTCTCATCTCCATTTAACCTGTACCATAAGTCACGTAAGACACAGATAGAGGGCGTGACTAACAGGCCTCTGCCTCGAGAGACTTACATATTAATAAGGCTGGGGGGGCCTAGATAATTAAGTTATTCCTTCCTGGTCCCTCCTCCTTCCCACCCTCTATATAAGCCAGCTCTCCCCAGACTCTTGGAGGTGCACACATCCAGATCAAACTTTCACAACATGAACAATAAAACTTTCATCTTGGATTCCACGTGTCTCCTGGAACCTTGGACTTTCTTGCGTATGTGGGAACCTCTGCGGTGGGAAAAGCATCCTGGACCTCACTGCTGCAGTCCGCGGGCCGCTTCCCCGCGCAAGTTTTTCCCATCATGAAGTCAAGTAGAGCGATTTATAGTCTAGTCAGAGTCAAGAGAAGGAAACTAGACCATCTCAACTGGAATTCTAAATGGCAAGGCTGCATAAGAGACACTACTGTAGCTAACTGTCGCATAGAGATTCATATTTAGCATTCAGAACACTTGCCACAGAAACCAGCCATCTTGCTAGAGAGCTTGGGATGTATGTTAGCTCAGAGAACAGGAATTATCTTAGCCCTACCACATTTCTGTATCATTTCACTATAGGATCTATTTCCTGTGAGATTTCTAAAGAGGTGGGGGGGATATTCCCTAAGCCTACTCTTTTTAAAATATTTTTATTTTTGATACTTTATACAATATATTGTGATCATATTCTTTCCCCTCCCTAACTTCTCCAAGATCCTCACACACACAAGAGAGTTCTCTCTCTTAAAAAAATAAACACACACACACTCACATATGCATACATGCATTTTGTATTGGCCAACTACTCCTAAGCATTAGGCCTGCCTTGGAGTGTGGTGAAGATTTATAGTGTCTTTCCATTGAAGAAAATTGATTTTCCCTCTCTCAGAAGTTATCTATTGCAAATAGCTTTTTGGTTACTGATAGGTCTTTGTGCTCACTTCCCCCTTCTCAATGCTAGGATTTTGTCCGGCTTGTACTTGCACAAGTCTTATACATGCTGTCACAGTGTCTGTGAGTTTATACATGTGTCAACCCACTGTGTTTCGAAAATACTGCTTCCTTTAAGTCAGCCACCACCTCTGGCTCTTACAACCTTTCTGTCCTCTGTTCTGCCCAGATCTCCTAGCCTTGAGAGGAGGGGTAAGGTAGACAGTATCCATTAGGCCAGAGTGCTCCAAAGTCTCTCACTGTTTGCACATTGTCCGATTGTGGGTCTCTATGTTAACTACCATCTACTGCAAGAAGCAGTTTCTCTGATGAGGGCTGAGTGATACATTGACCTATGGGTTTAGCGATGTGTCATTAGGGGTTATTCTATTGATAGGTTCATTTAGTAGGATAATAGTAGTAGGTTTTTCCCTAGCCTCATATCCAAACCTACTTTTTAAAAATAGTAATCCAAAGATTATTTATTCACTCTGTGATCTCAAGACATGTAGTGACACACAGTTGCAATTTCATCACTGGAGGAGCTGAGGCAGGAGGACAGTGGGTTGGAAGGTAGGCTGAGCTATGTAATAAGACCCTCACTCCAAAGGAAAAAAATAATTAAATAACTGACCTCACGATAAATTGTTTCCCATGTTCTTCCTCAGTTCTTCCAGACCGAGTCTCCCTCTGCTTTGCTCACTTCCTGGAATCATCCCAAGGTTGAGTTCTTGTTTCAGTTCAAACACACTATCCTTGGAGATGCCATCTCAGGTGACCCAGGTGAAGCCATGCATGCCTCAGGGTACATTTTGCTGTTCTTTCCCTGTGACCCCAACACCTATTGACTGTTTATTTCTGGGTCTCAGGCCCACTTCACTCCCTCAGCATGATGAGAACCGTCAGAGCACAGGCCCTGTTTCTGTTCTCTGGCACACAGCCTGGTGTCTGGCACATAAATCCATTAATATGTCCATTAAATTGTCAGTGAGCAAGTAAGTGGGGTGTGGTGCCGAGTGCAGAAACTTGTTTATGTCTTGTTTGCAAGGTCCCGAGTAAGGAGGATAAAGAGATTTCCATAGGTCTTAGTGAAATGCAAAGATTTTCTCTATCATCTCTACCTCTTGGATATCGTCTTAGCTTTTATTCTTTAGAAAGATAATAATAACATAGAGAATAGTCTATATCCAGGACTTTGCCAAAATCTAGAAAATAAATGACTACATTTTAAAGTACTTCTCCACAGGATTTCAAGAAATTCAATACGTTTTATTGTAAATTCACTCATGAAATAACTTTTTTATCATAAGTAAGCTAAAAGTGTACAATGAGAATATATTATAAAACATAGCGTACAATATTATGTTTATACTTTATTATACATTTATTGTTGTATATAAATATATGACATAATATTTATTTAAAATACAAATGTATTTTATGATTTTTATATAAGGTATAATGTTTATAATATATTTATTATATTTATACAAAACATAAACTATTTATAACTCTAGTTTATAGTCTCTGTAATTACAATCTTTTCATGGTTATAAACTTTATACAAATATATTTATAAAAGTTATGTAAAGTATAAAGATATATTATAAGAAATGTAAATGTAATAGTACCTTAAAATGTTTGATCTTTCCTTTACATATTTGAGTTTTGAAAAATTCATTTTTGGGGGGGAACATCTAAATGTACATAAAAATGATACAGAAGTATACTGCCAAAAAAATAAAAATATAAAAAGCACTGAAGTGGCTTCAATGAAAGAGAGGAAGGCCATTGGTTAGAAAAAGAATCAAGCAGAAATAAAATGAAAAATAAAAAAAATGAAATTCTATCTTCGTCTCCTTTATTTTCCACATTCTTGTTCTGTGAACAGTGGAGTCAGAACCATGAGTCTTCTAAGGGTCACATGAAATGAATGCACACTTTTCCATCCAAGATTGTTATGATCACAGTTGCAAAGGAAAGGGGGCTTTCTTGACATATAATGCTGGAGTCTTGGCTTCCCATATCGATCCCAGCACACACTCACTGGCTCCACTCGGGGACTGACTTAGGCACTGTGGGACTTTACCTTGCACCTATCCTTTTTCATGGGACTTAAATTATACACACCTCACACCAAAAGAGAGGTCTGGTAAGAATCTGTTCAAAAACCGGGTGCTTAATTTATATGAGACGGCGTCTAGACATTTATTTTCTGGAAATATTTAACTTGGATAAAACATGTGGCCCCCAAGATGAATGCAGGATTGAAATATTTTACTTGAAAATTTGTTCAAGGAAATGTCTGGTTGGGTGCAATGAGCTTAAACATCAAAATATTTTCCTAGGATAGAAAGGTCATCCGGAGCCTGTGTCCTGGACAGCCATCACATCTGAGTACCTCTGGCTTCCTAAGCAGTCATCGCATTTGTGATCACTTCATTTCTGCAGCTATAGACACATTCATTAATCTAAGTCTGTATGCAATGACTTAAGCTCAGATGGTTCCTGGGGTAGAAAGACAAAGATGGAAATCCCAAAGATTCCATGTGATTTGACTTCAAAGGAAAGTTTTGTCCCTCTCTTTGGAGAGAGGACAGATAGAGAGAGGTCAGAGGAGACAGCCATTTTTCTCTAAAGAACCAAATAAATAATAAAGGTTATGTTGTCCATACCGCATGTTACAACTAATGAACTTGGAGATTGTGATATGACAGTAGCTTAAGACAATACAAGTGGATGTGGCTGTGTTCGAATAACCTGTTCATAAGAACAGATGTTTGCCAATACATCTCAGACCAGTAGCTTTTGAACTGCTTTGACTGTGACACACAATAAGAGAAGAATTGTCCACCTTCACTCAGAGCAAACACATGTATGTATCACTGTAGGATCATGTAGGATCACATGTAGGACCATGTAACCTAGTATTTTCTATTCTACCCAGTTTGAATCTAAGTCATTTTTTAAATGCTGACAACCACCATCTGAATTAATTTCAAGACCCACGGATGGGTCACAACCTCCAGTACAGGGAACACAATGAGGCTAGCTCTAGAATTGTGTATAAAGTGAATAGCATGCAAACAGCTGAAAGCAGACAAAGACTCACTGTCCCTCTGCTAATGAATGGAAATGCTTGCCCTGAGCCCCCAGCCTCGGCTGCCTGCTTGGGTTCTCACATCACTAGGATCTGATAAAGTTGTGACCCAGTAACTACAGCGAACAAGCACGGCTGAGAGTCAGTGGAAAGATCTGAGGGAAGGCTGAGGCACAGGAAGCTAGATGCTTATCCTTATCAAAGAAGTGGGGAAACAAAATCTGTTCTCTTTGGAAGTCAGGCTGGAAGAAATTTTTCTTTAAATGGAGCTCCTATGGACAAGAAGACAATGGGGAAGAGTCTCACAGATGCAATGGCACTGAGATAAAACTATCTATCTATCTATCTATCTATCTATCTATCTATCTATCTATCTATC
>NW_021604579.1:13499431-13514050 GCF_004785775.1 Grammomys surdaster
ATCTATCTATCTATCTATCTATCTATCTATCTATCTATCTATCTATCATCTATCTCTGTCTCTCTCCCTCCCCCTCTCCCTCTCCCCCTCTCCCTCCCCCTGTCCCTCCCCCTCTCCCTTCCTCTCTCCCTCCCCCCTCCCTTCCTCCACATTCCCCTCCCCTCCCCTCTCCCTCTCCCTCCTCCTCTCCCTCTCCCTCCTCCTCTCCCTCTCCCTCTCCATGATGGACATATGTATTTAAGAGTGATTTACTGGCCTGGGTGACACCTGTAACCCCAGCACTCAGCAGGAGGAGGAGGAAGGAGGATTGAGATTTGGAACTGTTGCCATGAGGAAAAGGAGGAGTAGGAAGACCATTGGGCCAGTCTCTGTTACTCCAAACAAGAGAAACTGTCTTCCATCCAGAGCACCATGGGACAATTTCGCTATCTTGATCATCCCTCCTTTCTCTGATCAAGATGCTCCATCTGATTGGAGAAAGCCAATGTATCAAATGGGCAAGAGCCATCCATTAATGATGTCACATAAACACAGCAGAGGTTTCCAAGTGTCACTCACTAAGGACATGTGATCCAATGAGCCCCAGAGTAGGAATTCAGAAGAAAATGAGTTGATTGTTCTGCCCAGATCTGTCTTTGGTGGGTGTCACTGGAAGCTTGGGGGTCAGCTCCTAGACAAATAAGCTGGCATTTGCTCATAGAGAATGACACTGCTTTGGGCTTAGGGATGAGGGGAGGGGTGAAGAGTGGGATCATTGATGAAGTATGGCAGATGCAACTGCATATTCCTTGCTGCTGCAACACTCATTACAGAGGAAACACCAAAAGACAGGCAGAGCCAGTCCACCTCGCTCCCTTCATACATTACATTGTGTTCCTCCCTATGGCATACTCAGGCAACAGGGATCCTACCCCAGATTTAGTTGGGCTGCCTAAGGCCACACAGATAGAAACTAGCAGAGCAGGAGTCTGGCTTAGCCTGTCCAAGGCCAGTTTCCACGTGCTTGTCATTTGTGTACCTGTGTGTTTGATGTAAATGTGAGATTGAACAGACCAGAGCATCTCCACAGGACCTTGGGTTCTTCAGCCTTTTCTCAAAGCTTCAGCCTTCTGTCCCTCCTAATTCTCTCTTCCTCCTTCTAAATGACTCTGCCTCACCATAAATCAAGCCCTTTTCTGGGGGAGGGGGGAGCAGAGGAGGACACACAAACAAAATAACTATTAGCTTCTTTTTTCACCTGCTCATCACCTCAGGGTCATCTCAATACAGAACCACGGACAGGGCAGCAAAGGGCTGGACCCCAGTGTGCAAAATCTCTCTTTCTCTACTGGCCTCAGTGAGAATCAAGTTAGACAAGGTGTAGGGAAGACATTCTTTGCTGGTTAGGTGTCTGCTCTGTAAGATACCCAAACACGAAGTTCAAAGACAGATTTACAAACTCTGAACCTATCACATGGATCTGATGGTGTTCATGGTTTTGCAGTTTGCTTTTGTTCTCTTTGCTGCTGCTGTTATTTTAAAACAGCCTGTTGGGGATTCATCATTAGTCAGTCCTACCCAAGTCATCCTGTCTCCAGGAGTAATTACTACCATGGGGAGGAGGGAGGACTCGTTCTCCCAACCAGCCCTATGAAAATGAGTGGGATGGAATTCATTTTAGACATGTGGCACTGTTCATGGTTTTTTAGTGTCTATGCATGATATCCTGCCTGCCCCTTTCCAGTCTCATTTATTCAGCAAAAAGATTGAATAAATTGCTGGTATTTAACCATGATACTAAATGGAGCTCTAATTTACTATTTAGATTGCTGTTTCAAGAATCATCTCCAAACAACCTATTAATTTATTTACCCATCCTTCTAAAACTGTGATAATATCCATTGCCAATTCGACAGAATCTAGAATCTCCTAAGATATATGCTTCTGGGCATGCCTATGGGGGAATCTCTTGACTACATTAATTGTTGTAAGAAGACTTATCTTAATTGTAAGAGGACCAGTTCCTGGGAGCTTGAACTGTACAGAGTAAAGAAAGTAAGTCAAGTACTAACAAGTATTCACTCACTGGTCTCGGCTTCCTAGATGTGGATACAATGTGACCAACCAGCTTCCTGCTCCTCCCCCCAGCCCCCACCCCCCACCCTGCCACCTGCCCACCCCTGTCTGCTGCCCTGTCTTTCTTGCCAGGATGGACTGACTACATATAGCCTTCTAAAACAGCAAGCCAAGTCAACTCTGTCTCCCTTAAGTTGAGTTTGTCAGAGTATTTTATCGCAGCAGCAAAAAAGTAACTAAGACATGTTCAGCGCCAAAATAGACGCCTGCACATCTTTTATTTGTGCAAGTGTGCAAGCATTCTCTTCTATTCAAGGTGTCTCTCTCACATTGTTAGGCATTGCCAATAGTTCCATCAACCGATTTTGTCACTGGCCTGCTATAGCATCTCCTATTTCCCTTCATCCTCACCAGTAGTTGGATCTGCATGCGTGTCATGTTTGCCCACGTGATGGACAGAAATGGTACCTCCTTGTGCTCATCTGAGTTCCCCCACTGGCTAGGAATGCTGAACGTCTTTTCATGTGATTACTGCCTGCTTGAATTGCCTGCTCATAATCTGTCATGTTTTCCAGGATTGTTGGTCTTTTTCTTATTGACTTGTATGAATGATTTATATATCCTGGATAATAATCTTTTAAAACTCAAATGTGTAGTAAACATTGGGACAAGCTTTGTAAACTTCAAAGGAATATATATATATATATATATATATATATATATATGTATATATATATATGGTTTTTCCTAGTATTTCATTCTACTCTTACATCTCTTACATATGTCTTATCACCTTAACCAGAGTCCCCAGAGGACAGAGAACATGGCTTCCTTATGTTTATTTATCCAGGGTAAGTGTTAATAGGAAGCAGCCTGGGATTATGGGGAAAATGACGGCTTTGAAAATAGAAATGTGGTTAATGCTGCCTGTTCCTCTGAGGAGTTGTGGGGGCTTGCTCGGCTGCTGCATCTTCCAGAAGCTTTGCTTCCTTTGTTCTAAAATGGGAAAGAAACTCAAACAAAACAAACAGCTCCCAGGGTTGTGTGAGAACCCACCTAATATACTGCCAGTTCTTGGTAAGGGGTGGAGTGGATCCTAGATCCTCAATAGATATTAGCTGAACAGAAATACTAGTAGATATGCATGGGGGTTTAGTTTTTAATGACTGCACCATAGCTTCCATCTCTTAGGCTCTCTTTGGTGCTGCTCTCCATGAACAGCCTTTCTCTACTGCAGCTGAGCCCTTTTGTACAGATGATGAACGTAAGAGGGAGCTAGATAAGAAGTCCCGCTTGTGGATGAAGGCGCTGAGGTATAAACATGGACCTGTCTTATTCTTGACCTGAAATGCATCCTTTATCCAGTAATGCTTGTTGAAGCTTTACTTTGGACCAGGTCACCATGGACACTGGGCTGTAGTAGTCAAGGAGATGCAAGGAGCTCCTACATCCAAATTGACCAACACAGGAAGCAAGTAGACAAGTAAATTGTGGTTACACTTCACAAGTCATGTCTGTCTCAGTCAGCATAAGCCTTGTGCTGTAAGGCTAAGAACTGGGGCTTGGGAGCTTGCAGGAAGGAGATCAAGGCAGCTTTTCCAAGATTATGATAGTGAAGGCAAACTAAAAGACATGGGAGAGAGCAAATTGACACTTGAGGAGTCGGAGCACTTCAAACAGGGTGACTAGACACAGATCCAGCTCTGATCAAAAGCAGGAACTGAACTGAAGCCACCACTTTTCCACTGCCTTTAACCCAACTCATGGCAAGGAAGAAAAACACCATGAGTCCCAAACAGCTGGGAAAGCCATCCTTGTCCGTGTCCTCAGATCATCCTGACTAAGCAACAGCTAACTGGACAGTCTCCAGTACCAGTTACTGCCTACCCTCCTACCAATGTCCTTCCACCCTACTCTTCCAGCTCTCATGCCCCAGCCTATAGACTGGGCCACATAGGTTTAGCCTTGTCTCTCATAAAAATGTTTCACCCCAGCATCCCCCACGCCATCTATAGGTGGGAACTTGCAGACCAGTCTGTATGTATTAGCTGAGAACACCAGAGGATTGAATCAAGCCTGGAGGCGCGCCAGGTTTTCATTAAATCCCTTGTAAAGCAGCAGCACACTTCTGCAGGGCCGCATCTGCTGAGGGAGCCATCTGGGATCCATATCGCCATGCTCCAACAAAACGCCAGCAGTGTGAAAAACCTCTCCCCTCTGCTCTGCAGTGAACTGGAAACGTAACATTGGTAATCACTTCTGCAGGTTCCATAATGACATAATGGGCATTGGCTGAAACCTTGAACAGAGGCTGGCAGTCGCCACCAACAAGCTGGGTGCATCCATCTTGTCCCAAAGAATATAGGTCATCTCTCATGCTCGTCTCTGTGCCTAACAAGTAACAGATAAAGAAAAAAAATACTAATAACAGATGAGTGGCTGCTGCTGCTGCTGCTGCTGCTTTTACAATTCAGGTATTGTTACACTTTTCTTACAGACCAGAACCTGAGGCCAGAGACACTAACTGGCTAACCCACATAGGCAAGCCACAAACACAGGTAAGAGGCTTGATTGGAAATCGGACCTGTGTCTCACTAACTTGAAAACCTAGGAACACTCATTCTCCTGCCCAAAAGAACTCTGAGAGCAGTACATAAACCATGCGCTCAGAGCTTATCTTCATTTACTTATCTTTGGCCAACTATAGACAGCATTGGAAGCAAGACAGGATATACAGGGTGTCTTCCATACACAGACTCCTGGATCTGAGGAAAGCTTCTAAGTAGAGGTTACTGCACACAGCTGACTGAAGTCCCTACAGCCTTCAGTTGGTTGAGCTGAAAGGAAGTCGCCTCCCTGCTTAATTCTTCTGTCGTCCTCTCCAAAGCTCAACCTACTTATCTTAGAAACAAATATAGCTATGCAGCCTGTTTGTGATACCTGACCCCACATCTCAAAACAGAACCAACAGCCAGCATCCGTTTAGTGAAGAGCATCTCCAGTTATTGCCCCCTCCCGGCCCCATATTGTCCTTCAGTGCAGAACATGAGCAGTTCCATATAGTCGAGGAGTTAAATATTATTTTTTGTTTGGAACCTGCAGGATGTTTATAGCATTACACAGGACAAAGAAATGGAGTCTTCCTAAAAGAGAAGCGCTTAGAGAAAACAATGGCTCCTATTAATACACACAACACAAATCGCCAGGCAGAAAGTAGCAGAAAAGAAGATAATAGAAAAACTAACAGGCAAACAAATCTGTCTGGGCATGGCTGCATAGTCCTGGGTGACCTAAGAAAACTGACTCAGGGAAAGAGGAGGAGGAGAAGAAATAGGTGGGGGAAAGAAAAGAGAAGAGAAGAGAAGAGAAGAGAAGAGAAGAGAAGAGAAGAGAAGAGAGCCTGAATTTGGAGGCCAGACAGGCTAAGGTTTAAATCTTGGCCTTGATGCCCAACCATTGTATAACAGCCAAGACATCTTACCTATCCGAGCATCTCTCTATGAAACACAGACCTGCTGTCTTACAGAGTTACTGCGAAAAGTAGAGCAGACAACATATCTAGAGCCAGGCACACAGTAGACATCAGTGGGAGCACATTTGCATTCCTTGACTCTCACATGCATCTTGTATACAGCTGAGACTTCAAAAGAGGTGTGTGTGTGTGTGTTTGTGTGTGTGCGTGCATGTGTGCGTGCACACACGCACATGTGAAGGAAGCTGTTGAGGTTTTTTGGTTTTGGGGAATTTTTTTGGCTTTTTGCGGGAGAGGACAGTTTTTGATATTTCAGATATTGGATCATCCAAATGTCTGACTTTCAGCAACTTCTCCTCTTCCCTTATATAAACACCCACTAATGATTTCCTGACTCACATCCCATTGAAGGCCCAGAGCACCTGGGCAAGGGAAGGAGAGTCGTTAAATTTCTTCATGGTACTCTGCATTCTACTATGGATACCTGGGTTAGCCAAAGAAAACGAGGTCAGGGGGGAGAGGGAGTGCTGAGAGTGAAGGAAAACCCCATCACGAGTGTGTCAAGGTTGACGAGGACTCACAGAACGTGCCCCTCGCTTGTACATCCATAGTATAGTCTTTACAGAATGATCCCAGTTGGAATTCTGGCTTGAATGCTTGAGCGAATTGCTCATCAACTCTGAACTTGCAGGTTTCCTGGTTCTGCAAGGGAGACTGGAGATCATAATTACTATATTTGCCTCATGGATAGGGGACTACAAATTCAATCCGTGTAGCTACTCAGCAATGCCTACCTGAGAGTAGGTGCTTCAAAAAGCCCTGCTTACAAAATGCATCCACAGCAGCTGTATAAGGAGAACCATGGAGCCACTTTCCTAGATGAGGAAACAGAGATTCAAGAGGGAAAAAAAATCACATTCAAGTTCCAACGGCTTGGCTTGCTGTGATAGGACCTGCACATGGATTTAGTTGACTGCAGAGCCCATCTCCCTTCCAACACACACGCACACACACGGGGCTGTCATGCCACAGACAGAAGGGATGGAGATTTGAAATGCATTTTGTCTCCATCTGAGTTGCTTCCTCCCTTCTGGCTGTGCGTTCTTGCCCTGTAGCCCTGGCAGAAGCATCTGGGATATTGCCAGTCTTCCCCGCCCTACCCTCTGTGCCAACTGAGGCTCCCACCCAGCCAAAAAGGCATCTGGACAAGCATGTCTCCCTCACCTCCCCACCTCTGACCTTTGACGTGTGCCTGTTGTCTGGCCAGTTTCTACCTTAGCTCCACATGCCTCTGCTACCTTCAACTTAGGAGACATAGGGTCTCCTATGCACCAGGGCAGCCATTAGATAAGGAGCTTAATCTTAGTCCAACCTGAATTTACTAAGCACCTATCCTGTGTCAGTCATGGACTTGGCTCCAGAAATAAAAATGAGTGAACCTTAAACTTTGAACCCATGGAACAAGAGAAAACCTGGTCCAGTTTACTAGGGGACTACATTGTGCCGGATCCTATGGTAGACACAGACAGAGTGTGAAGGTCAGACACAGCAAGATGATAGTCCTCTGGAAAAGCTGATGTGTGGGTGGAACAGAACCCCCAACACACAAATATCCAGCCTGACAGTTGTCCATGCCCCTTTCTCTGGCTTGCATACTATGCTTTACATACGGATATTCTCTTTGGACCTCAGAAGAGCATCCAGATAGATGCTTTAAAACCCAAGGAAGGTCCTCAGCTCAAAAACAATCATGGTGATGACGATTCTAGACTCCGGGTCTGCTTTTTCTCTCAGATGCTGCTGTTTTCTTGGCAGTGTGATGGCAGACTCATTTTCCTATTATTACCTCACAGTTGAATAGTGTACAAGGATTTTCCAAATCACATTCCCTCCATTGTCTCATCTGAGCATCAAACTCTAATTCTGAAGGGCTTTCTGAAAGGCCCAAGGGGTCACAAGACAAGAAGACCGGTGCCAGACCCTGCAAGGTTATTTAACTCTTGTTACCCTCTGTGAAAGAGGCAGTCTGATTCCTCACCCCATTTCTTACTCAGAAAACCAGAGGCTCTGAGCAGCTCTCTCAAACTCCCAGCATGACTCCAAAGAAGCCCTGAGCATACCCTGTATTCTTACAGCAGCCAGAGCCTCTGTCAGACAGGTCTATGGTCAGAACAAGCCCTCACTCTCCTCCCCAAACCAGAACAGCCTGTCTGCCCATGGAAAAATATGAACAGCTTTGTAGATGCTCAGGGCTCCTGTGGTCCTTTGCTATATGACTTTGGGAAACTCACTAAGCCTCCCTGGGCTTCAGGTTCTCATTTGCCTCTGCTGCCTCTGTCAGGGCCTCTTCAAGATGCTGATGAGCTACAACACAGAAAGGGGGACGGCCTTGGGGACGCCAACGATGCAGGAAGGTGTTCTTATTAAAGGGTCTGTCCATATGTTAGTGTGCAATCAGAAACCCGGGAGACAAACCCCAGTCCCTTTAGGAGTCCGGCTTTGACTTCAAGGGGCCCTGGTAAGGTCTGGGCCCTGAGCGCTGGTGATTTATCTGTGTCTTCAACTAGGCTCCACTTTCAAACCTGGAGGGAGAGACTTTCACAGAGAGACAGGCCTGGTCATAAGGTGACAGCATCTATGCCAAGAGCCCACTTTGCTTTAATGGATGACACCAAACACTTCGGCCATAAAGTCTTCAGGTTGCTATGTCTGGCAGTAATTACACGGCTCCCGTTCATAAATCCTGTCCGTGAGTGGTTTACTGCCCCCTTCTTCCACACAGGCAGGCCAAAACCTGTCCTTGGGGCCAGAGGCAGACTTGCAAAGAGAAGACAAAGTAAGGCTGCTTTCTGAGCAGGAAAAGGTGGCAGCCACTAGAAGTGAGTGAGCAGCAAGCTCTCTCCCAGATTCCCCAAAAGGTAGGGAGGCTCAGAGTCACTCACTGGTTCCTCCAGGGCCCAGTCCCCATGTCCAAGTTTATCTAAAGTTTGTTTCTACCTACACTTACTTGAGATTTTATCTGTCTTTCTAGAACACAGTGACCATTCAAATTTCATAAGGTCAAACAGATGCCCCACACTCTCAGATGGACAGACAGATAGAGAGGTACAGGCTTTCATACTACTGTCTAAAGGCCCAGCAATGGTCCCTGATGATCCAGGAGAAAGTCCAAACTCCTCAACTAAAGGTCCTTTAGGACTTCCCTGACCCAGTCACCCTCCTCCACCTTGGATGTTAGTGAACTGTAGAAACAAGCCTTGAGAGTCATCTTCCTGGCGCTTCTCAAAGCAGTGCTGTGGGCCCTTCCAACAAATGCTACAGCTATAGCTTTAGAATGCAGTGTGGCCTGGGCACCTTGGTCAGAATAAAGCCTCAGGGGATACACTGCATTCCTATGCTCGCTCTTCTCATACTTTCAAGTGCACAGATCTACCTTGACTTTGAATGTCTTGTTAAAATTCTGGTTCTGATTGATTCCTATGGTCCAAGCAGAGCTCCATGCTGTTCTCTGCCACTGTCATTGCTGCTGGTTCCCAGGACACGGCTTTAGTAGGAAAGGTGGGCACAACTGTGGATGGCAGATTCCTGGCCATTCTGCAGTATGCCTACTTACTACTACTCGCTTTGAACCTTTGTGGATGCTGGTACCTCTCCCTTTTTCTTTCCTTCCCTACCTTACCTTCCTTCTCCACAGGACAAGTTTACTCATCTAAAGTCAGTAAAAGAGTCAGTGTGACAGGGAAGTCTCAGTCTCTAGACTAGAGGAGAGTATTCCATTCCCTTTGCCTTCCTGTAACTCTGCACACACACCATTTATGAGAGATGGCACTAGATGTCTGTCTGTCTGTCTGTCTGTCTGTCTGTCTTCTACCTCCACGCTGATAAGGACCTTACCTCTTGCATCTGGGTATTTTTCTTTTCTGTTTTATCTGTTGATGGTTTGTTTGTTTTTGATAAAGAATCACAATTTATAGTTGGACATGGATTCATGCTCCTCCTGTCCCGGGTTATCCAGTGTTAGGATTACAGGTGTGTAGCATTTACCTTGTCTCTCCCTCTGGTGACTCTTTACTTAAACCAACAACATAGTGCCTGGCTTATAGCAGAACCATGGATAGTCGGTCAGTGAGTAAATATTCAACTTCTTCTTGGTGGGGAGAGCAGTAAATGAAATATGTACAAGCTGAGTTAGCCCTCACCAGCACTCCCGTTTCTCCCAGGAGCCCCTTATTGACTGCTAGGTAGCTTTTACAGCAGGCAGCAGCAAACTGTTTTCTAAGACAAACCAACTGTTTATTCCTGGAAGACACAATACAGAGATGCTCTCCCTGAGCCAGGAACAACATCAGGAGTTTCCAAGAGACAATATCTAAACAGCAAGTGTGCACAGGTGCATTTCTCAGACAGGAAGACTCCCACCTCCCATCTCACAAAGTTCCTTCATTGGCATATGGGTTCTCCATACTTAACAGATGCTGGCTTTCTGACAAATGCAGTAAGGAGTGGATGGAAGGTGAATCCACATCTTCCTTGATCCCCAAAGAGATAGGTATGGAAACAAACAGGAAAGGACAAAATAGAGAGACAAGTCATGATGTTTAGTGTGTGTGTGTGTGTGTGTGTGTGTGTGTGTGTGTCTGTGTCTGTGTCTGTGTCTGTGTGTGCTTATCCATCTAAAATAGAAGCTATGTTCAACAGAGAGAAACATGGTCTCCAATGCACACACATGCTCTTGATCTTGCCAGGAAGGTAGGGACAAGAATGAGAGAGGAAATGAGCTAACATCTGGTAGGAAAATGGAAGGGTATTTTCTATTTTAGGAGGAGGCAAAAGTGAGGAGGAATGTTACACATTTGGGGATGGGAAGACTCTGGAATAACTGGTGAGGGTCGATCCCACCCTGAAACTGAATATAAAATGACATCACTTGCAATCTTAGGGATTGTGATTAAGAGACATGAGTTCACACAGCTCTGGAGGAGAGAGGGAGAGTCGAGCTTATGTAGGTAAAAGGCTCTTAAACCATCCCAAAGTAATTAAAATTATTTGAAGAGAAACTTCTCTTGGCTTTGTAAAGAATGCAAAGGCTGCTTGACACAGGCTACATGGCAAATGATGAAGGGGAAATACGCGAACTGAAGAGCAATGTTGATGAAGCAAGAGTCTAGTGGTCTTATGATGATCATCTCATAGCCCCTGGGTACCATGTAATGGTCCAGTCATTTTGACCATTCCAGGTACCTGCTTCAAAGACTAGAGATGACCAATGTTTACTCAGATAACACTTGAGATGGACATGAATCCTAATCCTTTAAGTTCCTTCTCGCTGAAAGTGAAGGCGTGACACTCTCATGATGATTTCCCCTTTTAATTTCACATTGGACATACACAGGTAGGACAGAAGTTCAGTGGAGGAAGCTGAGTAGAACCAGGCCAGGTATTTAGAGAGTAATTGTGGAACATCTATTATGTGCTGACACCAAGGTAGGTGCTGAACATAGAGATGAGAATATAACACAGAAATTGCTTCTGCTTTCGTGGAGTTCCCAGTTTCTGGTTAATGGAGTTAGTGGAGAAAAATATAAGCAAATCAAAACAAGACTCTAAATAAATTTTTAAAAACTCATATACTATAATAAATAAGGAATATTATTATATTTATTGAATAGCAGGAAATGAATTAGAGCTTTAACTATCAAATGAACAAGAAAGGGCTGTCAGAGTTGGGCATAATTAATGAACAAGAGAGAGAAGGGGAGAGGAAAGAGTACCCTGAGATGAGAGAAAACACTGGATGAACTCTTTGGGCAGGCAGAGACTCCAAAAGCTTGAGAAACTCACTGTGGACAGAACCCATAAAAACAGACAGTGATGCGCTTTGTCACAAAACTCATGGCCGTGGTGACAGTAGACACTTCTGAAAGACTCAACAGTAGAGGTCAATTTGGGGTAGTTTGTTTTTTCCTTTTTCTTTTTTTCCTTCCCAGAATGATGACTCTGAAGAAGTTGAATGAGATGGGAGATAGATCCTTACCTATGGAGACCATGAAGAAGTCCCATTGAGAAGAAAGTCAAGACCACTGTGGTTGTAGAAGGATGGGTGGAGCAGCTGCAAGAATACCTTGCTCTGGAAAATTCTGCACCAGAAGTTCCTAAGCAGAAATGTCCCATACCTAAATGATATACACACCCAGGACAGAGATCCTTGAGGAGGTGACTAGAGAATACAGAGCCTTTCATCTGTGGCATATGCATGTCATCTACTGACTTCTGGTCTAGACCCTCAGCCTCATCATCTGATTGGCTCAAAGCATGAGGAACATTCTGGTAGTCATGTGTGTTGCTTTTGCACAGTCAGTTCTATGCACTGAAACTGTTAAGAAGAATATAGGCATTTTCTACCTTGCCTCTGTTAGGCCAATGTTGAGCCACTATTGGGAATGAGTAATTAAAATAAAACTGCTAATGGACCAAGTTTCTCATCAAGCTGAGCTTCTGAGAAGTTTGGATTTGTTGAATCCTGGAAAGAAGTGTGGCCCCCAAAACACACACATCAAAAAATAGCTATGCATGACACAGAGGATTAAGGCATTGCTCAACTCTCAACTAAGAAGCTTCTCTTTGCAATAGATTGTGATTAACATAGAGACCCACAACTGGCCAAGGTCCAACGAATGAAAGACTGCAGAATGCTCCACCCTAAATGGAACATATATGCTGAACATCATCCCACACACATACATACACACACACACGAACACTCCCACATAGACACACACACCTGAAAGGCTCAGGGATCACTACAAAACAGGACAGAAAGATCCCAAGAGCCAAAGATGAGGGATGACCACAAGGAGACAGTCTCTTCTGCACAGAGCTGGCAGCTTTTCATAGGAGCTCAGCAGTTCTCAGACAACAAACCCAAGGTCTGCACAAGCCCAAACCAGGCCAAATCCCAGCATGAAGATTCAAGGTGGGCATAAAGCCCTACCCCTAGCCACAGAACTATTGGCAGTTGATCCCTGCTGTGGAGAAAGAGTCAGTTTTCTCAAGGATGTAGCCCCAGATAGGTTGACACACTCCAGTGAAAGACCACACGGGCAAGAATACTTGAGCAATACAAATTGGTCTTGACAGGTTAAAATAATAAGAGAAGGACATAAAGTTAGACAGGTAGGGAAAGGGGTGGGGTGGGAAGAGTTGGGGAATGTGAGTGAATGTATCAAAACATGTACAAAACTCTTAAAGAACCAATCATTTTTAGTGAGGTGGAAGAATGAACACGGCGGACAGGCATCTGTTTCCCTTTTATTTTCAGAGCTGAAGAGCTCAGGTCTTGGCACATGCTAGGCCAGCACTCTGCCACTGAGCTATGACCCTTACCCTCTTCCTGCCTCTAAATCCCCTATGATGCTCATTCAAGAAGAACACATTTGAGGCAGTTAATAACATTTTAGGGAGGAGATTGATCTTGGAGTTCTTGTAGACCACTTGCGAAATCCTAATCTCAGATCTGAACTACCGCCAATGGTGACTTAATCTAACCCCCTTTTCAGTACAATCTAAGATTCAGAGACGACAGCCTGTCTGGACTTACAAAGCTGGTTTAGGCAAAGCTGTAGGTATAAAGCTGGTGTACTTGTTCTTGATCTCAGGTCCTTCTTCTGTGACACTCCTACCCCCGACACACACACATATACGCTATCAAGCAGTGATGAGCTTACTGAGCCTTTAGTATACACTCAGCTCAAAATCATCAGCCCAGGATTGAAAGGAATGTTTGAAAGACTGCAGCATGCATGTGTGAAGGCTTTGCTTGCCTTGAACTTTGAATAGAGTCACAGACGCTCTAGTCCTCTACATTCTTGAGTCCAGTCGTGTCTTCCTCATCTCTACATTTGCCCATTGAGGAACTGAGCAGAGTGTGCCTCTGAAGAAAGGGATGCATCATCTGGCTGTCCTAGGATTGCTCATCACTGTAAAGTAAGGCCAACTGGTGTTCTGAGCACCTTAGCTTTCTCACTAGCTCTGGCTGGCGGAGGTCCCAAGGGTAGCGGGTGGGTGGCACTGGCGATCTCTCCTTCACAGCCCAATTGCCTGTCCGGGTGGTCTTTATGAAGCCGTCCATCTTTTGACCCTGACAGTCACTGTGCCCCGCTGTAGTTCAAGAAAGAAATCTTTCTTAATTATCAGACCTTTCTTGCTCCCTTGAGATCCTTGAGTGCCACACCAGGTGTGGCCCCTGGTGTGAAGCCTGGTTCTACCAGCCAGAGAAGCATCTGGTTTGTTCAAACTCAAGGGCCGAGCTTGCTGGTTCAGTGCATCTGGAGAGACGACTCCATCAAGACACTCATGTTTTATGTCTCCAGGAAAAGACCTCTGTCCTCCAGCACTTGGGGGGCTTCTAAGTGGTCGATGAGTCAGACCCACGAGGTCAGAGTCAGACCCATGGAGCTTAGATTTCCATATTGACCCTTACTGTGAAGCAAATAGCCTGGCATTGCAACAGATTCATCTTGCCTGAGCCACTTTGAAATCCTAGTGAGTTTGGTCCCTATGTATTTTTCTGTCTCTACTCATCCCTTGGTGACCTTTGAAACATTATTTATGTGCTGTCCTGGTCAGTTGCGTATAACTACAGTTACATCCCTGAGATAGCCAAAGAGCCGAGGCTGGAAACATTACTTATGTGCTATCCTGGTCAGGTTCGTATAAAGAGAAGAGGCTGGAGTGAAAGCAGCATAAGAAAGGCTCAACAGTTGTCCTATGGCTGCATCACCTTATGCTGGTACAGTTAGCAAAGGTAGGAAGGAACAAGGGCATCCCTGTTGAGATAGCTTAATGTTCTGAGATATTCCTCTTAGTAAAAAGAGCATAGTTGTTGTGTACCCAGTTGGTAAGATGTTTAAGCCTCTATTTAAAACTAACCAAAAGGATAACGTGCTCGTGATATGTAATAGTGTGTTCTATGGCTGGGAAGATTGCTCAGTCAGTCAAGTGGCCTGCATACACGAGGATCAGACTTCAATTTCCAAGAACCATGGGTTGTTTTGTTTTGTTTTGTTTTGTTTTGTTTTGTTTTGTTTTGTTTT